>NC_142038.1:2171437-2502156 GCF_982192425.1 Myodes glareolus
CAAATCTAACCCCTCTTTCTTTGGTCCAGACTTTTACAACCAACAACAGGAAAAGAATAAAGAAAAATAATTAACAACATTACTCTGCTTTCAGATCTCTTCTCACTTCAGTTAGTCACTGTGGGCATCCATGTGAAGGTTCTTCAAATACCTAAAAACATGCATGAAATTATCAAGCAATATATAAAAATGAAAGAAAAAACTAAACAGAAATTATTCTTGTTAATATAATGTGGAACATCTACTTCACTGCAAATATTTTCAATAAAAAGTAGTAATACTTTTATTTTAGAATCTTATATAATGTGCTTTTATCATACTCTATGCTACAGTTTATCCTAGGTTAACCTTCATATCCCTACTCACCCATCTTCCTGTCCAATTTGTGCTGTGCACATACTCTTGGGTGTAGGACCTATTGTGGAAATTGGTTGACCCACTGAGTCATGATCTTAAAGGATCCTGATTTTCCCTCCCTTAGCAACTGTCAATTACTGATACTTTCTCAGCTAGGGTTTGAACTTCATTTCCACTACCACCCTCCATGCTGAAATTTTCTGCCTTGAACCAGTAGAGGTCTTAGAAATGATGTCATAACTGTTGTGAATTCAAATACACTGTTGCTATGCTGTTTTCAGCAAACAATGTTTCTTTACAATCGTCTACCAATTCTGGGTCTTACACTCTTCTACTCCCTTCTCACAATCCTCCTTGAATCTTGGGGAAAGGAAAGTCAGGTAGATGTCTCATGTAGGGTTGAGTCTTCCACAGTCTCCTATTCTCTGCATGTAATAGTTATGTGCTTCTCGATTTTAACTGTTCTCTACCACAGCAAGAAGCTTTCCTGATGAAGGTTGAGAGATGCACTATTCTTTGTGTATAGCAATAAGTCATTAGGAATGAAATCCATTTCTATACTATCCAAAAAGGAAAAAAATTAAATAACACATTATTTTAATAACTTAGAGATAGTTATCCATAGTTTATGACAACAAATTCTTCAACATACAGTGTTTGTTGACAGTGATAACCTGAATTCATTCTAACCTGGAACAAATTAATGCTGTATATGGTCCTCAAGCTTAATCTTTTCCTTTTGTCTTTTTGCATTTTATGACCCTATTAGCACTTGAAGAAATTTATTGTTATCAAGAAGACTTAAAACTGAAACATTTATCTATGATGGCTTCTTTTTCTTTGCTTACAAACAAAACCATGGTTTTTGTGAATTCAAACACTTTTGTGCCACTTGCAGCATAATACATAGTGATTTTCATAGCATAATACAAATAGATTTCTATGTTTCTCCCATACAACGACAACAAGCAACTACACCACTACTGGTGTAGTTGCTTATCTGTCAGTAAAGATTTTGGACCTTCTAAATTTAGGAAAGTGATGAATTCAATCAGACATTTTATTATACCATTTTATATCTGTCCATCTATTGACAACTAATTTTTCTTTGGATCCCAACAAGGGGAGTTTAAATTATGAGTAATTTCACAGTCAATTTTAGAATGTTTTCAAATGTATTTTTCTCTCACCACTATTTGTTTTTTAATTACTTTATTTATTTATTTATTATTTATTTATTTATTAAAAAATTTCCACCTCCTCCCCACTTCCCATTTCCCTCCCACTCCCCCCACTCCCCCTCCCTCTCCAGTCCTAAGAGCAGTCAGGGTTCTCTGCCCCATGGGAAGTCCAAGGTCCTCCCCTCTCCATCCAGCTCTAGGGAGGTGAGCATCCAAACAAACCAGGCTCCCACAAAGCCAGTCCATGCAGTAGAATCAAAACCCGGTGCCATTGTCCTTGGTTTCTCAGTCAGCTCTCATTGATAGCCACATTCAGAGAGTCCGGTTTGATCGCATGCTCCATCAGTCCCAGTCCAGCTGGTCTTGGTGAGCACCCATTAGATCAGTCTCACCATCTCAGTGGGTGGACGCACCACTCGTGATCCTGACTTCCTTGCTCATGTTCTCCCTCCTTCAGCTCCTCATTTGGACCTTGGGAGCTTCAGTAATAAAATTCTCATAAAATTACTAAATGTATTCTCAATGATAATATTTAATTTATATGGTTATAAACAGGTAAATGTTTAGCTGATGAACATAGATGCTACATGGTTATATAGCTACATGAATTCATGTATTAATAAAATATAATGAGAATATTTCTATTTTGTTAGAATGCAGTTTAATAAGCATACATAAATTGAAGCTTCTAAATTGTCTCAAAACCTTAATAAAAAATTCTTGAAAGAGTTTCCTAAGCATGCGTAAAGATTTGGGTGAGAAAATTTGATGACAATTTATTGAATAAAGAGCAACAGAGAAGAAAATATATTTAACATGGTTTTCTGAAAAAGATATCTTTTCATGAATACATGTTAAGTCAGTAAGAAGTAAGACTATGTCACTCAGTCAAATCAACAACTGACAAAAAATCAGCAAACACTCTTCAATGAGTGTAAATTGGAATAATTAACTGGATAGAACTTAGATATGAGGCTTGTAGGCATAATATTTGGATAGAAGTTTGACAGTAACACACCTGCTTCTTTTCCTTTTGTGTGAATAAAATCAGACTGCAAATATGTTATAAAACTGAAGAATAAATATGCATCTTCCAAAACTTTTTTATTTCTAAAGAATATAATATATTTTAATAATGATATAAAATAATCATGAAAACAATCCTTATAGTGAATGATATTAAAAAGGAATAATGCTTTCTTGGGTTCATTATTTGTTCATTGTAAATTCATTTGTTATCTGAAATATAGGTTGTGGATAAATTTGTAAAAATAGTTACATGATTTGTGGGGAACATCCACTCTGATCATGACTGTATCTATAGAGAATATATATTGTTCTATCCAGAGATAATAGTCAATCAGTTAAAGGTAAAGAGTGATAGGTAGGTAGACTGATAGATAGATAATAGGAAAGACAGACAGACAGACAGACAGACAAATAGATAGACAGACAGACATATAGACAAATAAATACATAGATAGAGATGATAATCTTTTTTGGAATCCAATAACACTTCGGTATGTTCATGTTACTCCATATATATTAAACCTTATTTCACTATAATATATAAGAAAGTATTTTAATATTTATTTATTTTATTTTGTATTCGTCTGTAAACAAGATTTTGAAGTTGGGAAGAAATTGAGTGTTTTGGGATTTGTATATCTATTTTCTTAAATTTCTCCAAATAGACATAAATTTATATGACACTAAATATTAGATAAAAAGGTCTAAAAATAATTTCACCTTTTGACTTTTCATTTTTTCTAATAAGCTCTAGTGCTCTTATTTAAATTTACATGAAAAAAGAACAATTGAAAGGGAATTCATATGTACTGAATATCAGCATATCCATCTCAAAGATGCTGAATATTTCTATTTTTATTTTGTGACTCATTTTGTTAAAAATGTTCTCAGTAACTGTTTAGACATTATTTATCACTATTAAAACTGTCTCAAGCTTTATTCTTCAGGAATTGCTAGTCTTTCTTTTGAATACGGTATCCAACTTATATATCACATTTAGAAAAATCTTTTATTCAAGAATTTCTCTTAGCATTTATCCAAAGTTTTGATAATATTTCATATGTTTAATAAGGTGAGAGAAATGGATATTACATTTGATCTTCCCCCAAAGCCAGACAACTTATATTATTAATGTTTACATATTTTATTGCCTTGGATTTTACCTAACTTGTCAAAAACTATCAAATTTTTATTCCTGCATTCTTATAGCTTTGTACTGTTGTAGATTTTACTACTCCTTTTGTATGATACATTTTCTAAGTTATTTCTTATTTCTAGACTATTTCTGTAATGTTAAGAATCTTTACCATTTCATCCTGAATTTAGTTTTTAAAGTTATGTTTTCATACCATCAGCCTGGAAATCATTTATAAGATTCTTATATTTCTCTAGGTCTCAGAATTTATTCAGCCAGATGGACCAGTATTGAATGACTCATTAAGACTCTAAATTTTGATGCAATTATTTTACTTATTTCTGTATTTCTTTCCATTAGCTCCTTTCTGAGTAAATGACAATGATGCATCTATATTACCAATGACATTTTAAGTAATAATTATCTAGAAATCCAGAACTACCTGTTGTAGCTACTTTCCTAGAATAAAAATGTATATTTCCTATTTCTTTTCATCAGTGAAAATCACCCTTAGATTGTTCCTACACCTTTCATTTCCTCATAACCTTTGACAGCACTCAGTATAGAATATAGTATGCATTTTAGAGTCTCAACTTAGGGAAATATTTTACATAAATAACAATATTATTCATAAATGATTAAGAGAGAGAACAATATGAATATTTATAGCCATTACTGTGCATATTTAATATAAAAATACTCTGAAATATAAGTACTGAAGATTTTGAAGTTATTAAATATAGTGCATGAGGAGTGAAGTATATTCTGGAGATGTTTATGCCATAAATATCTGTCAGTATTTCTGAGTACGTCACCTAATATATGATTTTTCTCAAAAATATATACTATAGGGAATTTATAATTGACAGACACTAATGAATAGACTTCAACGTGAATATAATTCTATAAAATGTACTCTTTGAAATTTCTAAACTGACCTAAATAGGAGAGCGTCAATCTTGCTCCAACATGAGCACCTCCTGGAGCGCTTGCACATATGGAAAAGGGGTTAGCCTTGACAGAAAGTGTAGTCAACAATGCAAACTAATTTCAGGCAGGACAACTAAAAAAAGGACTGCCTGGTGTTTGTTTCTCACCTCCCCCTTCTCTGCTGACAATCACCATTTTAAGGTCATTGTCTAACCTTGATTTGGAACAGAGCAGAGACATGAAATGAAACTCACCCCCCAGCAGCATTTGCTAGTTCTGGTTGTATTCTAAGCACTTCATATGTGCTTGGGCACATGATTCAAAGAATGAAAGAAAATTGTTTTCTTTTTATCGTGTGTGTGTGTGTGTGTGTGTGTGTGTGTGTGTGTGTGTGTGTGTGTATGGATACATAGAGATAAATAAAATTTTACTTACCCCAAAATGATTGAACAAATAGAGAAAGAAATATAAAAAATGAGATATAGCAAGGGATAAAAGCATTTTGAATATAGACAAGCAAGAAAAAACAGTAAAGCACGAAAGAGTCTAGGAAAATAAACTGCAGAGACAAAGAAATTATATACTTCAATGAAATACCTAGTAAGTTAAACATAATCCTCAGGATTTAAAGAGTGCATTGTCAATTCTTCTCTAGGCACATGAGTGACAAACTTTCCCTTTCATGCAGTTAAACTCAAGCACCTCCTCTCATTTAGGCAGTTCAGAAAAGACAGACGCTCTATTGCAACTCTTCCTAAATTGCTTGTAAACTAGTAATCGCAACCTTATTGTAGAACCCACATGATGAGATTCTTTGAGATATTAAGAAATCATAAATTATCATATAAATTGCTTCGGACTTTAAAGTGTGCGGTAATAGTTTTCTAATATTTATGTGTCAGTGAAATAGAAAGCTAATTTTTATTTCAGAATATAATAGACTTATAAAAGGTATGAACATGATAGCTATTTAATTAAATAAAAGGATGCTTAAAATGAATCTTGTACTCCTTATTATCTATAAAATCCCCAGACTAATTCCAAAGAGTATATATTTATATGTATAGCAACTTCATAATACATGAACACAACTGAATCTCTATTTAATACCAATCTGTATATCATTAATATTCGTGATGTCTAGAAGGGACTTCAGTTGATTTTGTGCACCTGGTAAAACCCCTTAGCACTTCCTATACTAAATATACAACTCTTCTTTCTCTAATCACAATAGTAATATCGTTTTGAAGACTTAAAGTAATCACTGAAGATCTAATGCTGTTCTACCTAAAGAGTCTTTCTGTTCTCAGAGCTTACAGATATGAATGTATCACTATTGCTCACATCTTTATCATGCCAACAGCTTGTCAAAGTTTGTATGGCTCTCATATGCCTGAATTTGAAGTTTGATATAAAAATAAATATATATTTCTTCACTTCTCCTGAGCTTTAGCTATTAATATGATTGTGAATATTGTCAAGAAATATTTTGTTTATAAAACAGTGGAAAGGACAAACTTACTGACAGCCAGTGTACAACATTATGAAAAGCTAAAAAAATTTAAATGCAATGTGTCATTTTGCAGACTCCCTTCACAGTCTGGCCCTGGAAATTTCTCTAGGGAGACAATAGTTGCAATTTTTACCATTAAAACTGAGAGGTTCATGGTGAACTTTATGGTTGACATTTTCCTAATGATCAGAGGTCTTGCACATATGTCTACATGTACCTACCATTTGGCCAGCTGCATTTCTAAAATGAGGGCTGAGAATTCTAGCTATTGTTTCCATTTCTTACATTAGAATATTGGTTCCTTAATTGTTGAGATATTTTTTTTACATATTCTGTGTATTGTCAAAATTCTTAAAACTACTTAGAAAATAGATCTTGTCAAATATTACCACTAAAAATAAACAATCTGTGTCATGGAATTTATTTCATGTATCTGACTGCATTATGTTCTAAAAGCAGAGTATTTCTTATTTATCTATTGTTCTTATGAGTTTAATACTTATGTCTATGTTCATTCATAAATAAATATATAAAGTCAACTGTTTTTTAAGAATGTTACTGGTAGCAGCATTGTTATCTACTACTCAAGAAACTATAAGGTTTTGTTTACTTTTGTTTGCTTAGTTTTAAAAGGCCACACACATTATTTTTGCTGTTTTATCGTGAAAAAACCATAAACAGTTTTAGAAGCCAAGAGGTCTGGTTCTTTATTTCTGCAGAAGCAAGCAGAACTGGCCCTCTTATGCTGGGATTTTCCTTTTATTTGTCTTCCAACCCACTGCCTTTTTTTAAAAAAAGATGTATTTATTTATTTATTTATTAAGCATACAATGTACTGCTGGCAAGGAAGTCACCAGGTCTCATTACAGATGGTTGTGAGCCACCATGTGGTTGCTGGAAATTGAACTCCGAACCTCTGAAAGAGCAGCCAGTGCTCTTACCCTCTGAGCCATCTCTCCAGCCCTTTGTGTATAATAAGAATATACAGAATGCCCCATCTTTATATGATGCTTGGATGTCACAGAAAAATCAGCAAGGTTAACTTCAAGAAACCATACACAAAAAAAGTAACAGTCAGCCCTTGGTTGGTCTTCAGTGCTTGGGCATAGTGATATCAAAACGATTAAAGACTCATTTGTTTCCTTGTCTGCGTGCAGGATGTGCAAATATTTTTCTTTCAAGTAATCTACTCAAAATTATCAATATTTTTTCTCATAAACAAATTGCATAAATCAAATTCAGGTGATAATAGTTTTAAAAAAACAAATAGTATTATTAGAAATCATGGATAAAACTGTTTGTGAGTAATATATAATAAGTTACAAACAATGGTGCCTTAATTAGGGTTACTATTGCTGTGATGAAACACCATGGTAAAAAGCAATCAGGGTAGAAAGGGTTTATTTGGCTTATGTATTCATATCATTATCATCAAAGGAAGGCAGGCCAGGAACACAAACCAGGCTGGAATGGGAAACAGGAGCTGATGCAGAGGCCATGGAGGCATGCTGCTTCCTAGCTTACTCCTTATGATGTACTCTGCCTGCTTTCATAAAGAACCCAAGACCAGAAATCCAGGTATGGCACTACCCACAAGGAACTGTGCCCTCCTTCATCCGTGACAAAGTAAGAAAATCCCCTACAGGGTTGTCTACAGCCCCGTCTTATGGTGATGTTTCCTTAATCAAGGTTCCCTCCTCTCAGAAGAGTTTAGCTTGTTCAAGTTAACTTAGTATTTAATTCAACACAAAAGGGAAAGGATTTTATTTCCAAATATGTGGTTAAAAATCATATACAGATGAGTTATTATTGATAAAATAATGGGCAAAGAAAAAAATTCAAAAGAATCGCTAGGAACTGTTCATGCCTCTATGGTATTTTAAAGTCGAATGCCCATTTCCCCAAAAGACTCATAAAATTGAGTGCTTAGCACCCAGGTAGCAGAAATGTTTCAAGAAGGATTAGGAGATGTGGCGTAGCTGGAGCAAGTGTGGTTTTGTTGGAGAATGTCTGTCACTGAGAGAAAGTATGAGTTTTCCAAAGGTCTCTGTCTTTGCCTACTTCCTGTATATCAGGATGTATAGCTCTCAGCTACTACTCCAGAGCCATGACTGTCTGCTTTCTCATCAAAATGAGCATGTACTCACCCTTTCAAAGTGTAAGCTGCTGCGGGAGAATAGTCCATATTCTGTCAATCATGTTTTAAATAAACGCTGATTGGCCAGGCAGGAGGTATAGGTGGGAAAACCATACAGGAAGTGGAAATGATGCAAGGAGAGCAGGAGAATTCTGGGGAGGAGGAAGTTAATTCTTCCCACTCCTGCCCAGATCACTGAAGCAGCAGGATGTAAGCTGCTCTACTGAAAAACGTACCGAGCCACATGGCTAACATAGATCAGAAAAATGGGTTAATCAATATGAGAGAGTTAGCTAATAAGCTAATAAGTAGCCTGACCTAATGGGCCAATCAGCTTTATAACTTACAGAGACCTGTGTGTGATTTTCTCTGGGACTAAACAGCAGGGGGAGCGGGCAGGACAGAAACACAAACAAGCAGGCCTGGCCTTCTCATGTTACAGTAATCCAGTCCCCAGTTAAGTGCTTTCTTTAGAAGACTTCCATTTGTGATCATGTCTCTTCAGTACAGTAGAACAGTATTTAAGGCAACTTGACAAACTGGGCTCAGGAACAGCTTGCCAGTAACTTCTTTATATGTTCCATTAAGAATACATCCATCTGAGTTCATTCATTTTCACATTTTTGTTTTACCTCAATTTCATTTCTCCAAAATTTTCCATTGTCATACTTGTGATAGATTTATGCTTGGGTCAATAGTGGGCTGCTTCGAAAATACCCACTTTGTCTTGCTTATTTGACATAGCCCATTGCAGTCTTACAAGTTTCTTTTTGGTTTTTGTTAGGAAATGAATGTTTTTAAGCCATTATTTCCATGAGTAGAATATTTATCTGTGATTTTGGGCAGGTGGGAGGTGAGAATTACAGAAAATGCACATAAGCTATCGCAGTAATCTCTATAATACTATAGTTTTGAATAAAGAACATGGTATTAGTTAGAACCAATTTAACATAATAGCATAAAAAGCATGAATATATGTAATGAGAACCCCTAAATACTATAATAAGCCTGGCAAATATTATGAGCAAGTTACAATTGTGTAGAATAACTTCCATATTGACCCAAAAGAACTTTGACCACAAGAAGTTTACATAAATAAATAAACAAAAGAAGAAGATAGACTATACATAATCACTAATGCTTTCTGTGTAGGAATGTCTCAACATTCTACTCTATGTGTCTATAAGAATCAAACAAGTAAATGCATGGCATATTCTTTATTGTCAGTTATAGCTGTAACGTATGGAAAAACTCCAGAATAAAAGTGAAGATTACTCTAGACAATGAAAATAAAGAGACATTAAACTTTTTTCAAAAGTAGTAGAGTATACATGCTTCCTAGGTGACAAGAAACACCTTCCAAGTTGTACCACATGCTGTAAAACACAGCACACATAACAAAAAAACAAACAAAAAAAGATGAATCATATTCTTTGGCTGATAGAAAGCACACTGTAGTGGTTTAAATGAGATATGTCACCCATAGTCTCAGGTATCTGAAAACTTGGTCCTAATTAATGGTGCTGTTTGGGGAAGTATCCATGGTGTGGTCTTGCTGGAGAAAGACCACAACTATGAGCAAGTTTTGAGAGTGAAAAGCCTTGCCTTAGTGCAGTTCACTCACTTTTCTTTGTGCTTCTGACTTAAGATGTGACTTCGTAGATTCCCACCCTGCTGCCATGTCTCTTTCCTACCACCTCTAAGTTTCCATTATCTATTCCCTACCACTGGAACCCGAAGCCAAAATAAATTTATTATTCTGTAAGTGTCAGAGTCATAATGTTCTATTGCAGTAACAAGAGTACTTAATTGAAATATGTACATTAAAACCTGAAGGAAATTTGAAAATGCAATGCATAGACAAGTAACACTAGATGTGAAACATCAATGAGTCCAAAAGGAAACAAAAGAAAGTGGAAAATGATTAAAACTTTGATCAAAAATTTCCAAACTCAGAAATCTCAATTGTTTTTTTCTAGTCTAACACATATTTAGTACGATCTTTTAAAAGTCATCAAACAGCAAAAGTATTTTGTCAATTCTTTCTACTTAACTATGTTTATTATTTATTTTATTTAATTTTAATTTTTATTTTGTATGTCTGATTTCTTGTGTTTTTCTCTCTTGTACTCCATCTTAATTTTTGAGAAAAGGTCTCCCACTGAACCTAAAACCTTTAAGCTAGGTTGTGTATTTGATGGGGTATAAAACTACACCAGTTCCTTTCTGCACTCTACTTGCTACACACTATAGGAACTAGGCTGAAAATTTAAAAACACACAAACACAGAGACAGACAGACAGACAGACAGGTCACCAGGACATCCTTGAGAGAAGAATACCAAGAATGCCCACTTTATTGTGCTCAGGGTTAGCTTACATAGTGTTCTGCCCATGCCCCAGCTCTCGGGATCGTTCAGTTGCAGACTCATCAGAACCCACCCCCCTGCCATCTGGGTCTCGTTCTCAGAGCAGCTGCCCAGAGCAGAGCAAAACAAGTTGTTTATAAGAAATTTAGGGTCTGGTGGTCTGCAGTCCCCAACAGTGGGGCTTTGGACCCAAAGGCCTCTTCTCATCAATGCTGGGGTTATGCACAATGTGTGGGTATAACTGGTTTATCTGTAGGTGGGAGAGATTGGAAGTCAAAACTTATTGCTAGTATAATGATTACCCTTGCCGACTGAGCCACCTTCTTGTCCTGATATGCAAAATCCAATTTGTTCTCAATTTTTGTTGTTTTCGGATTACTTTAAGAAACTTTCTAAAAGTCTATTTGCATAGCTCTTCATAATAAGATAATTTAATATTTAGTAGTCTTAAATATTATCATATTTATTTTCAAAAAATGTCTATGGCATATATATATATGTAAATGTACAATAGATTTTTTAAATTCATTCTTATGACAACTGCACAGGCCTATTCCTTTCTTAACATATTTCTTCTATTCATTCCAAGTGTAGACAGCCTTATCTCAAACCATACTTTTTCGATTAGGAAACGCAGTGAAATGCAGTCATAACTCACCTTGGTTTGGAAGCTACTCTTTTCATAGTTCCATTCACGTTCCCTTTCTCTACAACATAAAGTGAATCAATTGCTTATCAGCTGTTACAAATAATTAGAATACTTCTGGACAACAAAATGTGAATTTCAGACTTTTAGGGTAATTAAAAGAACTATTTGTGCCTCCAATTATTGTTTTTATAGCCTGACACCAGCTGTCCATGGACAAATGATAAAGTGGGAAATTCAAGTAATTACTCAGATATTTTAGGGAAAATCAAGTGTTTCAGCTACACATGTTCCACTCAACACTTTGTTTAAATTAGTTTTATTTTTCCCTTTTTCATGGAGATAAGGATATTCAAAATCTTTAGAACACATTCTGCATTCTCTTATTTAGGTGCATTTAAATAAATCTCCCCCTTTTTTAGTACTTAACTCAAAGTAAAGTATTTATATTAATATACAGGCACACTACACAAGGATATTAATGTTGAAATTTATTTAGAAATCTAGACACAAATTAAAATAGATGATAAAATATTATGTCATAGATAATAGTATAAATTGCACAGTTCATTTGGAAGATAGTTTGCCACATTCCTACAATAATTAACTAAAGAAAGTATGCCTATAATGTTCATACACTTACTTATGTTGGTATTGATCTAAAGGATCTGGAAGCTTCTATCAACAAAAACATACACTTATTCAACAATAATGCAAGGCATCTTGCAGTTAGTGAATGAACATGTGTACTCCAGATAAAGGCATATTAATGCTTCAGTACAATAAAGAAATACTCTATGAAGCTGGGGAAAAGATACCAATTCATGTTACTCATGAAAAAAGTCCAACTGAAAATATCCAACAAAGTGTTACTCCAACCCTAAAACTCTGAAAACAGAAAACTAATCATTCAAAAGCTCATCGCTTGGCAGGCTTTGGTTGGTGAGAAGGAGAGATGAGTGGCTGGAAAGCCAGGAGTTTAGGATCAAGTAGCTCCATTTTACAGTTCTTCTGTGTGCACACATGTCACAGTACACTTGGTACAATCATGACTGATGGAATTAACTTGTAAAAAAGGAAATAAGAGAACAATGTTTTCATCAGCAGAAGTTGTCTTTAGTGTGAACAAGTGGAGACACCTGTGACAAAGGTCAAACGACATTCATAGCAGTTTCTCGTTGAAGGCCGAGAACTTGGACAGTTCTTGAAGAGTCTTCCTCCCCTAATTATAATGTATAATTTTACGTTTAAGTTATAATATTATAATTGTTACCTGTCCATGAAGCAAATTGCAGACAGCAGGAAAGAATAGGACTGAGTGAGGCAAATGCTATGAAATAGAAAAGGATTAATTACTGAACAAATGTTTAAATAAAATTATTTAGTTTCCTTCACATAAATTTTCTTCTATGAAAACACAGCTAATGAGACTATTCATTTATAATCTGAACATTGAAATTGGTCAAATGTGCATTTCCCATGAAGTTTCTTTCAGGAAATACAAACAAGTAGATGTACTAAAACTGACTTCCTAAAACTCCACCATCCCACTGATACAAATAGAAAGGATGAATTTTCAATCTCTCTGTCTCAATTTTTTTCCCTAACACCTTTCTTTCCACGATATTATATCCTTGGTCTTTTCCATTTTGCCTTTTAATACATACCTACCCATATACATACATACGTACATACATACATACATGGATATATATTTAAACGCACGTGCGTACACACACACACACACACACACACACACACACACACACTTCCAAATAGGTATTGAATGGTTTTAGCTAGCAGATCTATTAGAGGTTTTGTAGGCCGACTAAAGGTTTCCATTTGCAGTTTACATTAGCTGAGCTCAAGGCACACACAGATTTAATTAGAACATTTTATTCTCTTCTAAACTAAAGAGAATTCCATCCATGGAAGCTTAACTTCCCTGCAGGGCACTTTCTTCCTGCTTATGTTCCTTTATGTAGATCCCAAAAACACAGAAACAACCACCCAGGTCCACTCTCCTTTCTTCCAACATTTACTTCAGAACTTTTGTTACTGTGGGTGTCTCACTGGTATAACTATCTTCACAATTCATCAACAGAAGCCATGCTTTTGAGATGTGAAAAAACAAAATTCGGAGACTGGGCCAGCCCTAACTGTTCTGGGAAGCCTTGCTCTCTGAACTCTAAGACCTTCTGCCCTGAGAAACTCCTTTCACTTTGAGTTGAGCCCTCATGCTCACATAGTCTATGTCTTTAGTCCCTGAACCAGGCTTTCCTCTTTTAGGCCACCAACCAGCTACCAAATCATGGCACAGAGACTTAAGAGTTTTGAATGCTCGGCTTAGCTTAGGAGTGTTTCTGGCTAGCTATTTTAACTTAAATTAAACTGTTTCTCTTTACCAACCTTTTATCTCAGGGTTTGTTACCTTTCACCTCTCTGACCTCTGTATATCTTACTTTTTCTGTTTCTCTAATCTGTCTGGCATCTAACTGGTTTCTTGTCCTGGATGTGTTCCTACTTCTCTTGTTCTTCCTTTCTCCCTTAAGCCTTGATTTCTCCTCCTAATTATTGTCTCTGCCCACCAGCCCTGCCTATCATTTCTCCTGCCTAACTATTGACCATACAGCTTTTTATTAGGCCAATCGAGTGCCTTAGTCAGGCAAGGTGAAACAGAGGCAATGCACTTTTCCATAATTAAACAGATGCAGCATAAAGAAAAGTAGCACATTTAAACACTTAAAGTAATATTCCGAGGCATAAACAAATTAACACCTCTTTGCCTAGTTAAAAATTATTTTATAAGCCCCAGTTTATTTTTCTCCATTATTATTAACCTTCACTAAATATTTAAAATAATGTTATATTACAACATTTTATACATGTACATATATACTTTTTCTTCAATTCTTCATTATTATGTCTTGGTCCCCCCACCTTCTGGTCCCTCCCTCCTACCTATAAACTAGCTTACTTTTAAAATATTTCATTCTCCTGAAATTTTGAAATATCGCATCGACAAATTTTACTGAATTCAAACTATGGTTTTCTTCTAATAGTTTACTTGTATTAATTCTTAACAATTTTATATTCTGTGCACATTTCAGTCAGCTAATGTAGTATAACTGTCTTAGTTAGTGATCTTTGTTGTGTGTGAAGATGCACTATGAGCATGGCAACTCTTAAAAAATGAAACAATTTAATTGAGACTTGCTTACATTTCAGAGATTTGATCAATTATCATGTAAGGGGAGAAAGGTAGCATTCAGGCAGATACTGGCTGAGGAAGTAGCTGAGAGTTTTACCCAGATCCACAGGCAGCAGGAATTTTAAGAGAAAGACAATGATTCTGGGCTTGGAATGGGATTTTTGAAACCTCAAAGCCCATCTGCAGCGACACATTTCCTTCAACAAGGCTGCTTCTCCTAATCCTTGCAAATACTACTGGGTGAGCAAGTATTCAAATCTATGAACCTATGAGGTGTATTCTCTTTCAAATAACCATGATAATAAATTCTATTTGAAATTGGTGGACCAAAGCAATTGATGCTATGTGTTTTTTTATGAATCTTCTTTGTACACTCAATTATGGTGTCACATAATAATCGATGAGTATCTGTTAATAGATCAGTGACTGTGCCAATGTGAGATTGATTTCTTACATGTTAAGGCTTGATGGGTGGTATGTGGGTTTCCTGAGCAGGGCAGTGGTGGGTGGGAAACCAAGGTGGGCCAGTGCAGGATACTGCGGGGGAAGTGTTAAACAGCAGCATATTTATATCAGAATGACTGTGACAGATATTTTTGCATAGTGAAAGTACCTTTAAGACTATGAAAGGCAGCATAAGAGAGAATTTTGTCCTCATATCTTTATAACTTGCAGGTACACATCTTAATAACTCTTCTTTTGTATTTTACTGAAATTTGTTTGGTGAGGCTGTCCTATTATACCGACAAAACCTCTCAGCTGTCAAACTGCATCAGAGATCTTTGAGAAGGATAAAATTTTACTTGAGTTATTGATTTAAAAATAACAGAGAGCTTACTTGGTTGGCACCTAGAGCTACTCCTCAGGGTCCTTCATGATCGTTGAGGGTTGTATTTGCATTTTGCTATTTAGTGCAGGGTCTGCTAGGCTCCAGAAGCTCCTGTGGGCTAAGAAATCTCTAGAAAGACAAGCCAACCTTGACCTTAGCAACTAGGCTGTCAATTCTAGTGCCTCTGCCCACTGTCTGGAGATCTTCAGTTTAGCCCAGTGGTCAGCACTTGGCAGTTGATGAAGCAAATTGTGAATGGATGTTATTCTGTGCCCATCTGTCTTCTGTCTTCTGAGGAAGTAGAGTGCTGCTAGGAGCCAACCTGTTTCTCTTTGTTATGAAGTCTTTAAACAGTTAAATATTTAAATGCCATATTCCCCAGATCTCTGAGCAGTTGAGGGCTGTTTACTGGGTATAAATGAGTTATAACTACAGTATAGAATCTTCCTAAAGAGCTGGGTCCAGGTTTGACTGTACTGGCTCTCTTATAAAAGACAAAGAAGAAAAAACTGCTTGCAATAAAAGCTTAATGATAGAACTGACAATATAGTAGAGAATAGCTTAATATATTTTAAAGCAGGGTTAGATTAAATATATCATATTTTTGTAAGAGATTTAGGAGCAAATACCAATTTAAAATATGAGACTTGTTGCTTTCTTAGTCTGGAATGAGATATAATGAACAGACAATTATAACATTTAACAGTAAACATACGTACAGGGAGATGGACCATATCTATGTAATTAAGGGGCAGTTTTCTAAAGTGACTGGCTACCTCCTTCCTGATCATCATGAAATGAGACCAAGTTAAGACCTGTCTATAGGCCACTTGGACTGACTTAACAAGTTGGATGCCAAGTCAGGACATGTTCCTTAAGAATGTGGGCAATTAACCATGTTGTCTTTTATAAACTGAACAGCCGTACCAGGGGAGACAGACTCTTCAGGGTCTCTGAAAACCTCAGCCTTAGAGAACAGGTTGTATTTTGGGCCTCTGGTGCCATCCTAATCCCAACCACTTTGCAGAAGATCTTTTCTGTACACTTGCCATGCCTCTGCTTCTTCACCCCCCAATAAAGACGTTTCTCCAGCTGCAGATTCTGTCTGCTCCTGTTTGCTCTATCTAAGGTTTCTCACATGCTATGTCTCTTGCTGCCTTTTAATTTCTTAACCAACAGAAAAAGATGCACCTAATAGAAATCCCTCGATGTGAATAGTACTTCTTATATTTTAATAACTGTTTCTTGAACCAATCTTTTTCAACAAGTTTGTCTTTAACCTCCGTTTGCATATTACAATGAAAACATTGGTGTCATTCTTCTCATCATAAATAAGGACAGTTTTCCTGTTATTTATTAATTTCTAACATAAGAACATATTCTAAATGTGTATAATTTACTCCACTGAAACATTCATCCTGTCAAGGTTGTACAGTCTCACTGCTTGATATATTCATTGATAGAGTGCTTGCGTTGTAAAACAGGAATTCTGTAAGATTACAGATGACCTTGCTAGTCTTTTTGGCCAACCCCAAAAGGTATGTCTGAAGAGACAGCCTGTCTCTTCTGGGTGAACTACTCCAGGAAGGAGAGAGGCAGGAAAGCTCCCTAAGGCTGCAACAAGTTCCTCATTCTGAAGCCACTCATCTCAGCACTCCCAAGGGTCATAGTCAGTACCTGGTAGACCCTTCAATTTCCTATGAAAGTGAGGCTGTCCCTTGTTGTATGGACTAATAAACACAATCTTATCTGTTGAAGGTCAGGCTTCTGTCTCTTTCTACCTTGTGTCTCTTTACATTGCCTCAGAATTCTAACATTTATCAAACCTACTTTCTGTCACTTTGTTAACCATCGTCTTCCTGGCCAAACCTATACTTGCATTCAAAGTAACATCTGTGCAACTAAATCGAGCTGAAAAATATACTTACTGACAAACTGATTTTATTTAATATTTAAATGTGCAAAACCAAAAATTGTGACTGGCCCTAATGCTGCCAAATAGTCATTTGTTTTACTCTTTTGATTCTTTGTGTCTTTGGGGATCTGCCACAGAGATCCCAAGTAAATCACATATGGAGTCTTATTATTTCTTTTGAATTCCCAGGTCTTTGCTTGGCTTGTTTCTTGCCAGCTTTTCTTAGCTTAAATTATCACACCTATCTCTTGCTTTGGGCTTTTATCTTTCTTATTTCTGTTTTCCTTTCTTTACTTCTTACTCTGTGGCTGGCTATGGAGCTGGGTGGCTGGCCCCTTGCATCCTCTTCTCCTTTTCTCATATCTTGATCTTCTCTTCCCAGATTTCTCCTTCTTTTTATTTTATTTTATTTTTTTGCAAGCCAACCCCTACTATCCCTTCTCCTGCCTTGCTTTTTGCCATTCAGGTTTTATTAGATAAATCAGGCAAAATAGACAGGCAAGATAACACAGTTTCACAGAGTTAAACAAATGGAACATTAAAAAATGCAACACATCTTTGCATCCATAGTATAAACAAATGTATACACCTTAAAGTATTCCACAACAGTAATGTATCTATTCTATCTATTCACAGCCGCTCTGTTTTGAATCCTGAAGCATAGGTATTTAAAGAGCATGTTATTCAGGACTGTCATTCCTTCCAACAGTGCTTAATCCTCACATACCAACTGCCAGGACTTAACTCCTAACTCAACAGAAAGACTTCTGAATTTGCTAATTCTTCTTGTTTATTTCTTATTAATTTGTTAGAACCTACTCTTCTTTTGTTTCAAAGTATTATTCAATATGGCCATTTCTCACTTTGTGGTTAACTTTGTTTTGACTATCATTATGTGTTGCTTAGACTGTGGGGGGTTGCCTGTTGGCAGTCCTATCTGATTAAATGTACTCCCCTTATGAGATATTAAGTCATTTGTTTCCTTAAAAACAGGTTTAATGGTTGTGTCCTTTCATTTGCCTTCCTGCCCCAAGAATCCCTTTTGTTAGTCTTTTATGGGATAAACTTATTTGATCAGGTATAGTCAGCTTGGAAATCCTGAAATGTTTGAACAACTAAATCTAGGTAATTAAGAATTCTTTCTCAGCTCTTCCTCTTTTTCACAAATCTCTTTAAATTATCCAATTGAATATTCAACCTCAACCAATGATTACCAACATATTCATTTTTGTATTAGGTATAAGAGACAGAGCTCATCTCGGCCTTGGTCCTGTTACTTGCTTAACTCATTTGGAGGAGTAATAAACTCTTTTTTCCAAAAGAGATTATCTGGCCAGGAAAACTTCATTTTGGGCAAGTATTTCTTCATGCAATACAGAGACTACTTATTTTAAACAACATAATATCTCTTTGTTCATATAATCTCATCTTTATTAAGATATCACCAAATTTAAAATTAAAGTTTCTAAACAAAACCATTCCCCTCGATGGGGATGATGTGTACTTTGTATCCTATTTGCAAGCACTAGGCCAGGGGATATCTTTTGGTCAATGTACTGTGAGAAACAACTTATGTAACATCAGAGAGAAACAGTTTCAGGAATATGGGCTTTTTTTTTTTTTTTTATTCTTCCAGAAGAATGACGTGCTTTGGGTTTCCTTCACTGATGATCTTGTGACCTTGAAAGAATAAAACCCCGATAAACATTAAGGCCTAATCTAGAAGTGTGTGACTAGAAGAGAGGGAAATATTTGGTATTGTACACCAACAACAGCATAGCTATGCTCCATTGCTGCCACAGAACACAATCACACAGACTAAGAGCGATCTGTGTTTTGAGGTGGTGTCAGCTAAGGAGCTGTGGAATAGACACGGCAGAAAATGTCATACTCAACTACGATTGAATAAATAAATTATAGAAATTAGCATATGAAATTGACTGAAAAACAGACAATGTTCTTTTTAAGTCTTTATTTATTCTTGAAAGCTTCATAACAGAGTGATATTTGTGTAGTTTTTGCTACTATTTATCTTTATTGATAGGAAATTAAGCAGAAAAAATTCTTGCCAGTTTTGTAAGCAGCATTAAACGATTCACTTGTTTCTTTGCTAAATAAATGAAAACTCCACCAAAACTGATGCTGGTTAGCTTTTGGTTTTATTAGAGCTTTGTTCAAACCTTAAACATTACCACACAGATACACAGGTATAGACACACTGATATAAAGACATACAGACACACTCTTGCGTGCACACACACACACACACACACACACACAGTTCTTTCAATGATGAGCAAAAAGATAAACTAGATATATTTATCCCAAAGAGCAAAATGAGCTCACTACTGAAAATTCAAGCTGGACCAAATGAAGGTTTTGTATAAAGTTGTAAGAATAAGAATGGGGACCTACACGGAACGGACTGAAATGGAGCACTCAGTGCTTTAAAGTTTCCTACATAAAAAAAAATTAAAGTTCAAAAACATTTAAAAAATAAAAATTAAGCAAAGCCGAAGTTTAGAAGTGTCATTCCAAATCTGTGGCCCAATATCTGACAACAGTGACTCACGCCCGATTCTCTTTGCTGTGTAGAGAGCTTGCACTTCAACTTCCCTGGCTTGGCCACCCACAACACACTGCTTGTTTCATCCAGCAGCCTAAAAATTTCAATGGTTTACATTTGGAATCCATTTACAGTCTCCTGGTGTTCATAGAGCTTGGGCAGTCTCATCTCTCCTCAGTCTTCTAACTTTAGACTGATCCCAGTAAGTACTAGCCAGTATCTTTGCCAGAGACACCATACTTCTAACATCTCCACTGCCCTGAAGTCTTCACAGTGCCAAGCCGAAGCTGATTCCTTTTCACAGAATTAAAACCACCAAGGGGGAAACTCTGACACATTGTCAAGTTTGCCTTCAAATTTAAGACAAAGTATTGACACCTGCACCCTATACTACAGCTTCTGTTTCCTGTCCCTTAGGAAATACTTCCCAGGAGATTTCAAATCAATGGTGATTGTCTCTTAGTAATTACATCTGATTTTTAACCTCAGTTAATCAGAATCTAGTGTTCCAGTGTGACCTCAGTTAACCAGTGTCTATTTTTCCAATGTGACCTCAGTTAACTAGTGTTGGGAAATACACTCAGATGTGTGACTTTTGTTTATGCTGCATTTGTTTAACTCGGTGAAGCTGTTACTGTGCCTGTTTAAAACACCTGATGGTCCTAATAAGGAGATGAGTAGTGAGGCAAGAGCAAGGATAGGCAGGGAGTATAAATAGAAAGAGGATGGAACAAGGAGAGCAAGGAGCAAAAGAGATGGAGAGGAGGACTTCAGGGGTCAGCTGATCAGCTATAGCAAACTACAGAGAAAGAAAAAAGCAAAGTTATACAGAAATAGAAAAAGATAAAAACCTAGAGGCAAAAGGTGGATGAGATAATTTAAGAAATGCGGGCAATAAACAAGCCAAGCTAAGGCTGTTCAATCATAACTTTTTTTTTTTTTGAGGGAGCTGGGTGGTGGGCACCTGAAAAAAAACCTAAAGAGTAAAATATTGCACAACATATCAGAATCTAGTGTTCCAGCATAACATCAGTTTACCAGTACCTAGTGTTCCAGTATAATCTCAGTTAACCATTGTCTAGCGCTACAGTGAATCAATGGTCTCACTTCAATGGAGCTTGTCTCTTGCTAATCACAGTAGATTCCACTGATACAGACTTTTAATTCAAATGGTGCATGCCCTGCTCTGATAGTCTTTGAGGAACTCTCAAGCTTCCCTTTGAAGCTTCAGAATCTAAACCTCCTAAGTTTGCACTGCTTTCAAGATTGTTATTTGCTAAGCACAAAATGTCCTTTGCATATCGTTTCAAACCCTTCCATGATCTTCCCAAAAAGAGCAAGATCACGTTTTTCACAGTAATACCTCACAATGCTGGTACCAATTTTTATTCAGTTTTCCTTCTATTGACATGACAAGCATCATTGCCCAAAACAACTTTGGGAGGATGGGGTTATTTCATCATATAACTGAGAGTCTAGTTATGGAAGTAAATCAGGGAAGTCACACAAGGTAAGAACTGAAGCAGAGACCATGGGGCAACCCTATTTGCTGTCTTTCTCTTCATGGTTCATGCAACTTTCCATTTTGTACATCTCAAAACCAACTGACAACAAAAGGCACTATATACGCAGAGGGCAGTGCGTTCACACATCAACCATTCATCAAGAAAAATACCTCACCAAGAAGCTTACGGTTTTCTCCTTTGAGTTTACCTCTTTCTGTATGACTCCAACTTGTGTAAGTTTGACAAATACAACAAACAAGCAAACAACAACAAAGCACTGAAAGTACACACGTCAAGTACAAGAAAGACTCAACTGGAGAACAATGTGAAGTTCTGCCTTTAAAATGGAGAAGGAAAAGGAAGGAAGCTGGAAATTACAAAGGGTATTAAACATCATGAATGTAAAGTGACTTCTAGTAACAAACATTAATCAAAGGATGCTTTTGTATCAAGAACTGCCATGGAACCCTCTAAGACTAACAGAAAGAAGCAACCACCTTTTCCCTCCAGGTTGAAGAAATAAGAATTGTATCAGAATCATAACGCAGACCCAATTCCAAAGGGAAACACTTTCACATTTAAAAGAGAAAATCCCCCTAAAATATTTCATCCATTCAGACAAAATTCCAATTGGGGGTCAAACTCCAAATTTTCAGCTTTGCCCATATAAGTATTAATCTTATCACCCAGTAAAATCCCATTAATATTAACTCTAGAACAATTTTCTGTATTCTACAAATGGAAGTTACCACATGTCTCATATTGTGAGATGGATATAGAAAAAAATTGTGACTGAATAAATTCAGAAATAAATGTTTGGTTTATCCAGTTAATGTCTGTTGTAAGTTCTTGAAAGTCCAAGTGGAAAAAAATCTCAATTTAGCAATAATTTATAGTCCTGTTAACCCAAATAATCATAAATTAGTATAAACTAAGTTACAAAGAAATCATTAAAATAAATTAAAATAAATCATTCAAATAAAATGAATACCTGTAGTTATTATATATAAAGCAGAGAACACTGCTTGCTGAGGACCCACAGCATTTGTCAGGAAGGTGGAGCTGTAAAATTTATCTCTCAGAATAGTTCTAAATGTACTATTTATTTTTCTATCTATTTACATTTAATAAAACGTTATTAAATGTTTTCTTTATTTGTTAGTTAAAAAATTTTGATATAGTCCTGAAATGTAGGTTTAGTGCAAGATTTAATGACTGATCACTTTTTATGTTACATGATGACTTTTTTATCCTTCAATTAATTTCATTAATTTATGCATATTCTACATTTTGGAGTAGTTATGAAAACATAAAGTAAATTTTTTGTATTTTGTCAAGTGTATATATATATATATATATATATATACTTTTTATAAGTATTATATATAAAGATATTGGTAAAATTTACCTTTGCTACTCATGTGATAATTATAGGAACAGTCATTGATCTTAATTTATAATTTCCATAATTTTGACAATATGTTCAATTTATTATATATTATGTACTTATATTTCTTAAAATATGTACAAATTAGAATCATCAAAAATATATGTATATATATATTTAATAAAAAGAGATAATTGAGTTACTTACTTATAAATACATACCAGGTCCAGTCGTCCATGACTATTTCAAAAACAAATGCACATTGTCTTAGCTGCATGTGCAATGTTTAGGCTCACACTATGTAGGATTGGATTGTTCTTTCAAAATGTGAACACTCCATCATCTCTTTCATGATGCTAGAAATATCTGTCCAACATAAAATAAGATTTAGGTAATGTATACGTATTAATACCTAAGAATGATATTCACCGATTTTTGCTTATAAATATAAAAGTCTTTTTAGCTGGTCCAAGATATGAATGTATGTAATGAACACCTAGAAAAGCAATATTTGAAATAAAAATAGAACAGTGTGAAGTTTGCAAAACCATAAAATATGTTACAGCCTGCGGGAAAATTAAATCTAATAATGAACTACTTGAAGATGCAACACATACAGAAAGTCAGCTCTGCTCGGCTCTTCCGGTCTATGTATTAATATTTTACATGCTTTTCTACATTAAGAGCATCTTCAGTGTGCTAATACGGAAAGATAGAAAAAAAATATTTTTCTTAGATATCGTTTCCCAAACCCTGAATAACGTAGGCTGCAGCAGTAAGTCAGTCTTGATTGATGTTTATACCCTGTGAATAAGGTCTTCCCAACTCCTCCAGTGCTTCCGCTCTCATATTCCTCATACTCTCGGCAGCTTTACCTCAAACACCAGTCTAATCTACCATCATCTTTCCCCAGGATTAGACGAAAGCTTCTTATTTGATTTGCTCCACTTCAATCATCCACTCCACTTCCAGCCCAGCCTGCAGTGTGCAACCTCAATTAACTTTAACATTTAACATATAATCATATCCCTCTGCTGCACAAAGCATTTCAGGACTTATCATATGGAAACACAGATACAGTTTTGTCTTTTCTGGAATGTCAAAATTGTAAACTATGATATGGGTAATTCTTTTTAGGCTGCTTTTTTTTTAGTCAGTCCTACGCAGTAAAATTTATTCTTCTCTTTCAGGGCTTTAATGGTCCCTAGTTTTAAAAATGAATACTATTCCATTGAAGAGAATATCATTGTTTTCCCACTTACTCATTGAGTATTATTTATGTATTTCCAATATTTAACAATTATTAATGAGGATGCTATGCATTTTCACATGCAGGTATTCCTTTGGACTTGATTCTTCGAAACAATGCAGTCAGTATCCGTCAATATGCAGAAGTATTATTTCTGGATGGTGAGAGAACACTGTTATAACTTCACGCTAGTGAGCTGTAATTCATGCACTTCTTGACTCTGATTTGCTACTTACTTTTTTTCTTTTTCTCTGTTTCAGCAGTGACTCTTTTTCCTTTTTTTTTTTTTTGAGATAAAGTTTCTCTGTAGCTTTGGTTACTTTCCCTGTACTAGCTCTTGTAGAACTCCCAGAGATCTGCCTGCCTCTGCCTCCCAAATGCTGGAATTAAAGGCATGCGCCACCACCACCTGGCTTAGCAGTAACTCTTTATTTGATTAATTCATTTACTAATTTATACAAAGCATTTTTAACTCTCTGCAACATGTCAATGGTGCTTGTTTTTTAAATATTTTTTTAATTATGACTTTTATTATTTAAGATTATAATTGTATCACTTCTCATTTCCTGTTAGTCTCTCCAGGCCCCATTAAGTGTCCCTTGTTGCTCTCTTTCAACCTCACAGTCTCTGTGTTTTATTAATTGTTCTTACATACATGTAAGTACATATACATTCTTAAATATAAATACCACCTGTTCAATCTGCATGATGTTAGATGTATATACGTCTTCAGGGCTGACCATTTAGTATTGGATAACCGAATGGTGTGCTCTTCCCTGGGGAATACGTTTATTGTGCTCTCAACAGTCCTTAGTTGCCCATGGTTCCTTGGGCAGGTCTTTCCCCTGTCCACTTCGACATGTCTACCATTGTCAGAAGCTACACCCATAAAGCCTCAGCAGCACAGGTTCATTTTTAATTATGCGTCTATGTATGTTTCTGTGTGAGGGTCTGTGCATGTGAGTAAGACGCTATGCAGGTCAGAAGAGTATGGTAAGTTTCCCTGAAGGTGGATTTACCAGAGCTTGTGAGCTGCCCGATGTGGGTGCTGAGAAATGAACTTGGGACTCTGTAAATGCAGGGCATGCCCTTGTCAGTAAGCCCTATCTCTTGGCCCAAACAGTTCTGATATTAAAGTTTGTGTTTCCTATTTTCAATACAAGCTTACAGACCACTGCATACCTCCTGTTTCTGTACTTTGATTTTATTTGCTGAGAAAATGACTTAAATGTCTGTATAATTAGTAACTCGTACACAGTATGGATCACCACTCTTTTCAAATTATTTGTTAACTTTTGATCGTTTAAAATTCTGGATCCTTAAGGTCTTTATCCGCACCATATTAAGCCACAGATCAGTAAAATATTATGGTCAAGATAGAAGGTATTAATGAAGTTCAGTGGTCACTTACAGTCTTGTGTGCTTGTATGTATGAGAGAGAGAAAAAGAGAATTGGGAGTTTCTTTTTTTTTTTTAACTTACCTGAGTTAAGTTTCAGAAGTGTTTGTGCCTCATTCTTTATAAATTCATGCTTACTCAAATTTCTGTTTTGCCTTTCCCAAATTTAGTGTTGGAAATACACTAGTGTTTTGTTTCATCGTACTTAGAACTGTTGAACTTACTTACCACTGTTGATGTTATAGGGAGCTCTTCTGGTGGGGATATCTTTATTGGAATATTGAAACTCAATCCTTATTGTGGGGTAGGAAGACATGTGACCATAAGAAGTTAAGTGCTGAAGGTTCTTCCATGAATATATTAATGGACTAATGTATCAATAATTTAATAGGTTGTCATGTAATTGGTCATCACAACCATTCTTTAATTCACTGTTTTTGCCATGGGGTCTTCGGTGTCACCTCGAGGCGATGTCTTCACAATGCCCTTAGAAAACCCTTACTAATTACAGTTCCTAATCCTTGGACTTCACAGCCTCTAAAAGTGAAAACTAAATCAATTCTAAATTTCACAGACCCAAGAAATTCTGATCTTCCATTTTACTAAAGACAAAAGACTAAAACAAATACCCTCCAAAGTTTCTCCAGTGAGAACATCATGGCTTTTGGAGTTCTGGTACATGAGATTCTTCCAGCACTGTTTCAAGAAAATCAGATGCTGAGGTGGAGGCACAGGTGGAACTTTTCAGTGCTCAGCTCCACTGTCCCCCTTCTCATTGTTCCACAGAAATTTCATGCCAATCCACAGTACCTGGAATTCCATCTGTTCACAGTGCAACAGAGTCACAACAAATTGAGGGGTTGATAACTATAATCTTTGAATATTTCCTT
This sequence comes from Myodes glareolus, assembly GCF_982192425.1. Taxonomy (NCBI): domain Eukaryota; kingdom Metazoa; phylum Chordata; class Mammalia; order Rodentia; family Cricetidae; genus Myodes; species Myodes glareolus. The sequence continues at coordinate 2,197,684 of NC_142038.1, forward strand.
TCCCAGTATAGAAAACCACCATTGGGAGGGTTTTGGTATTCTTGATCTACAGTTGAATTAGCCATACCTGCTAGTAGTGAGGAGTCTCAGCATGACAGGTAGCTTCAGACCTGTGTCCAGCCTCCTTGTGTAGAATATCTGATGCACGTGGCCTGGCCTATTCTTATTCTCTTCCTTCTTTGCTCTACTCATAAGATGCATGAGTACTATGCCATAGGTAGATGGGTTGACTCCAATGCCATAGCTGTTCCCCTCACTAACATTCTATTTCTATTAAATTATTTTTCTAATGAATTAAGAATTTCTAATATTTTAGCTTCATTTTGTATATTCAAACATAAAAGAAAAATTACAAATTTTTTATTCAAATTCTTGATTCAAAATGGAGAAGTTTGAATACATTTTATTTAAGGAAAACCAGTTGGGATAATGCAATGAGGAGTTATTACCCAGTCATCTACAAACTTTGAAGACCTTTTATGTACATTCAACAATTCAAATCAGATAAACTGTAAAACTGAATTGATATTGCCTTTTTATGAGAATTAAAATGCAGAGTCCGTTTTAAACCAATTTCAACAGGAACATCAGATAATCTCCTGGATGTCCAGTTTATTATGAAATATTCAATTGTCAAAACGTGTTATAGACATTTTCTGTAGAATGTGTGCTGTCCATCAGATACCTCTGTGGGTAGGCTGCTTGGGTATTTGATGCCACGTTCTCTGATATTTAGCTCTGTGATTAAAATTCTTTCCATGATGACTACCAAAATTTCTTTTTGCATTAATAAGGAAACAAATCCAGTAAGATGTGGATTAATTTCAGAGAACTTAAAAATCCTTCTAGCTATAAATGTATTTGTGGAAAACTAAATGGCATCCTTAATATTCAAATACTGTTAACAGTTCAGTGACAGGGCTTCCAAAAATATTTAGAAGAGTAAATTAATTATCCAAAATCATTAGCTAACAAACTTTCACTTCAAGATGAACACATCAGTGTATACTGATAAGCATTATACTTCAACAATACATATTGTAGACCCCTCACTAATCAAATGTGGATTCATTTGATTCTAGGACAGTGCTTATTGCTAAATGCAGTGATGATCTTCCATTACTTGTGACTAAGTCATGGGGATTATTCAACCATTTAAAAAACACCTAATATGATGTCGTTAGACTATGTAAGTATTTCAATGCGACCAGACACTATCACTATTGGGACAAAGAAATGTTAAAACACTGAAATGAGAGTTGAAAATGATGCTCAGTGTTCTATATGAATATGTTAATATTGATGCTCATTTGCATGTTTGTTCATACTTACGAGTTTTTGTTTATGTTTATTTGGATGAAGTTTGATTTAGAATATATTCTACTCATTATGCAAAGAATAATTCAACTTTAGAGTTCAAAATCTAATTGAAAATACTTTAATTAACATATAGAAACATGTTTAAAAAGCCTGTTTGGGATACTAGATTTTACATTGTCCAAATGTTTTCATAAGTTTATAAATCAAATATCAAAGTTTATTATCTTATCATCATGGAATTGTAAGCTTAAACAACATTTTCATGTCATTTTATGAAACCCCATGGTGCTTGTTTATTGCACTGCTGTATTCATATATGTCACACACATATACATATGCACATTACATACATACATACATTATTATGGATATGATGTGATCATACATATATGTATACATACAGCTTTTATAAATATATGTTTATGTATGTATATGTATATAGATATATATGCATACACACACACACACACATATATATACACATATGAGTGTTTTGCCTGACTGAATTCTGGCATGAATTGTCCAGAAGAAGGTACTGGATTCCCTGGAACTGAATTACAGATGGTTGTGACCAACCATGTGGGTGCTGGAAATAGAACCCAAGTCCTCTCAAACAGCATCTAGTATTCTTTACCACAGAACCAAAGCTCCAACTCATATATGCATATAATGGATTAAAAATGTATTGCTTTCATTTGTGTGTGTGTGTGTGTGTGTGTGTGTGTGTGTGTGGTGAGAGGGCATGTGTGTATCACTGCTAGCCTGTGGAGATCAGAGGACAGTTTTCATGAGTCAGTTCTTTCTTTCTGTCATGTGGGTTCCCAGAGATTAAACTCAGGTCATTAGGTTGTAGGCAAGCATGAGCAATCTTGTGGTCCCATATAATTTACATTGGCAGCTCAAATATTTTTAAACAATGCTGGTGTTTCTCATTCATTCATTCATAAAGAGTCCCTCGTTATCACTCATTAAATATTTTAGACAGAAAGAAGCTTGTTTTTCTCAATAAGATATGATGGAATAAAATGCTGGTTATATTTTAATGCTTGAACCTTCTTCATTAATTTTATCCACCATCCTTTCAACTTTTGTCCTTAATTTGTTTTGAAAAAATTATCCAAAAGGAAAATATTTATTTCTGTGTCATGTTTTAATGTCATCTTTTCATGTATTGTTGACTTAGTTTTCAGGAATGTCAACTTGCATTTAGAAGGAAATGATATGCAGATAATATTCAGAACAATTTCAAAATTCACAACGTTTGAGGTATTCCATAAGTGAAACACTGATGAGAAACAGCTGTATAAAGAATAGAGGGACATAGTTATAAAAGGGGGATCTCCTTAGAAAGATTTACAGCCTCCCAAATGCCAGGCAACATCACCTCTTCAGGTTTCTGTGACCTTCTGACATAAACTTTCCAGAAAGGTGCTAAATCATTGTCATTGAGTCGCTAGACGGCAAATACAGCTTTGACTGATGACATCTTCCATCTCACCCACGGATGGAAAACAAATACCCACACAAGATTCTGTTAGCACAGCAAAGATACATGGTAGATACAGGGAATCACCAATTGGTTCCATGATGGACTTATCATTCAGTTATACACAAAAGTGTGTCAGTTCAGAGCCTGTCTCATCAGATTGGATCACATAAATAAATTCTCACCGAAGACTTATGTCCAAGAGTTACAGTGTCATTTCTTCTTGAAAACTTACATTAGCCGCTGGGAAAAAAATAATATCTAGAGAGAGGAAAATTAAATTGCACAGCAACAGCAGGTCTGTCAGAAAAATGAGGTTCAAACAATTCCTGTTGTATAGATCTGTTCAGAAACTGTAAGACATAAAATGCTATGGTAAACTCTATTGAAAGCGCAGTTAAACTGTAAATCTAATTACTATCGATTAAATGAAAGTTCAGAATTCATATGTGTTCGAAAAATCTTGTTTTCTGCTTTTAAGTAGGCATTATCACTTTGGAAGAGTGAAAGGTATATAAAATCAGCATTGATTATTTTTCATGACCAAAGTTGTCCCGTTAAGATATTCTCTAAGTTGCCACTACTGTTTACGTGTTTACGCTGTGCCAATTCTCAAACAGAGGACTAAATCATGGTAAGCAGGTGCTAGGTTTCCGTGTTTATCCACCACTTTCTCTGTGCTCTTGCTGGGGGAAATGTTCTTTAGAAAGTAAAATGTGATTTTGGTCATTCTTCATGTTCATGTTATTGACACATAGGTCTCAAATATTAAAATTGGATATTAGCAATTTCTATGTAGAGGGTCATTTCTATTAATTTTTGGTGATAGTGCATTATTACTGTTTCTGCAATGAATTAGAATTTGTTACATACAGATATAGCTAAAGAATATGGCTTTTCTCCCAGTGTATTTGATGAAGAATCTGGGGTGATTTATAGGTGTTGTTACAATTAAAGAAACATCATTATTATTGACAATGCCTATGCATATTGGTAAATATAAATATTTTCATCTAAACCTTTTATTGGAATCTAAATAAAATGCAAACATGTAAGTATTTTATTAATTAATTGCTTTTAAAATCTATTCAGCTGACTATTGTTTCTAGAGTTCATGGTGCATGGTAGGAAATCTTTATCAGCTAAAAGACTAAAAAATAGAAGTGGCAATAACTGCACTCACAGGATGGGTCTCTGCTGTATTTTCTGTGTGTACAGTTCATAATCAACTTAGAGAAACACATTACCTACATGGCCTGGCAGTGGAGAAGAATTTTTTTTCAGAGTATTATGTTTTCTACTTTTGTTTTGTTGGCTAGGGAGCATTTACTGTCTTATTACTATTTATTCTATAAAAAGTTATAATAAATGCTGACCGATAATAATAGTCATCATCATCATCATCATTATGTTTGGAAATCCTTACTTACAGGAGCTACTCTAAAGCGTCAACAAAAATATCTAAATTAGGCCTTATAAAAACAAGTACTGACCAAAAAAATAAAAAAGGAGAACAATAATCTGCCATGTGGTAGCATTTCTTTTCTGTTTTCTAATCTATTGTTTATTCTGTCTTATTGGGTGGTTAGAAGTAGCTATTGGCATTTAGTCAGTGTCTGGAAAAGGTATTTAGTTTAAATTTACTAAAATGTACTTTGTAGTTTTAGTGTTAGTGTTTCTTATTTATGTTGGTGTTGTTGTGGCTCAGGGGCACATATTTGCCAGCAGGCTCTGAGTATTGCAGATCTATGCATAGATAAAATGCAGAAACAAGGGGAGAAATCATAGCTAAAGTACTTATAGCTGAAGTCAGCAGGGCATATGCAGACAAGTTTTAAAATATATTTATGTACAAAATTTGACTGTAGTTGACAAAAACATCTCCAAAATTTCCTATGTCATTAGAATTGGCTTTAAACTAAAAATCATTTTAAAACAGTTATTGATAATAATCATTCAACAAGTAGTATGTTGTTAAATGATACCAAACATATTCCTATTAGAATATATTGTCAGATTAATCACTATCAAAAGAAGAAGAAATGGATGGTATAGCCAACAGAAATTATGTCTTAGAACTATGTCAAATAGCCATATATTACTAAATTTTTGTGATGTTTTGAATTTTTGAAAAATTTTAAACTTATTTATAAAATTTATTTTGGTATATTTCTTCTATGTACAATCAAGATACGTTTTGATAGTATCTGGTTAAATTTGTTTTTACTTCCAAGCAGATATATTTATGCAACAAAATTCTGTCTTTATACACTCCTATTGTTTGTGGATTGTTCAGAATATTATTCAAAACGGGATTGTAAAATATGACAAAAGAGTAAAAGAAAGAAAGAAAAACAGACAGACAGAAGCAAGCAATGCATTCAAATATATTGTTACTCTAAGGACTTGAATTCCACAGAATTCACTACCATCATGACAGAGTTAAAAAAATACAATAATTAATTTTTGGAGAAACAGTGCATTGGGGGCGAGGTATTATGTGATGGTATCTAAATTGTAAGGCAGAATCATGAGTTTAGTTGATAAGCACTCAGACTGCAAGGAGTACTTAGAGAAATCTGGGGCTGGATGTGGAAGAGATAAGGTGTTACCCGACTAATAAAATCCCAGAGAGAGATAAGGGGTTCTAGCTGAAGATCAGAAGATCAAAGCAGCCAACCACTAGACAGCTCTTACCTCTACAAAATCTTCAGACTGAAAGAGAGAGAGTACCTGTCTAATCCCACATATATTCCTCTCTAGTGCTGATATTAAAGGTGTGCACCACCATCACCCAGCCTTCATGGCTAACTAGCGTGGCTGCTGAGATTAACGGTGCACTCTGATCTTCAGGCAAGCTTTATTTGTTAGATCATAAACAAAATTTCTCTATAGTAAGGTGTTCAGTGAAGATGATGAGGGTGAGCTGCAGAGCTTGGTACTGACGAGGTGAAGTGAAAGGTATAGAGAGTGAGGGTGAGGTGCAGGTCTTCAGAAGATTGCCCTTGTGTAGAGAAGAGGAACGCGAATAAATAATACCACACTGGCTCAGAATTGAGTGAAATAAAAGGGTTCTTTATTTAACGGGAGCTCACAGATCACACCCTCTGCAGGAACCGGGAACAGGAGTAGAATCCAGTTTCTAGGTGTGAGAGAGGGTGGGCCTGTGCTTTTTGGAACCCAAAAGTCATGTCCCACCTGGTCCAGTCTCTCAAGGGCCATTGCCTGAAGGAGGTTCCACATCACCATAGCAAATTGGAAAAAGAACAGTTCTATGAGTGAAAAAAAACTGCATAAGAACAACATAGAATAATGTTGAGGGTCTAAGACAAGACTTAGTTGGTGAAGTGCTTGTCTTCCATTTTTTAAAAAAAAAAAAAGGCCCAAGTTTGATCCCCAATACCCACACCAAAATATCTGGGAAAGAAATCCCAGTATGGGGTACTGGAAGACAGAAACTTGGTGGTTCCTAGCTGGGTAGTATAGCCTACTTTGAGAACTCAGGGCCAGAGAAAGAATCTCTGAAAAGAAAGGAAAGAGAGAGGGGGGAGGGAGGAAAGAAAAAAAAGAAAGGAAGGAGGGAAGGAAGAAAATAAGGGGGGCTGTAGAATGATACCCAGGGTTTTCCTCTTTTCTGAGCAGCATACACACACAAACACACACCTTTTACTAGAAAAAAAATGACTAATAACCCCAGGAGAAATAGATGATCGGATCACTGGGGACTTACATTGGTTGAGGAATTATCCCTGGCAGCTAGAGTGGAGAGCTACCTCGGCACAAATTATTGTATATTCTATTGACTGGTTTCAGATTAGCTGGAAATCAAAGACTGCTCTAGCCTTAAAAGTCTACTGAATAAAATCTTCCAATTATCCAATGAAGAAATAAGAAAACAAAAAAAAATTAATGAACTAAGGACATGAATCTATACTGACAAAATGGCTCAGTCACTAAATGCATCTGTCAACAGACCTGCTGGCTTAAATTCCATTCTTGGACACACATGGTGTATGGAAAGAAAAAAACTAATACCTGTAACTTTTCCTTTGATCTCCACATGGGCATACATAAACCCATATGCACATAAACACAAACAATTAGTAAATCAATAAATAATAAACTTTTTAGAAATATTCTATACATATTAAGCAGATAAGTAGAGATATCTAAAACATTCATGAACTGTTCTAAGCAACAGAGAACAGCTTGATTATGATGAAGAGAAACACGGAAGACAAAGGACAGTCTCAAATTGATCTTATGATATGAAAAATACTATGCTTTTAGCTGAGAATCAATGGATAAATTTAGCAGTTTAGACATTACAGAAAGAAAGGTTGGTGCCCTTGAACAAAGTAATAGAAATAGTTCACAAGGAAATTGTGCATGCTTTGCACCAGTGGTCTAATCCTGTTTACTTATCTGACAAATGCACGCAGGTAGAGAGATCAACCAAAACATTTCTCATGAAAAAGGCTGAAAATTTCCCAAACTATATTGGAAGAATAAAACTATAGGTCTAAGTTGTTCAGAAAACCTGAAAGAAGAAAACCGAAAGTGAATAAAGCTACAACCAACTTAGTGATAAAGAGTATGCTTTAGAAAATATAGAATTCACAGAGCAAAAAATAAGAATTCCAAATTATCATAAATATAATAAAAAATAAATGAATGGCGTCTCTAAAACAATGAAAACAAAATAAAGCAAAGATCCTATGTGTCAAAGCAAGGCCTAGTAAACACCCTGTGTTGCCAAAGGAGCAGTGGGCTGCGTTCCCGCTGGGATCCCAGCTCCCGGGCTAGATTACACCTGAAATAATTACACGGAAACTGTGTTCTTTTAAACACTCCCTGGCCCATTATCTCCAGCCTCTTATTGTCTATCTCTCACATCTTGACTAACCCATTTCTCATAATCTGTATGTCACCACGAGGTCGTGGCTTACCGGCATGAGTCTAGCCAGCATCCGTCTCAGGAAGGGGAATCATGGCGTCTGCTTGACTCTGCTTTCTTTCTCTGAGCCTTCTGGTCAGTCTACTCCACCTATCTGAATTCTGCCCTATCAAAAAGTCAAGGCAATTTCTTTATTAACCAATAAAAGTAACACATAGACAAATGACCCTCCTACATTAACCCTGATAATGAGGGACAATAATTATTGAAAGAAGACATTTCTAGATGAATACTTGTAAGAGAAAACAAAAGAATGCAGGAAACATTGAAATGGAGTAAATAAGACATTTCTTGTATTATAATTCACTTACACTTAACTGTTGAAGTGAAAAGTGTTTTTCTCAGAATTAATTATGTGTTAGAAAATAGAAGGTCAAAAACAAAGTCAAAGCAGAAAATGATCTGATTACTCAATTATGTGTTAATTGTTATACAGTTACCTGAAATTAATACTTATTAAGTTTTATTATTTATTTATTGTTGTTTTTGTTTTTTTTTCGAGACAAGGCTTCTCTATGTAACAGCACTAACTGTCCTGGAACTAGCTCTTGTAGACTAGGCTGGTCTCTCTGACTCAAAGAGGTCTGCCTGCCTCTGGCTTCTGAGCGCAGGGACTAAAGGTGTGTGCCACCACTGCTTGGTCCTCAATTTACTTTAATCAACAGTGTGATGTCATTAAAAAATGGAGAAGAGTTACAGAGGCATTTTAAAGCATGAGGCCCTGATTTTGATTCCCAGAATCCACTTCAAAAGATGTACATGGTAAAACCTATAATCCTAGCTCTGGGCTGGCCCAAAGAAGGTTCCTAGTTCTTCCTGGGATGAAAACTTACCTAAATTGTTGAGTTCTACATGAACTCACATGTGTACATACATACACACACATACACACCACATGCACACACACATGTGTGCAAAAAATAGTAGAACTTTTCAGTATGTGGTGAATCATGCCTTTAATTCCAATGCACAGAAAGTGAATTCGAGAGAATTACCAATTCTCGAATGCCGCGGCATACATATGAAAACCTATTTTAGACAGTAAATTACTGAGACTACTGCCTAATCTAAAAATAAGTGTAGTGTCATTACCTTAGAAACCAAATCATTTCCATAGATGAAGTAGAGCTACTACAGAGGAAGGAAAGAGGAAGAAAAGTTAAATGGGGGAAGATTAGTATTTGATACGTTGGTTTTTATAATGAAGGAGAGGTTGAGGGTACAGTTACAGATATATTTGAGGAGCTGCAAGTCAAATCTCTGAAACCTAACAACATATGAGGACCTTAGGATTGATTAAGGACCTAAGAAAAAGATTAGTGAAGGACATTTTCCTCGATTTTATAAAAAGATAGTCTCAAGTCAATAGTTACTCATGCATGACTATTTTCCAAAATAGTCATGAAAATTATCATAATTTCGATGTACTGTAATTTGCTGTGATGTCATGGAGAAAAACTAGGAGACGGTACATGTCAGACAATCACTTCATCATCACTATATCCTAGCTTGGATGTCATCAATTTTAATCACTAAAGAATAAAATATTTGAAATTTGTTAATAGAACAAAGGGTATATTCAAAAGAAAAATGATAAATAATTTAATTATTGAAGAGTATAGAGTTTCTAAACTTTAGAATATATTTCAAATTATATGTATTCAATTATATGTATCTTGCCTTTGCTCCTCCAAGTTCAATGACCTAGTTTCAATGTCAACTCGGCAACAGAACACCTGCTGTAGCCTCCCTACCTGTCCTGCCCTCAGAGTCAGTCGATTCCAGAGATCTTAGCCTTCTGGCTGCCCTCCCCAGACTCATTGCTTTATCAGACTAGAGCTCCATCAGGCACTCCCTAGAAGTCCACAGACCTTCCTGAGCAAGTAAACATGTGGGTTAACTGTAGATCTCTTATGGAGGCTGTATTCTTCAGGTCCTCCAAACCCATTCCCTCAGTCTTATCCTCAGGTCTGCAGCAACACCTGCTGCAAGCTTCCTTCCTCATTGCCTCCAATAAAAAGACACAGACTAAAAGAATGCATAGGAAAACAGGACCCATCCTTCTGCTACAACCAAGAAACACATCTTAACATTAAGGGAAACATGATGGAAAAAGATATTACAAGCTAATGAACCTAACTGATGGGGAATCTCTTTTGTAAAATCATAGTGAATTGGGGTGTAGCACCTAATATGCAACCTGATAAATTAGACACTATAGCAAAACCAGTGAGAAGATATAGAATAGGACATTATTCATTAAAGGAATTATCCACCAAGAGGATATTGTAATTATTAACGTCTATGTAACAAATATAAAGACACTGAAGTTCTTCAAAGAAACACTACTACAGCTCAAATCAAAATCAACACTCATACTGATCTCTAGTTGTACTAGAGCACTACAGTATTTTAAACAACATGATATTGGCATAAAACAGACATATTGGCAAATATTATAAAATTGAAGGCAAGACATAAATCCACACTTCCATGGACACCTGATGTTTTGTAAACATGGCAGAAAGACACACTTTTAAAAAAAGTCAATGTCTTCAAAAAATGGTGCTGGTCAAACTGGTTGACTGCATGTAGAAGAATTCACATAGATCTGTACCTATCATCCTACACAAAGCTCATAATGGTGCCAGAAACACTGAACCTGAAAGAAAAGATACTGAAGAATAGCCTTGAACTCATTGGCACTTGAAAAAGAAGAAAAGGAAAAGAAAAGGAAAGACTTTCTGAACATAACACTGAAAAAAATAGGCATGAAGTTTCATGGGAACTCATGAAAGTGAAATGCTTTTGTATGACAAAGGAAATCATCATTCAAACAAAGCAGCAACCTACAAAATGGAAATAGGAGTTTTCTAACTACAGATCTAATAGAGGGCTATCTTAGAGTTTCAGTTGCTATGTAGAGACACCATGACCACGAGAGGTCTTATAAAGGAAAGCATTTAATTGTAACTTGTGTAAGTTTCAGAGGTTTAGTCCATTATCTTCATGGCAGGAAATACGATAATGTGCAGTCAGTCATGGTGCTGGAGAGGTATGAGCTCTGTATCTTGATCTACAAGCAAGAGGAAGTGAACTTGGTACCACACTGAGCATAGCTTGAATGAACATCACAAAGTCCACGTCCACAGTGACGACACACTTCTTCCAACAAGGCTACATGCCTATTCCCACAAAGCCACATGTCCTAATAGGATCACTCAAAGTGGGACGCATTTTCTTTTAAGCCACAACAAGGGCTAATATTAGAAATACATAAGGAATTCACAAAATTAGATATCAAGAACACAAATAATTGAAATAAAAATGGGGTATAGATTGAAACAGGGAGTTCTCAAAAGAGAAAATGCAAATAGCTAAAAACATTTAAAGAAATGTTTAACCTTGAGACAAATGAATCAGTATTGTTTCTGGAACTTTCTTTTTTTCTAACTCTATAATATAATCACTAGGTAATAACCATTTTCTAAATCTTTTTAGAATGGTCTTACCAGTAATAAAATAAATTACATCTAGTTGTGACTTCAAGATAATGTGGATGTCTTCATTATCTTGCATGCACTGCTTCAAAAACACACCTTGTGAATCACGGTGTACTTTATCACCACCAGCAAAACACACAGAAACCAGAGTCTTATGAGTCTTAGATGATAATTACCACAATCTAATGAATTACATAAATCACTTACAATGAAGGGAAATACAAGGACTCTGAGTTGAACACATTAATAACTTTTAAAAAGCAATGGGTAATTTAATTTATGTGGTATGTCTACAGACAGTAACAGCTTCAATTTTATTTGTGAAATAATTAGCAGATAATCTGAAGGGATACGAATTATCTACTGGCAATGCTTTAAATTGAAAAATGAAGATTAATCTTTGATGGAAATTATTCATGTGATATCTCATGTTATCAACACTGTGAAGGTAAAAGATGGAGATATGATTTGTTCTTCCTTAGAAATGCAGAATATATGCCATCTTAGGAATTAACAAGCTTGATATTTACAAATAGTTTGTAATGTGATACTATTTTCATCAACTCAATAATTAATAAATACATACATATATGTATATTTTACCAATTTCATAAATTCCTTTTTAATATTATAAATTAGATTGTGAAAATATACTGTTTATTCTAGTTCGCTAACATTCACTACTGTTACGTTCTACTAAGTAATAGAACAGTCAAATACAATCAGAAACACGTTTCCCCATAAAACGGCAAGCATTGCTTGAACAGGTGCCCTTTATTAAACATTTTTTTCTCTTTGCTTTGTCTGCCAATATCTATTCACCAGCTGATGAAACTGGCTGATTTTCTTCAACTTTACACAAGCAGGCTCAATTGAGAAAATTCTTCTATGAGATCCAGCTGTAAGGCATTTTTTTCAATTAGTGATCAAATGGTGAGGGCCCAGACCAAGGTGGATGGTGCCATGGGCAGGCCTGGGTTCTATAGAAAAGCAGGCTAAGCAAGCCATGTGCAGCAAACAGGCAAACAGCTCCCCTCCGTGGCCCCTGTATTAGCTCTTGCCTCTAGGTCCCTATACTAATTGACTTACTCCAATGATGGATTATGAGGTGGAAGTGTAAGTCAAATAAGTCAAATAAACCCTTTCCTCACCAACTTGTCAGTCTTGGTGTTTTGTTGTAACAGTAGAAATCCTAACTAAGTCAAATTGGTACCAGCAAAGTGAGGAATTGCTGTGACAGACCTGGCTATGTTTTGAGGAAGATTACAGAAGGACTTTGGAAAATTGGTCTAGAAGAGCCACTGAACATTAAAAGCCCCAGGAAATGTTCTGGGGGGAGTTGGAAGATAATGCTCAGAGTAATGCAAAGAATAGAGGCCTGACTTGTGAAATTTCAGAGGGAAGATTAAAGTCTCTGTGAGGGCCATTTGTTATTTTGAAGACTCTGTGGTTCTGGGTTAACAGAGGCTGAAGATTGAGCTCCAATTAACAAGATGCCAGAACTGCTAAAGTGAAACTTTGCATTGCTAGGATGCTCAATGGAGCTAAGAAATTAGCGGTGATCCAGAAGAGACCAGCATCACCGAGGTGATGTCCTCTGGGAAATGTTTCCAGAAAGCACAGAGAAGCTGTGTTCCAGAGGCGGCCAATGTTGTACTTTGTGCTGGTAGCCAGACATGGCAGTGTAGAAGAATCAACCAGGTGGTACTGGTTTTGAAGGGTGGAAAGGGGTCATGGTGAACAGTGGTGCTTGGCACTGTGAGAGGCTAGGAGAAGCTCTTGATGCAGCTTCAGCAGCAGTTGATGAAGTTGAGGCTTGAAACCCCAATGAGAGGCTATTGGTGAAAGAGCAGTTCAGTTGCAGCAGAGCTCCCAGCATTTGGGAGATTCCAGTATCATGGGATAATCACCAAGACTAGCAGCAGCTCTGGAGTGGAGCCAGCCAGAGCCTAGAAGTCGAGCTGTATGCTGCAAAGTGCAGAGCCAGAGGAATGACACAAACTCTTAGAGCAGTCCGGAAGATCTTGAGTGGATCCCAGACATTGGACGACTGGGATTTTGTTTCACTTTGACTTGAGTGTGACTGTGCGCTGGGAGACTTTAAATTAAAAACAAAAGCAAACAAACAAAAAAAACCTTGAAATTGGCAGTCTTAAAGAGACTGAGATTTTAATGTGTTTGAATTTGTAAAGATAATGGAAATTCTAAAGCTGTTTATGTTTTAAAATATGAGATCTTGGGGATGAATAAGAAAGGAAGAGTTGGAACTTAATAGTGATGTGTTTATGTCAAGTTGACAAGGGGTCAATTGTACTGGCTGGTTTTTTGCTTAACTTCACACAAACTAGAATCATGACAGAGGAAGGACCTCAGTGGAGCAAATACCCCCGTGATATCCATATGTAAGGCATTTTTTCAGTTAGTTTTCAATGGGGGGTGGGGCTACTTCACGGTGAGTGGTACCATTCCTGGGGTGGTACTCATGGGTTCTATAGAAGAGCAGGCTGAACAAGCTATGTGAAGCAAGCAGTTAGTAGCTCCTCTCCAAGGCATTCACCTTCCAGTTTCCATCCCTGCTGAAGTTCCTGTTCTGACTTCCTCCAGGGATGGACTATGACCTGGAAACTTAAGTCATGTAATCCCTTTCCTCACCAACTTCTTTTTGATGTTTGTTGCAGCAATAGAAACCCTAAGTAGGAGAAAACCACTGCTTTTCTACCCTTTGGAAGTGTTTGATTCCCTTCCCATGAAGGATAATCACAAGAGCAGGACACTTTCACACTTGAAATCTTCCTTAATGTTGAAGCCCACGTATCTGTTCCTTTGTCACCGTATTCAACAATCAACTGCAGTTCTCTTCATTACTGTTCTATTATCAAAAAAATGGAGAATCCCAGAAACTCGCAGTAGGTAATAAGAATTAAATTAATATGTAGTAAATACTATTACAATTAAAAATTTTGCATGATTTGTGCTTCCAACTTCAACTGCAGGTTGTATTTTATCTAGACCACTTTAGTTTTATTCACGTTTTACAAAGAAAAAAAGATGAATTGCAAATTGCCGAAATTTATATTGCAAATGGACCTTAGGACCATTTTAAGAGACTGAAATACTTAATTTGTTTTTCCCACAAATGCTGATAGAAAGAAGGTCAAGAGCAGAACACAGCTTAAGCAATTTTGTGACCTCCAGGAATCAATAAGCCTGAATAGCATCACAGAGGCGAACACCAGAGAGTGAGATACAAAACATCCCTAACTGCCAGATGTCAGAGTGAGCGATGGCTGCTGTCAGAATGTTGCTTTTCGTAGACTACCTTCGTAAGTCAACCTTTAGAGACACCAGCTGATGTAAGATACAGGGCAGAGTAGAAAATCTTATTTTTAGTAATTCTTAAAAGTTTCTTAAAATATATCATATATTTTAGTAATGTTCATCCCCAAATTCTCCCTTTAACTTCTCTCAGAATCACCTCACCTCCACATTCCTCCTAATCTTGGTATTTATTTTTTTAAGAAACATTAACTCCAATTTCTGCTGCCCATAAAGTCAGGGTTAAGGGGCCTTCTATACAAGATGGATACATCTACCACAACCCACACCATTAATCTAAACCAATTGTCCCTCATTTAGAAACCAGCACCTGTTAATAGCTGCTCAGTTACGGTTGGCGCTCATGAACCCTCTGTTACTCTGTGCTAGAATGCCAACTAGCTTCATCCTTTGTGCATCTTGTACAGGGAACCATAGCTGTTATGGGATTATGAATGCAGTGATCCTGTTATGTCCAGAAGACACTGCTTTGCTCTAGTGTTCTTGACCTTGGATTCTCACAATCTTTCAACAACCTCCTTCAGAATTTTTCCTGAGTCTCAGTAGTAGAAAACAAACTAGAACAGTTTGTACCAGAATGTGGGCACTGAGATGATGGAACTAACAACATTGTTTTCCTGGAGGATTATGGAAGTATTTGGAACACTGAACTGAGCTACAGAAGTTATTGAGTGTTCAGAGCTAAGACAACTATAGCGAAAATTTGGAAGACAAGAATGTTGAGAGATCCATATGTGAGGGAAGCCTGGGTTATATTTCACAGGAAAGCAAAAACTCTATCAGAGTTATTTGTATGATAGGTTGTATTAAGAATTTATGATTTATGTTCTTCTGGGGCTGAAAAATCAGATATGATTAATAGAAATTAACATCATTGAGGGGAAATTTTCTGGGAAGTATTTCGTCATATTCAGCTCATAGAACTGTGATCAAGAGGGAGATGGACTGAATAACAAGTGGACAAAGGAACTGTCACAATAGCCCACAGTTAAGAGACATGACATTTTAAAAGACATTGAATTTTCTTTTTTTTTTCTTTTTTTTTCTTTTGTTTTTCCTTGAGACAAGGCATCCTTACTATGCAGACCTAGCTAGCCCAGAGCTCACTTTGTCGATAGTGTTGTTTTCAAACTCATCGAGATCTGCTTCATGAGTACTGGGATTAAAGGCATGTGCCACGATATTTGAAGAGACATTACACATTTTAGGGATGGAATTTTTTTAATGTGTAGAATTTTTTAAATTTTTACTGTATTTTATATTGTGATATTAACATGAGCTCTTGAGGACAAATAAGAAATAAAAGTTACTGTTAAATAACAATTTGTTTGGGTGTCATGTTGACAAGGGATGGACTGTGTTTGCTTTGTAAAAAAAAAATTGGAATCATCTGAAAGTGGAAATATCAACAGAAGAGTTGGCACCACTGGATTGGCCTGTGGGAATGTCCTCAATTGAGCGTTAATGTAGGAGGCCTATAATGCTGTTGGCAGTAGCATCCTTAAGCAGCTGGACCTGCAAACATGAAAGCAGTTGCAGAGGAACCTAGAGAAAGCCGATTGCAGTCTATGCTTCAGTTTGTGTCTCCCGGTTCTAGAGCTGACTTCCCTCAGTGACAGATCGTAACCAGAAAGTGAAAGATCAGTTAAATCTTCTTCTCCAAAATGGTTTTGATCAGTGTTTTGTCACAGTAACAAAAAGTAAGCCAACAGGGTGACTGATCCTTTAACCCACAGTGTCTGTGTTGGCTCCAGATAGAATCAAGCTGATTTGTGGGACATCCTGTTTGTGTAAAATGATTAAATAATTTCTGCTTTGAAACAGTAGAAGAATACCTGAGATAAGGGAGACTCCATGATAGACCAATGTGTAGAATAATTTGTTTTACTAGATGATCTCCTTTAGTAAAGGCGACACTTATTTGGAAAAAGTATCTTGTATGAAACAGAAATATTGATTCTGTGGAGTTTTGAAAGGAGTTTATCTGGCCTCAAAATAAAATGTAAAATGAGAAGACAAATAAAAAATGGATTTATACTTTAATGTGGTTAAAAAAATGAAAAGGAAATGTTTAGTGAGAAATTCAAAGTTTCTGAAATGGAATAGTTCCACATGAGTGGAGCAATGGGAATGAATACAAGAGAAGAGAACAGAGAGTCACTGCTGTAGGAGCAGATGGCATCAGAATTTTTTTCTTTGTATTTGAAGTCCTAGAAAATTCAAAGCAAAAAGAAACAGTTTTAGGGAACGCTGAACACTAAGCTTAAAGGCTTTTGAGGTCATGTAGTGTGGAGAGTCCTTCCATAAAAACTATTTAGATAGGACTAGGACTTGCAAAAAATGTGGGAAGAAGGAATAATTCAAACTTAAAGGGAAAAAATTACAGATCTTTGCACTTCTTGGTCAAGAAGAAACTGAAAGCCATTCTGTTGCAATGTTTAATATGCCTCAGGTTCTTTTGAGGTTGGAGTGACACAGAACTAACAGAAAACACACAGGATCATGAAAATTCAAGAACAAACTAAAAGCCAGGACCCTGACAACAAAGACACTCTAATGCAAGAAGGGTCTATTCTAACAACATGATGAAAAAAGGAGAATTAAAGGCCACAAAAATATGAAACAGCACAAAGATTGGCAGACTTGTTACTGTGGAAGACAGAATTAAGAAAGAACAGTCAGCCAGACAGTGGTGGCGCATGCCTTTAACGTCAGTACTCCAGAGGATGATACTGGCAGGTATTTGTCCTCTTAGTTCCAGGCCAGCCTGTTCTACAGAGCTAGTTTCAGGACATTCATGAATACACAGAGAAACCTGATCTTGAATAAATTTAAAAATTAGAAAAAAGAAACAGTAAAGATAAAAACTCATGCATTTTATCTCACATGTATCATTCTCTACAAGTGGAAATGTCTTATGATAAATAACAACCATGTTGCAGTAAATATAAGGAAAAACTCTTACATGGTAATTTTTCCTATGACGTTTTAAGTGACTAGTGGGGAGACTATTAATGAATAACACAAGTTGATGAGGGATTCTCCTCTGTGTGCTATGAATATGTTTTCTCACCATTGGTTCATAAAGAAACTGCTTTGACCTATAGCAGGGCAGAATATAGCTAGGCAAGAAATCTGGACAGAGATAGAAAGAGAAAGTAGGCAGAGTCTGGGAGATGCCATTGAGCTACCGAAGAAGGACACCAGACCCTTACCGGAAAGCTGCGCCGTCCTGGTGGTAATACAAAGATGAATAGAAATGGGTTAATTTAAGATGTAAGAACTAACTGAGTGGTAGTGGTGCACACCTTTAATTCCAGCAGTCAGGAGGCAGAGTCAGGCAGATCTCTGTGAATTGGAGGCTATCCTGGTCTACAAGAACTAGTTCCAGGAAAGGCTCCAAAGCTACAGTGAAATCTTGTCTTGATAAACAAAAACAAACAAGCAAAAAAAAAAAAAAAAAAGATTAAGAGCTAGCTAAGAATACACCATATGCCCATATGCCTAAGCTATTGGCCAAACAGTGTTATAATTAATGTAGTTTCTATGTAGATAATTTGTTTCAGGGTAGCCAGGAAGCACAAGCACTGTCTCCATTAACAACAATTTATTTGTAAAAGTAGTATTATATTTATCATTAAAACTTTAAAAATTATGTTATATTCTTTATCTTGTCTCCACACCTTTCTACATCTGGATATTAAAATAACACATACATGAAATCAATAATGATGCTTTACTTTAAGCACTATAAGACAAAAATTCAGTTACCAAACTCTAAACCAATGTCTCAATGACTTACTATGCAATGACTAATAATGTGAAAAAATTCTTAAAAAAAAACCACTCTATAGACTCTAAGTACACAGTAACCTCAACTGATATTTTACTTTTTACTATTTAATATTAATACATTAAAGATAATCCTATATGAAAATATACATTTCACTGTCATTTAATGTGTAATTTGATATGAATAGCCTCTTTATAACATCCAATTTCTCATATGAAAATTTGAGACACAGCCTAAGATAATTACTGGAAATTCATTCTTTGCTGCATACATATACTGCACTGTCTTCCAGTTTCAAATCTTCTTCAGTGGAGAGTTAATTTCATTTTATACAAAGTAAATGTATTCTAGTCAACTATTAAGTCTCAATACAGGATGCTAGACATATTTATTTTCTTGAATTATTCCTCTGAATGAAACCTCCTATCTGTGCTTTGCGTACATTTGTCCACCAGGTACCAGATCTTAACGGCCAGCAAAGGGGATGGTCATCCTGAACACCACATGAAGACCAACAGAAGATCAGAAACACTGTTCTGATCTGTACGTCTGCTGTTCCTCATCTTTTTCTTCCACCTCTTCTTCTTCTTTCTTATTTTCTTTGCAATAGTGCAAAGCAATTTTGATAGCTTTTGGCATGTATATAGCTTTTCTTTGCCTGTTCTTGGGACTCCTTTCCTCCTATTGGTAGCCTTGCCCAGCCTTGATATGAGGGCATTTGCCTTGTCTTATTGTATCTTGATTTGTCATGCCTGGTTGTTGTCTGTTGTAGGCTTGTTCTTTTGTGAAGGGAATTGTTGGATGGAAGCCACTAGTGAGTTCCTGGCTTCTTAGCCCTGAAACAATTACACAGAAACTGCATTATTTGGAATACTGTTTAGCCAATAGCTTAAGCATATTTCTGGCTAATTCATATCCTAAACTAATCCCTTTCTATTAATCTGTATATCGCCATGTGGCAGTGGCTTACCAGGTAATGTTCCCAGCTGCTGGAAAGAGGGCCTGCTTGTTCATCCTGGCTGCCTGGCTAGCTTACACCCAAAATAACCACACAGAAACTGTATTAATTAAATCACTGCTTGTCCCATTAGCTCTAGTGTTTTTTTATTGGCTAATTCTTACATCTTAATTTACCCCATTTATATAAATCTGTATATCACCACAGGTGGCAGTGGCTTACTGGGTAAAATTCCCACCGTCTATCTCCAGCGGCTCCATGGCGTCTCTCTCTCTGCCTCCTTTCTCCCAAAATTCAGATCTGTCTTCTCTGCCTACCTAAGTTCTGCCCTATCAGGCTGAGGACATTTCTCTTTCACTAATCAATACAAGCAACACACAGAGGGGACTCCCACCTCACCCAGCATCTGAGCATCTGACTGCTCCCTGACTCTGCCCTTCTTTCTCCCAGCATTCAGCCTAGCTTTCCCTGCTTACCTAACTAAGTTCTGCCTTACTATAGGTCCAAAGCAGTTTTGTATTGATTAATGGTAATCACAGCACAGAGAGGGAACTCCCACATCAGGGAATAGGGAAAGAGTGGATCTGGGAGAAAGGGAAAGTGGAGGAAGCTAGAAGCAGTGGTGAGAGGGGAAACTGATCAGTATGTAATATATGAAAGAAGAATACATCTTCATAAAAATATAGTCTGGATATATTAAAAATTCTCTTTTTCTATGTTACCAAAATTCCTCCCTAGTTAAGAACACTGTAATTAAAATAGAGTTCATCTGAGGAAGACATCACAAAGGGCAACTACTACCACAAATGCATACAACAAAGAACACACACACATTAGAAAAAGAAACGTCTTCATTTGAAGTCTTCCTGAAATTTCAGGTAATATGAATCATTTCTTCTGATTCTACATGTTCCTTTGTTTTCTATTTGTTTCTTTGTTTGTTTTTATTAAATTTTTTGTCTATTTCAGTATGCTGGACATTGTTGTTCAAAGTGTTTCCTTGGTAAACTGACAGTGCAATCTCTGTTAAGCAGTGAGAGCACTTGGCATGTAGGATAGGTTTCACCGTTCCTTCAAGTGTGGTTTTGAACAAGCATAGTGGAATGTGAATTAAAATGAGTTTTTCATATGGTTTTGAGAAATGAATATCCTGAATTTTTATGTCTGACTTTCTACTACAATCAAATATTTTATTAATTGATTTGCTTTCTGTGACAGGTCGTTGAAAATACTGTGTTATCATTTTTGTTTTTTTTTAAATTCATGTTTAGAAAAATAATATGTTCTGCCTACATTCAACAAAGATGAACATATGGTTCCTTGTCAGTTTCTGATTGATTCCCTTTGAATTGCTCAAGCAAAACAATTAGTTTTTTTAAAAAAACAACTATTCATGAGGGTTTTTTCCCCCATAACATCATTCAAACACATAAATCTTTGTTCTTATGGGATTTGTTTAGTTGAATTATACACACAGTTTCATTTGCATATTCAAGATTAAGAAGAATTTCCAGCAGAAAACAAGCCAGAAGCTTTAAGTAGCATATTTATTGACTTTGAAAACATTAAGAGCCACCATTTGCCTAGGGATAAAACCTATTCTCCACCTGGATTAATTGATTCATTAAACTAATATTTATTAATATCTATCATGTGTCAGAGAGTATGAAGATTAATGCATTCCTTATTCTCCTGACATTTATGATGTAAGTTGACCAGACATGATTGAATTTAGGACTCCCTACAAATGTTCAGGTTTTTTTCAGATTGTATTATCAAAATCCAAAGAAGAGAGCCACAGCCGTGGAGCACTGCAAACGGGGAAATGGGCTCCTCAAGGTGAACGGACGTCCCCTGGAGATGATCGAGCCGTGCACGCTACAGTACAAGTTACTTGAGCCTGTTCTGCTGCTGGGCAAGGAGCGATTTGCTGGTGTGGATATCCGGGTCCATGTGAAGAGTGGTGGTCATGTGGCCCAAATTTATGCTATCTGACAGTCCATCTCCAAAGCCCTGGGGGCCTATAACCAAAAGTATGTGGATGAGGCCTCTAAGAAAGAGATCAAAGATATCCTCGTCCAGTATGATCAGACCTGCTTGTTGTTGATCCTCGGCGCTGTGAATCCAAAAAGTTCGGAGGTCCTGGGGCCGTGCTCGATACCAGAAATCCTACCGATATGCCCAACTCAAGGATCAGGGTTTACCTTTGTAATAAACATCCAAGGTTTTTTTTTTTTTTTTAAAGAATATTTGAAAATCTGAAAATTAGTTAGGGTTTGATTTTTAATATTAGAACAACAAACAATGAATATGAAACCATGAAACCACAAATTAGCACTTCTTCACAATTTTATCTGTATCTAAACACACTTATCCTTTTTCAGAATAGTTATTCTTTTTTTAAAAAAAAACTCATTCTGTAGTTTTCTTTTTTTTTTTTTTTAGTAAATTTTATTAAATTATAAAAGTTTCCATTTCCGCCCCCCCTCCCAACACCCTCCCACTCCCCCCACTCCCCCCCTCCTTCCCCTCCGTCCCCCAGGGCAGTCAGGGTTTCCTGCCCTGTGGGAAGCTCCAGCTCCCTCCCCCTCCCTCCAAGTCCAGGAAGGCGAGCGTCCAAACAGACTGGATCCCCAAAATCCAGCATATGCAGAGGAAACAGGTCCCAGTGTCATAGTCAATGGCTTTTCAGAAAGACCCCGGGCCAGCCACAATCAGAGAATCCGGCCAAATTCCGAGAATCTGGCTAGATCACGTCCTCGTTCAGTCCCAGTCCGACTGGCCCTGGTAAATTCTCATCAGATCCGTTCCCTTGTATCAGTGGGTGATAGCATCCCTCGCAGTACTGATTTCGTCTTTCATGTTCCTCCTCCTTCCGCTCCCCCTCCGGACCTCGGGGGGCTCAATCCGTTGCTCCAATGTGGGCCTCCGACTGCATAGCCGTCCTTCTCCAGACAAAGGATCTATGGTGATAAGCAAAATATACATCAGTATGGTCATGGGCCACGGCCGATTCAGGCACCCTCTCCTCTGTCCAGAGAGCAATCTGGGGGATTTCTCCTTGGACCTGGGATCCCATATATAATCAAGTCTCCTGTAAACCCTAAAATGTCTCCCTTAGTTGAAATATATTCTTCCCTGATCCCATATTCATCCTACCTCCCTCCCCCCCATCCCCGGTCACCAAGCTTTCCCCGTTCCTCCCCTACTCCCTTCTCTCTAGCCCTCTCCCCCTCCATCGACCCTCCCACCACCCCCCCATGCACCCGAGGTTACCTGGGACTCTTGTCTATTTCCTACCTCCTGGTGGATAGCTAAATAATCTTCATCAGGTTCATCTTCTTATAAACGATAAGACTGATAAGGAAATGATAGAACATCCATTCCTACATTTTCTTCTAACATAATTTTTATAGTATGTAAAATTATTGGATCAAATTCAGTTTATGGATATTATAAGGTCAATGTTTTTTAAAGATATTTTTAGTATTTTAAAATAGAATTTCATTACTTTTTGAGAATCTGATACCATGTATTATCATTACATTTATCTCCTTTCCAGAACTCTTACCATAGTCATCCTCACATCTTTACCCAATAAATTCTGTGCTCTGTCTCCTTCTTCTTTTAATCCCATCAAATCCAATTTGTTTGACAAAATACTCTTGGATGTTGAGCCTGTCTTGGAGAGTGGTCAAACTCTCTGAGATCATAGTCTAAGAAAATTAACTCTCCATCCAAAGGTTATCAAATATCGACACTTCCTTTGCTAGGGTGGAACTTTGTGCTATCCTCTCCCAACCCTTATCTCTACACTGGGATTTTGTTTGGGTTGATTATGCATGTTGTCTCAACTACTATTAGTTCATATGTGTAATTGTCATTTTTTTGTGTGAAAAATATTGTTTTCTTGTAACAATTCAGCATCTCTGGCTCTTACAATCTTTCTGCCTGCTCTTTAGCAATACTCACTCATCCTTGGGAGGAGGCAGTATGATATCGACCTAATATTTAGGAATGAACACGCTTGAATTATCTTATTCTCTGGGTCTTGACTAATTATGACTCTCTTTACTAATTGTCAAACATTACAAGAAACAGTTTCTCTGATGAGGGCTGAAAGATGCAGTAATCTAAGGATATAACAATAAGTAGTTAGGATTCAGGTTAATATAATGTCCATCCAAGTGGATATAGTAATAGGTCCCCCTGTAAGGCCTATAACTTGTCTAGCTGCATGTTTTTGGCCCTGATTATGGCACCAAATATGGGATCCATCTTATGCTAAAGACCTTAAATCCAATTAGGTTGGTAGGTTAGTTTCATAGTATTTGTGTCAGTATTGCATGATTGGGTATATTTTGCCAGGTTAGACATTACTGTAGCTCACAGTGTTTATAAATGTGTAGGATTGATATTCTTTTTTCTTCCTTCAGTACAATGACTCCATCTTTCAGCACTATGAAAGCTAGTAATTTTATATGGAACTTCAAGGTCATTTCAAATTATACTTCCAGGTCATTTACAAGTTGATTCCTTCAGGTTTTATTTAATCAATTATCTTATGTTTTTGACAATAGGGTCTTACTATCAAGTTTTGAAGAGAAACCAAGAACAATGGCATTTTCTTGCAAATGTTGGGGTCCTACGGAACTCTGCTATCCAACAACTAAAAAACAAATTCCTATTCCTGGTACTAAGGTTTTTGACTTGCTAACATGTGTTGTTTCATAGGGGTATTATAGAACTTTAGGGTAGCTAAGTTTAAATTCCTTTTAATGTGTGTATATGTCTGTATTTTAGTATAATTTTGTAGTGTATTTATGAATTTGTGTGTGTGTGTTTCTATGTGTTTGTGCATGCTGTGTGCCAATATACATTAAGTGCATGATAAACCTCACAGCGTACAGAAGAGAGTATCAGATACCCAGAGCTGGGTGTGTATGTGTGCATGGATGGGAGTTTGAGCCACTCAACACAGTGTTGGAAATAGAATTCTGATATTCTGCAAGAGTAATACCTTTTCTTAACGTCTGAGCTATTGGACTAACATTCCATACTTTTAAAAAGATTTATTCAGACATTATTCTTGATGTTCTTGTAAATTCCTTTGCATGAGGATAACATTTAAGGAGATAGACACAAGAAACATTTTGTTCTATTTAGTGTAGGTGAGCTTCACCCAATAAACTGAAGGCTTCTGTTGTTTGAACTCATGATGTATGCAGTAAAAAAAAGCAGAAACTATTGTTGCTTTCATTTTTCTTAGAACTCGCAATTTAATGGTGAATCAATCCCACACCAATTATGTTTTAAGGGGGTATTTATTTTGGGGGGTAAAACTTACATACACCATAAACCGTCAGGAAGGGAGCCTAGTCGCTGGAGCAGGAGCCGAAACCAAGCACCGGAACCAAGAGGCCCGAGCCCAGACTTGTGGCTCTTTTTAAAAGAGAAATATACCACGCCCCAGTGGGCTGGTGTTTCAGCGGCTATTGACTGAAGCAGCGGAAGGCACTCACGTAGCAGCAATTGAATAATTTTTGTTCTTTGAAGATTACATGCATGTATTCAATGGACTGTAATCATACCAACCATTCATTTTCCTACTTCAGATCCAGATCTCCCCCAACTAGTTCAAAATTAATCATTTTTGGTCCTTATTTTGTCTGCATTTGCACTCCAGCCGATATTGCAGCATGTCTTGTATCTCAAGATGAATGCCTTTGGGCTGCGATTTGACCTTCGCTTTTAGTTAGGCTTCCAGACTTAGACTTCAATTATATTATCCCAGGTTACTAAATTGAAATCATGATTGTATTTACCTTGAGGTAGCTTTGAGTTAATTTCTCTGACTCTCATTTTTCTTAGAGTACACTAACAGTCCCAAACATATGTGATTGTGGTAATTTTGTTGCTGTTGTTTTGAGACAAGGTAATATGAGGGAACCTTTCCTGGCCTGGAACTCACTGAGGTCTGCCTGTCTCAGTCTCCTGAGTTCTAGGATTAAAGGTCTATGCACCAAACCTACCATGTTTTACTTCTTTCAGGCAATTATTCTTTATCCCACTAAACTAAACATCCGTTCTCTTATATGTTAAATTTTAAATCATTTAGATATGTCTCAGGATATTTGATATTTATTTCAGAAGATCAAACTATATTTTTCTATATTTATGCAATTTGCTTTATTAATATTTTGCTTTATAATCTCTTGGTTTTGTTTTATTTGTTTGTGAGACAAGATTTCACTGTATAATACTAGCTGGCTGGAAACTTGCTATATAGATCAAGCTGGCATTGACATCATGATGCCTGTGCCTCCAGAGTCATGATATTAAAGACTGTGCTCTTATCAATACTATTTATATTTTACAGAACATTTTGTGGCACAACTTGACTATAACATAGTCTCACAAATTGATCAGTTTTATTGGTGAGGACATGCCATGGAACAATAGATGTGCTGTCTCCATAGTAAGTTCTTCTCTTGATTATTTTTCTATATTCATTCTATCATTCTGTATGAAATATAAAACATCCAAAATTATTTTGTACCTGATAAGTCAAAATAAATATTTTCAATTGGTAATGTAATAATATCAGGGGAGAACAAAAAAATCAACCCAGATCATATCTCATATATAAGATATTTCCTACATAACTAGAGAAAATATTAACCAGTGCCTTTTCTATTCTCATCTGCTTTTGATATAGGTCTTATATTGACAGTTTAGGTAAGTTTTATCTCACCTCTCTCATACCTCAAGATAATATTGTTTGTAATTGCAATATTATATAATTCAATTAAGAAACATTAACTGGAATCTTCTAGGATAGTACTATTGTTTATTTGAATCAATCAAAATACTAGCAAATGCTTATTCTCTAAGACATGACAATACAGTAGAAACATAAAGAATGTTTGAATAATAAATATTAAAAGAAATGTACACATAAACATCTATAAAGAAGATACTAGGAAATTTTTGATGCAACCATGAAATATTCCTAAAGTGTATATAGACAGTAAATGTAATATAAAAGAGTACAGATTATAATATATATTATACATTACAAATGTAATATAAAAGAGTACAGACAGTCATAGATTAAAGGAGTAAAGAAAATAAGATAAATATTAAATTTGTAGAAAAAGTGATAGCATAAGAAAAATAAGCCATATAAAGACAGAATATTCACAGAGAGTCTGGATTATGTTTATTATTTTGTTTTCTTTGAATTATTTGACTGTGAAAGAGCTAAGTACAGAGAGACATTTCATTGCCTGGGCTGCTAAGCCAAACCAGCATAGAAATTTTAAAGGTATCATGACTTCAGAATTTGGGTCTAAAGTTTTATTGCTTTAGAAAAGAAGTTCTTATTTTGTTTCCACAGAGGATGAGAACCTGTGGAATCCTTTCAGACTAATGTGATTTGATGAACCAAGACCCCTGAAAGGTCTCCATGAAAACACCAAAAATTATGTTGCCCAATAGACAGCAGAAAGTAGTTTGAAGAGAACTATGCCCAAATTCCCAAAGATTGTTTATAATTTTTGTTTACATTTAAAGGGGGATATGCTATAGAGATTTGCATTGGTATGGAGCTTGGATTACTGATACAAATTTAAGATATATATATATATATATATATATATATATATATATATATATATTTATGCTCTTGTTTAAAGTATTGTGTTTGTGCAGGTCATTTAAAAATGTAATGTATAACTAAGAAATATAGGTTAATAAATAGTTATTCATAATAGTCAAGCTTATAGTCATGTTAGCTAGGTTTGCTAGATATAAAGAGATTGATTTCAGTTAGATGGGTATTCTTCAAATCTTTCAGAGACCTTCAGATTATGGCATTTAAAATATTTGAAGAGCTTAATACTTTTCATGACAGTGAGACACATATGCTCATGGAAGCACCAATGTACCTCAAGAGGATGATAAGCATCAAAAGGGATCCTTATGGAGTTTGGTAACTATTTGGGCAAGAAACTGTTCTTTCCTAGACTGGGTATGTTGTATGAACTGAATGTGTAGGACACACAGAAAAATTACTGCTAAACTTGAATTAAGATGAGATGGTCCTTTGGGGTTCCTGCTTCATCAAAGAACAAAAAGAGTTTGCCAGACATTCTGCAGGGTACAAAAGTAAGTGACTGATAAACTGCCAATATAGGATGAACTGTCTTTAAATTTTTCTTCTTTATAAAAATGTCTGCCAGGTACTATGTGTCAGTAAGCTGAAGATGGATGTTCACAACGTTATATAAGACCTTTAGGTGACTGTCCAGGTAACAAGATGTCTCTATCAATTCTAGGGTTGTGGAAGTTGCTTACAATGCATTTCCTGTTTACTTAGGTAATAGAATGTCCTTTTGGAGTCTTTGATGAGTTAAAGAATGGATAGTTATAATTATAGTTTCCCCTAGTTGTTATAAGAGATAATATATATATAAATATTGTAACTATAATTATTGCTTGATATCTGTTTTGTTATATGTAATTTTACTATGTTAAAATTAAAACCTTCATTTTCATTTAAAAAGAAAAGGGAAATGCTGTGAGAGGTCCTTCTGTCTATGCGTTGCTTTTGTTGGTTAATGAATAAAGAAGCTGCTTTCAGTCAATGCCTTAATAAAATGTAGCCATGCTGAAAGAATTATATATAGAGAGAGAGTAGGCAGAATCAAGGAGAGGTCATGTAGCAACTGCCACATACAGACATGCTAAAATCTTGCCAGTAAGCTACAGCCATGTGACAATACACAAATTAATAAAAATGGGTTAATCAAAGATATAAGGGTTAGCCAAAAATACACTTAAACTATTGGCCAAACCATATTTAAAAAAATATAGTTTCTGTGTGATTATTTTGGGAGGCTGGGCAGTGGAAAACAACCAAACTGCTTCCAACAGCATACAATCATTTTGAAGAGTTTTCAAAACATCATATGTGCAAATATCATTAAAATATAAAGATTTTAGGAAAAATATTGGTGGAGTATCTTACCTAGAGTTACTATTTCTATGATGAAACACCATAGCCATTAGCAAGTTTGAAAGATTTATGCTTCTTCATTATTGAAAGGAATTTAGAACAGAAACTCAAACTAGGCAGAAAGCTGGTGACAGAGGGTGATGTAGAGCCTATCCAGGGTTTGTCCAGCCCACTTTCTTATAGGGCTCAAGACCACCAACTGAGGGATTGCACTACCCACAAAGGACTGGGATCTCCCTAATAAATCACCAATTAAGAAAATATCTTACAGGCTTGCATATTATTCAATTATATGGAAGCATTTTCTCAATATAGGTTCCCTACCCTCTATTGGCTGTAACTTGTGTTAAGTTGACATAAAACTACAAGCACACTGGGTTTGAAACTTTAGAAATAAATTGACTTTTTGATATATCATGTAGCAAACTGAGTTAATATAGTAATTTTTAAAGGAATGCATAAGCCAATATTGCCCTTGACTCCATCATAAATTTTCTACAGCATCCAATAGTATTGGGAAAACTGCGGTGGTACAACAAGTTTCATAATGCACTCTCTGCATTAGCAAATTTAATTTGAGGAAGTGGATTGGACAGTAGCTTCCTTATATGTGGCAAATTTTATAACAAAAGACTCAGAAAAAGTGCAAAGAATATTTTTCATCAAAATTATTTATAAGGTAAAGTCAGAGACATAGGTTAAAGCTAAGTCAACAAAAGCAATCATTATCCAATTGACAACGTAAGAAGCTAGAGTAAAATGTGATGGTCATTTTTTAGCACATGACAGATCCAGGAATTATTTTAGCTAGAATTGTATTTCTGATTTCTATAGTCCCACTGCTAGGAGACATAGATTATCCTTTCTTTAGCCTTGTGTGTCATTGTGAACCCTAATCCTGGTGTCTATAATTGTCATGAACTGATACTAAGATAAATTATTGATTAATAAACAAGATAGATTATACTATGTAACTCATCCATTACAGTGAGAACCCAACATCTGTACAAGGCAAATCTGTTCTGTCTCAGGTTCTTTTCTGTGCATTTTGCTACTTAACAAAATAGACTTTTAAAAACATAAACCTACAGAAATGTCCAAATGAGGAGCAGAAGGAGGGAGAACATGAGCAAGGAAGTCAGGATCACGAGGGGTGTGTCCACCCACTGAGACAGTGGGACTGATCTAATGGGAGCTCACCAAGGCAGCTGGACTGGGAGTGATGGAGCATGTGATCAAAGTGGACACTCTGAACGTGGCTGGCAATGAAGTCTGACTGAGAAGCCAAGGAAAATGTCACTGGGTTTGGATTCTACTGCATAGACTGACTTTGTGGGAGCCTGGTTTGTTTGGATGCTCATCTTTATAGACCTGTATGGAGGGGGGGATGGGCTTGGACTTCCCACGGGGCAGGGAACCCTGACTGCTCTTAGGACTGGACAGGGAGGGGGAGGTGGGGAGGGGAAGGTTGGGAGGGGGAGGTAAAAGGGAAGTGGGGAAGAGGTGGAAATTTTAATAAATAAATAAATACATTATTAAAGAAAAAGAAAAGCAAATTTCCCCTCATTCACCAAGCTCTACTTAAAGCTCCCTATTTGCTCCTCCTGCAAACCACCTGCAGCCATAGAGAGGCTGAAATAATACATTAGTGGAAGATGAAGCAATACCATGGAGGAGTGTCTCCAGTAATTGCTTCCCAAATAGTATCAATTTGAACAGTATCCATTCATGAAAATAAATTCACAATTGTGAAAGAAACCAGGCAAAAGACCTGTTTGTCAATAAAATGCCGTGAATAATGTAGAAAACACAATTATACGTTATCCACATCATCCTTCCCTAACTCTCTGGCAGACAGACAGGGAAAGACTGAAGCAAGGTTGAACAGTGAGAACATGTGCTTATCTGCGATCCTAAGCCTGTGTACCATAGCAGTGCATAGCCCTGGGAAGACTTCCACAGTTCATCGTGTCGTTCCTGTAGATTGAACCTGCAGACCTTCCCTGGTGCCAGGCAGGAATTAATAAATCTCCATGAGGAACTCAATCTTCTGTCTGTGTTGTTGCCAGTAAAATACAACTGAATCAAATGCTAGACAAACTACACTAGTAGGGAGTCCTCAGCAATTATGGGACTTGGGGACTCCCAGATGGTCTGCACCTCGGTGGTTCTGCATTCCATTCCAGTTCTGCAATGAATACTGCAATGTCAAAATTGAATGGAGATACAGAGTCACAACAATCACTGATTTTTAATGTCTAGGAAGTATATCAGATGCTTTTATTCTACAAATTCCTATAAAAGCTGACTTTTTAATGGCCATGTCAGATAAAGCCAGTTCCTGGTAACTAGGAAAAAAATGTACTTATTTGAAGATAAAGTCATCGGTATATGCCATAATCAAAAATAATCAGAAACCATGATATTATCCAACCAATAAATTAAAATAACAGCAGGCAGTGTGATCTAAGGAAATAAAGATGTTAAAACTTTTTGAAACATTTAAAATGACTTTATCTTGACTTTTTGCTGAAGAATCTCACTATGTATCACTGGTTGTCTCAGATTTGAGATTCTCCTACCTAAGCATAAAGTAACATTGCAGACCTCGTCTGCCTCTCAAATTAATATTATTTTTTAGAAGGCTCAGCAAACTTACAGAAAATACAAAAAACAAATCAATATATATAGAAAATATGGATTATGATAATCAGAAATTAGACAGATTGAGGTAAGAGGAAAAGAGAATCCCAGCGTTTAAAAATACAGTGAGAAGATTTCCAGGGAACTAATCCACCAGGCCAGCCAAGGAAGCAGATGGGGCACCTTCACTGTTTCTTTCTTTACTTCAAATTCCATGCCCTTGTCTCACCCCCAGCTCTGTAACAGACCACTTGCTATGGCCTCCCATCACAGTGCCCTGATCTTCAATGGATTAACAAGATTTTCCCCTCCAGCCCGCCACACACATAGAACTCATTGCTTTATCCCAGCTCCCAAGCAGCAGACATTCTCTATGAACCATAAGGTTACTCCAGTTAAGGAAACCAGTCACCTAATTTTAGATCTTTACCTCTCCCTGCTCTTCTCCAAATCTCCAAATCTAATCCCTAAATCTAATCCTCAGCTCTGTAACAGGCCAGCTCCTGCAGACTCCTCATCCTCCCTATCCCAAAGAAACACATGGGTTTTCCCACAAAACTTTTTTCTCCCTACGTATCACTTTATTCAGCCCACAACTTATTGAGAATGTCCCTAGAAACATCCCGGCCGCTCCATTCAGGGAAGTAGTTAGCCTCAGGATCTTGCCTCTCCTTCTTCTTTAAATCCAACTGTCTTATGTGCAATTAAATATTACTCAACCAAGAAGAAGAAGAAATAATAGGAGGAGGAAGAGGAGAAGGAGGAGGAGGGGGAGGAGAAGGAGGAGTTGGAGGAGAAGGAGAAGAAGGAGTTGGAGGAGGAGGAGGAGGAGGAGGAGGAGGAGGAAGAAGAAGAAGAAGAAGAAGAAGAAGAAGAAGAAGAAGAAGAAGAAGAAGAAGAAGAAGAAGAAGAAGAAGAAATCATGTAATTTACAAATAAAATAGGTGAAACTAAAATAAATCATTTTCAGTGTGGTATCTCAGTCTCAGGAAGATGAATTTGATCAATACTTTGCTCGGTTTCCAGACGAGTTTCCTTCTGCAACAGATGGGAAGAAATACAGAGACCCACAGTCAGATAGTAGGCAGAGTGATAGAAATTGGAACACTCAGGCCCAAATGAGAGGTGTCTATCAAATCCCTCCTCTCAGGGAACACTATGGAAGAGGAGGTTAAAAGAATGAAGAGTCAGAGGGGAATGAGGACACCAAGAAAACAAGGCTCTCTGAATCAACAGGATTGATAAACCCATGAACATACACAGACCTGAAACAGCATACACAGCGTCTATACCAGATTGGGTCCTAGAGCTGGAAGAAGTGGACACATGCCCCATCCTTAACATAGAAACTTTAAGACCCTGCCTTTTCTGTGGATACCCAGGCCCAATTCAGGCGCGTGCTTTCCTGAACTCGAGTCCATGAGAATGGAAGATTGTCCTGAGGGTTAAAACAGACACACACAAAAGAGACCTGCTCACTTACCAAGAGTAAATGGCCACTTTATTAAACTCAAGTCGGGTATTTATACCAGTGGGCAAGGGGGTTCCAAAGGGCATGGCCTCCTCCCATCAGGAACAGCAGAAGGAGATTACAGGTGCTCAGCGCCTCAGGCAGAATCAGCTGGGGGAGGCAGGCATATGGGGCCCACTACTAGAACCTTGATTACAGGTGGAATCACCATAACAAAAGAGAGCCAAATTCTTCCTAAGCTATCCCCTCAAGCCAGTGCTAGAGCAGAATCTCCAGGGAGCCAGAGGTCAAATGGCCCTGCAAATCGCCACTGAAGAAAAGGGAAAAAGACCTGTGTACCTACAAGAAACTATCTCCAATTGATAACCATTTGCAAATAAAAGTTTAGTTTTCTCCAGGGAGTCTTACTGAGGAAACAAACTGCTCTTAAGATAGGTATATGGTCATCAGTAGATGGCCAACAAAAACAAAGTAGAATCTTTAGCGATTTCTCGTTATGTCAGAGCTTTTCGGTAAATATCTTTAAAAAAATTTTTCTCTCATGTATATATACATATATGTGTGTGTGTATATATATATATATATATATATATTCTCTTTTTAAATTATCTGTCATTTGAATATATAGTATGGCTTCCAGTTTAAATTTTTAATGGGATTCACAGTGGACAAATATTTGGAATTCTGTGTCTAATCATGTATAATATAAGTAAAAATTCTGTTCTCATTAGAAAGGCAAAAATACAATGAGAAGAAATTAAATCTGTAACTGAAATGTCTGGAGAGGTATTTGTTAAGAAGTTCCTGTGAGCCTCAAGAAAAATTACTTAAAATCCATGGATAAATTAGAATAAAATAGAAGAGGATTGGGGAAAATTTTCCAAAATTCATGGAAAAAGACCTTAACTTCAAACATTCACATTTTAGGAGATCAAAGAGAAGTAAAAACAATGAGGTGGAAGATAAATTTAAATAAATAACAGTAAATAGTGTACCAAGCCTAAAGACATTGCTTGCATGCAAAAATAGATATATAAGTATATACACACATTCGGGAAAGACAAGCGTCTTGTATATTCAGCCCATATACTTCTACACCTAAATATTTGCAGTCAGATATTTAAAAGCAAAGAAAATGTTCTGACATCAGTAGGAGAGAGGGAACAATATTTGCAAAAAGGGTGCACAGCCAAAGCAGCTGATTTTTAATCAGAAACCTAATAGGCAATGAGAGCATAGGATAACACCCCTAAAAAAAATAACTGAAGCAGAATAACTACCAACAGGAAAATATGCCTAAAGCTCACATTTTAGAAAAGGAGAGATAAAGACTTCTCAAGAAAAACAAATCCAACAGACTTTATCACATACGGACCTGTCTTGCAAAAAATGGTCAAAGAGTTTTTAGGGATGAAAGGAAGGAATGCTATTGAACAATGGGAAAATATCTGAAAACAAGAAATGCCACAGAAAACAAACCCACAGTTTAATGTTGACTTTAATACGGGAACGATGGCATGTAAATCACTTAAAGATTCCATTCAAAGGTGTAATGCATAACCCTGCTGGAGCTGTCTCACACTTCTTGCTGAAGGATAAAGAGAAAAGGATGTCAATCCAATCAATTCTCACTGCTGGGGACCTTCCACAGTGACAGAAGTCAACTGAGGAAGACAATCATCCATGGTCCTGCCTATGGGTATGATAGTAGTATGAATATTGTGTGATACCTAATGTATGTCTGACATGGTTTGAGGGAATTTCATACCTAGTACTTTAATCTTGACCAAAAACCATGGCAAGGAAAGTCATAGACCCTAGGATAGAACCCATTACTATTAATTTGCTACATGATCATGGTGTCAAATTGCCTTCTAGATATTTACATGGATACTCACAGATGGGAGCTACTTTCAGCCTTGGTCAGAAAAGGTTCTTTTTCCAATGGATAGTTGTCAATAGAGGCATATCAAGACTAAGAGACTGAATGCTAAGCCTAAAGTGTGACACTTGCGTCAACTCCAGTTCAAGGCTCAGTTACATCACAAAAGAGGCAGAGGATAGGGAAGCACACTATAAATGCATTTTCCTAAATATCACACAGTTGCTACACTCGTGAGTTTACAGCAACTGAGGTTACTTGCACAGCCCTGCACTAGATCAAGCCAGCCAAACTCATAGCATAGACTGGGAGATGGTGATAAGATCCACCCCTTACGGAGGAGCTATTCATACTTGACAGTTTCTTCCCTGGTAGAATCCCTTGTTCCAGTGAGTGGTCATGCACCGTGCACACATGGGCAGCCCTAGATGGATTTAGTGATTTAGAACAGCAGAAGGAGCAGGAGGAGGGTCAGGAGGGAGAGGAGGAGTAGAAGATGATGGAGGAGGAGGAGAAAGAGGATGAGGTGGAGAAGGAGGAGAAGGCATGATGTTGGGATTGAATAATATTGACGATGGTGTGGGGGACTTTGTGAAATGATGAATGTCTTAGTCAGGGTTCTATTGCAGTGAAGAAACACCAGGACCATGGCATCTCTTTAAAGGAAAACATTTAGCTGGAGGCTTGCTTGGAGTTTCAGTGGGTCAGTCTATTATCACTATGGCAAGGAGCATGGAGGCAAGCGTAGCACTGGAACCGTAGCTGAGAGCTATACCCTGATGTGCAAACAGGGATATTAAGCTAGAATGGGCTTTTGAAATTTTTTTTCCCCACGCCAGTGACACACTTCCTCAACAAAGCCATGTCTCTTAATTTGTCTAATTCTTTTAAATAGTGCCACTCCCTGGTGACTAATCATTTATCTACATGAGCCTATGGGAGCCATTATTATTTAAACCACCACAGTGCTAGGGAAGCAGATGTAACCATATTCTAGTGTTCTTAGGATTCAGATATTTTTTAGCATTAAAAAAATGGTGGAAAAATTTAGTGTGTGTTTTTTTTCAAACCAACCAGTCTTAATAATTTTGATATTTATTATAAACAATTTTGCTATTTATTATAAGGATTATATTAACCACAAAGTGAAATCATTGCAATAGATTCATGCCTATTCAAACCCAGGGCAAGTATATGGGGTGGGAATGAGATCAATCCATAACGCTGAAGAAACTGGGTGAGAATAATGGAGAAAGGAAAAAGGATCACCAGAGAAGAAAAAGAAACATAATGGCAGAAGTCCTTTACTACAGAACATTCTGTTGAGTAAAATAGGATTAAATTCTCCAATCAAAACATGTGTGGTGGCTGAGTAGATATTATACGAGATTCAATTTTGTTCTCCTTATGGGATATTCACCTGTAAGGACACATACATAATAAAAGTAAAAGAAGAAATAGACCTGGTCCGTGGAAACAGAAATTAAAGAAGAGCAGCCAGCTATGCCACCCTCATGTAAGGCTGATTTTTAGGTCCAAACTACAGGAAGAGATGAAGAAGTGCAATCCAATCATCGTAAAATGCCAATCCAGAGCAAGTCTGCCCCTTTCCTCTCTCCTCGACACTGCTTCCCAAGTAGGCCTTGTCTTTATTCTCTGTCAAATAAAGCTGGTAGTACTGGGGTCTTCTCTGCAGCAAGCTCAGAAGTTCTAACTCATGTTGCTTATACTCACGGGGCTTTCCTGTTTCCTCACTGGAAACAATAAGATTGCAAAACTGGCTGTGCGGTGCCCAATCCAATGGGGTGGCTTTGTCAAAATACAAAACAGTGATTTGCCTGAAAAGTGGAAGTAAAAGCAATATTATTAGTAATTGGGGGTATTACCACTCCTTTTGAGCATGGCAACCACCTGAGGACATTAAAATATAACATTTAATCTATTCTGTGGGAATTGCATACCTGCATTGTGTATTTTGATAATATTTGTGTTCACTCTCTAAGCCAACTGCCCCTACTCCGGCATTCATTTGCAAACTTCATTTTCTCTCCATTTACAATGTTTTTCATAACTCACCAAGAGCAATCACTGCTGCTTTATGTGCATGGGTATAGGACCATTCACTGACACATGGCCAGCCTACCAGTGATTCGTTTCTAAAGAAAACCTATTCTCTCACCCCAGCAGCAATCAACTGCCAATCGCTCCTCAGCTACAGCTGA
Organism: Myodes glareolus; assembly: GCF_982192425.1. Lineage (NCBI taxonomy): Eukaryota > Metazoa > Chordata > Mammalia > Rodentia > Cricetidae > Myodes > Myodes glareolus. Next base: position 2,234,274 of record NC_142038.1, read on the forward strand.
GCTCTGCACCCGTCCTGGAATTCTGACTGGCTTACTTTCTTATAGGTCTTGTAGTGGTTTCAAATGCCCTTATGCTGACATTTGTTAAGAAAAATTATTAGGCCTTGCTATAAATTCAATTAGAATTGAGGCACTGGCAGGAGAAAGGAGATCATTTTCTTTTTAATTACACAATTCAAACTGCATTTGTGAAGAACATATATAAAAATACAGCCTCACATTCCTAAACAATGATATGTTCTGAGGACAAATCTTCTTGCATGCAACAAGCATTTGGTTCAGTTTCCTCCGAGAAATATCCCCACTGTATTTGCTATACTTTGCCTAGAATCCTGTCCTTCAACAAAGAACAAAATTTTCTGTTTTTAATTTGTAACTTTTCTCTCTGTGTGAGTTATGGGAATCAGTCTCTGACACCAGAAAATGCTTGTTGGGATTTCTGTCACACCCGGTACCCCATAGCCGGCATACCCCAAGGAAAATCACACACAGGACTCCATAAGATTCTGTCAATCATGTATTTTAATAAAACGCTGATTGGCCAGGCAGGAAGTATAGGTGGGTCAACCAGACAGGAAGTAGAGGTGGGGTGAAGAGAACAGGAATATTCTGGGAAGAAGGAAGCTCCCTCCGCCATTCCTGCCCAGACCACCGGAGAAGCAACATGTGAGCTAACAGCTGAAAAAGGTACCAAGCCATATGGCTAACTTAGATCAGAATAGTGAGTTACTATAAACTACAAGAGTTAACAAGAAGCCTGAGCTAATGGGCCAATCAGTTTATAATCTTATGGAGTCCTGTATGTGATTTTCCTTGGGGTATGCCGACTGTGGGGTATAGGGTGGGAGAGAAACCCCAACAAGCCGGCCCTACATGTTACAATGCATGAACAAGTTTATGTGTGTAAGCACATGTGTTTGTGTCTGAATGTCTATGTATCTATGTCTGCCTATATGTACATGTGTGTGTTTATCTATGTATATGTGCTTACATGTGTGGTGTGTGAAAATATGTATGTGCATATGCTTGTGTGCATATCTATGTAGGTGAATGTATACATATTTATAATTATGCATGTTTGTAATTATGTAAGTTTGTGTGAGACTGTGTATACTTGTGTGTACATTTATGTGTCTATGTATGAATGAATATGGACTTGTGTACATGTGTGTGTTTTGTGTATGTGTCACTACTTTCTCTTTTTATCTCTCTTGAACTTATATAAGGAATTATTAATCTAATTTTTCTTCTCAGGGATTTGCTGCTAGCTCAAGTGATTTTCTAAATAGTTTTACTTTCTTCGTGATTTCTGATGCATCTTTTCTTATTTCCACTTTTGACAGTTACTTCAGGCTTTTTTTTTTTACCAGTTCCTTAGATCAATCAAAAGTTTCAGTTACATTGGAAAAACACTACCATCATGCTACATCCTTGCTCTTATTTTCTGGTTAGTGAAGTCAAAACTTCTATTTACTCAGTGATTTCTAATTTTGTTTTCCTTATTTAAAAAAAATTGTTTTTGAGACAGGGTTTCTCTCTATAACAGCCTTAATTGTCTTGAAACTAGCTTTGTAACCAGGCTGAACTTGAAATCACAGAGATCCAACTGCCTCTGCCTCCTGATTGTAGGTATTAAAGGTGTGCCACACCACTACCCAACTCTGATTTTCTAATATTTGAACTAGTGTGAACGTTTTCCCTTTCTCCCAGAGCCAGGGGTTTGATAGAATAGATAATTGGTTTAATTGTGAATCTAGAGTAAGAATGTCCTTCTGAAAATAAGACCCATCAACTTGGGGAGACCACTAACAGACTGCTAATGTGGAAGCATCTCCTCTCACTTGAGTGCAACCTATGCCCTTGTGCAATCCTCACAATAATACTGAAGTGATTCTGTTTATTTACCATGCCAACACCTCTAGTTTCAGTGAAAAAGAAATATTTAAAATTTTTTTCTCCATTCTGTTGAAACTGTGGACTACAATTTTCTGTGACTTTATTTTTTTTGCTGAGGAAACTCCTCAGTTTTTTAATATATATATATTATATATATATATCAACACAGAACTGAGCTTTTCATATAGTGGAAGGAATGCTCAAATTTCTTCTTATCTGTTTTGATTAGTGTTTGAGGCAGTTTCCTGAAGCTGAGGGCAACCTTGAGCTTCTGGTCCTTCTGCTCCATCAAACATGCACACCATGTATGGCTAATACTGTGATGAGGAAGGAACCCAGGCTTCAGGCATGCTTGACAAGTCCTCTGGTACTTAAGCCACATTCGCATCCCTGCTACCATTGCCTTTTAATAAAATTTTCTATATCGCTGTCACTGTTATCATTGTCTAATTGACTTAGGAAAGTGTTACACCACAATGTCATTAGCAATACACTTTATACAAATTAATTAATGAGTTTATAGCCACATAGAGACTCGTTTTTCACAACTGTCTTTGCAATCAGTGCCTCTGATAACTGTTTACTGATTTTGATATCTAGATCTCATATTTTATGTTTCAGTCATGTGATGCGGTTTTATGATTTCTAAGTGTTGGAACTTAGAACTATCTGAACTGCCGTTGCTGGACGCGTTGTCTCTACCAGATATGGTTACTATTTCTCAGGTGAAACTACCCACATTTCTTACCTTCACATATGGTGTTTTATGTTGTAGCATCCAAGACTAAGTTCTCTTGAGTTATTCCCTTTTAGGATCCCAACTTGGGAAACAATCCAATCTGAAGATATTTTATTTATTTTGCTCTGTCATGAATAAGCTATGATAAGGGAAATTATCAAATAAGAAATTTTGCACGAATGGTAGTTCATGTATTGACTGACAAATGCTCTTATTTCTCTTTTTATTTTGCATCCATGGCTATGCCAATTATTTTCTATCTTAAATGATCAATGGTAACATCACCTGGAGCCTTTCATTGATCTCAGAAAACATGCAAGGTTTTTATTTGTCCTCATCAGTTTTCACGTTTATTTGAATTAATAAATCATTGGAAGGAACATTTTCTCTTCATTATTGGCTAATGTTTTACACTTCAGTCATATTCTGTTTATTATTATTGTGCCTACAGTATTAGCAACAGTTATATGGGGAGCAGACTCAAGAGTATCTGTTCATTTTATGCTTCATTTAGTCAATAATAGACACTGGTAGACTTGTGATCCTTAGAAATTCTCTTATGGTTTCTGAGCTTGTACTGTACAACAATACTTCTTGAGAAATGCTTTGCTGAAATAATGGTAATTGAAGTTTCATATACCAGCCTTTCTTGGGAAATAGATAAGTTAAAAACTATTCACAATACTTTGAATGTTGAAGATATAGCTTAAAACATTCTGAAAGCAAAAGAAATTGAAGGTAATAGTAGAATTGTGGATTGCAAATGGATTACAATTCATCACATATTTGATTTGATTAAATAGTGGATGGTTGGGTGGGATATTTTATTGAGAAAACCTTCAAAATATCCATCAACTTCAGCAAGCTTACAACAGTCTGTAACAGTCAGGCAACTCTTGAGGAACAGAATTAGGGTGAATATACATATATATGTATTTATGATAAATTATATGTTATTCATTAAATCAGCCTACATTAAAATTGTGAAAATATTTGTCTTAAACTTAGAAGTTTAGAACTCACCCTAGTTGTTCCCTGTGCCTTGCAGTTGCCGTCCTCAGTACTGTCAACTGACTTCCAAATTTTAAAGTTTCCCTGAGAACAGTTGACCTAGTGGCAAAGATGGAAGTCTGGAAATACTTTTTCTGCAGTAACAGAAGGACTAAACAACAGGATCAGTAAATCAAATCTGTACTAAGAGGGAATGCCAGGCACATAAGAGGTTAAATAAGAAAAGGGTAAATAAGCTTCCACCTCTGTGTTCTCATTTGTCGGGTCTACTATCAGTGAGTGCTGTCCACATATGGAGTCTCTCCCCATTAATTAAAGTAGCCAGGACAGTTCTTTATGGGAGTTTCCCTCCTCAGGTGATTCTAATTTGTGACAAATTGACATAAAAACCAAACACTGCACACTATTGTTTAAAAAGCTCCATAAATTAAATCAAACCTCTATTTTTGCTTCTGTTCTCTGAAACAAAACAGATCTGCAAGTGGTCTCATATTATCAGTCAGAAATATGAATTTTCTATGGGAAACATTTCAAAACATTTTTGAAATGTTAAATACCCAATACACATAGGTATAGCCACACAATTTCAAGTCTATTCTAACTTTGAAATAATGTATAAACATTTTTATTTATATATGACCCTAGATGGAAAGTCACAAGTGAACCTCTCATTGTTAAGGTGGATGCCCTTATATATTGACAATGTTGTTACATTCATTAGGGTAGACTTATTTGTGCTACAGAAACAAAAGCTGACAAAATGGCTTATCAAAGATCATGTGTCCCTACTTAGTTACCTTTCCCCTTCCCCTTTCTCTTCTTACTCATTCCTCTCCTCCTCCCGCCCACCTCATACCACATTTCTTGGTAGTTTGTCAGGGAACTGAGACAGAGATTTTAACATGATATGTTTTCATTTCAATGATTGTATGAAGTAGGAAGTTCTTCTGTCTATGTGTAGCTTTTATTGGTTAGTAAATAAAGCTGTTTCAGCCAGTGGCCTAGCAGAATACAGCAAAGTGGGAATTTCAAGCAGATAGAGGAGGAGAGAGTAGGCAGAGTCAAAGAGAAGCCATACAGCTGCCACAGGAGACAGAGGCCTCTGCTGGAGCCTTCTGAAACTTTGTCGGTGACCATGATCTCGTGAAGATGCACAAATTAATAGAGATGGGTTATTTTAGAAGGTAAGAGCCAACTAGAAATACACTTAAGCTTTTGACTAAATAGTATTGCAAATGATATAGTTTCTGTGTGATTATTTCTGGTCTTAGTTGCTGCAAACAAATGAACAGCTCCAACTACAATGAGGCAGGGTAAGAGTGCAGGATAGACAGTAATGATTTTAATGGTCTCATAAATTTGATACTATTACTTTTGATCATATTTCCCCATCTAAAGTAAGTCACAACCTTATATAATTTTCAGCATTCAGAGCAATGCTTCCTGCCACATGTATAAAAATGGAAGTGACGAAATGTTTGTGAAAATATGTATGAACATTGTTGGAAATTAAAAAGAACTGGTGACCAAATACTATACTAAACAATAATAAAAATATAACTGTCTGGATTTCCCTGGTGACAACACATAAAACTATAAAAGATTATGCTGCAGTCATAGAGGTCAACTGGCATCCACACATCTGAGATAGACTCCAGAAGTCTCAGGAAATGATGTTCATATCCAGTGCTCTTCTCAGCGCTTGTATGAAAGACTAGGATCTGTAAAGACGTCTTCACATCTAGAATCTGTGGTCCTAATGTAAAGAGATGGACATCTTATTGTCTACCCTACCTTCTACATGGATGGGCAGTGTCTCTGAGTGCCTTAGCAAGACTCTCCCTTTATTTTGCCCTTTCATTCCTTGAACTCCAAATCTTAACCAAGAACTTCAGATTTTAAATTTGCTTATAGCTTCTAAGATAATTTGTCTTATGTGAACAGTACACCTTGTTCACAATTGAAATTATCCCTACTTATTGTGGACATGTATCTTCAGCTTACCTTATATATAATAGCTGACTACTTCATGTGGAAATAAAATTGCTTCATCAAGGTATTGGTTGCCCTGTATTTGGAGTTACAGGCAGTTGTGAAGTGTCTGACATGTATGTTGGGAACCAAACTCAGTTCCATAGAAGAACAGCAAGGATTTGTAACTGCTAAACCACCTCTCTAGCTCCCGCAATCATAATATGTAAGTTCTAGATTTTAAAATGATTTTGGATTCAGAATTTCTAAGGTGGTGTATCTTTGATCCAGCATGTAGGAGACAGGTTTTAATAGTGATATTATGGTTTAAAAAGCTTAAATAAATATAAATTAATAATTACAAACTTAGTTTTCATTTTAAATAAGAAATGTTTGGGGTCAAGTTCAAATTGTAATTTTAATATTTAAATATCAAAGCAATTTAAACTCTATTATTTTATTTTATTCATCTTTAAAGTATAAAACAGAATTTTAAATCTACTCAAAACTAATCAACATAGTGAATATTTCATTAATATTGATAATGATCAGTTAGAATTTGCTATCTTAAAATACTGTGTTTATATTACTAATTGATAAGACTTATTGTCTTGAAGAAAACAAATTTCTGAGAACTCAAGCAAATAACATAATCTTTTTGAATCTCCATTTTCTTTTGTGAAAGATGAAACAGCCATGTGTATTCATCAGTGTTAATGTGAGCATTCCTCAGAGCTCTAATGAAAGGTGTAACCACCATCTCTAAGGCAAAGATAAATGCTGCTTTAGTTTTGCCATTTTATTTTTGTTATTTAGATTCAACAAGAATAGCAACACTAGGACAATATTTCAAAAGTGATGATTTTTAGTGACTACACTAGGAAAAGGAAAACAAAACCCTTGTTCTCATCTCAGTCTCCGCTCAACACACTAACTCATTTCTTTATAAATAATAAAGTCACAAACTATACTAGATAAATGATCTAATATCAAATACTTCAGAATACTACTACAATATGCAGAGAGACTTGAGACCAAGTGATGTGATATACTTCCCTAAATATTGCATGGTGATTCATTGCAGGAGGTTGCTGTTTAGTTCCCAGCCACTCAACCCTGAAATATCACACAGAAACTATATTAATTAAATCACTGCTTTGCCAGTAGGTCTAGATTCTTATTGGCTAACTCTTACATAATAATTTAACCCATTTCTATTAATCTATGTATCACTAGGTGGTTGTGACTTACCAGCTAAAGTTCCATCCATCTGTCTCTGGTGGGGCTACACGGCTTTTCCCTGACTCTGCCTCCTTTCTCCTAGCATTCAGTTTAGTTTTCCCTTCCTTCCTAAGTTCTGACCTATCAAAAGGCCAAGGCAGTTTCTTTATTCACCAGTGGTATTCACAGAGGGGAATCCCATATCACCTCCTCTTTTCTGTTTTTTAAAAAGGAAAGTTTTAGCTTTAACATAGTAAAATTACAGAAAACAAAACAGGTATCAAGCAATAATTACAGTTACAATATTTATACCTACTTTTATCATAACTAAGAAAAATTGTAACTATCAGTTCTTCAACTCCATCAAAGATCCCAGAAGGATATAATATTATCTAAGTAAACAGGAAGTACATTGTAAGCAACTTCCAAATTCTAGAATTGACAGAGACATCTTGCTGCCTGGACAGTCACCCAAAGTTCTGTAACATTTGGGCATCCATCATCAGCCTATAGACCCATAGACTACAGAATATGGCATTTAAAATGTTTAAGAACTTAGGACTTTTCATGTTCAAGCAGGAACTCGAAGGTAGGAACTGAAGTGGCATTTGTGGAAAAATTCTGATTATAGGCTTGTTCCCCATGTCTTGATTCATCTGGTTTCTTAAACTCACCAGAACCAGAGGCCCATGTGTAAGAATCCCTACAGTGAGTTGGATTCTTCTATAACAACCATTAATCAACAATAAAAAAAAAACAGACTTGCCCACAAGCCAATCTTATGGAGGTGTTTTCTCTACTGAGAGTCCTTTCCCAATGACTCTAGCTTGTGTCAAGTTGAAATAAACATAACCAATACACCTATACATACCTGGGAAGAGGGGATCTCAAATATTCGCCTCCATAATGTTGATCTTTCTGCACATTTTCTTATTCTTAATGTTTTTTGTCTAGTTCTGTTTCCTTGGAATTGTTTAGTTTAATATTAGTTTAGTTTAATATTAATATTAAATATTAGTTTAATATTTAATATTAGTAATTTACTTTTTATTTTATTAGTCTTCATTGATCCCTCCCTATCTCTCTTTTATCCATTCTTCTTATTGCTAGTCTCCCTGTGATTTCACCAAAGAAACTGCCTTCATTTCCCCTTTTACATAGTATTTATTCAATTTTTTTTCTGTAGTGTTTCCTTGTTTTTCATGAGTTGCATTAGTTCATGCTTGTCTAGAAATTTTAGTTTTCCTTCAGTTTTCTGGATATTTCTTTTTAACTGTTTTTACTTTATTTTCATGGTTCGAAATGTATTATCCATGCTTTACTGGAAGTGAATGATATTGATCAGATCTATGTTACTCAGAGTGTTTTGTTTTGTAAATAAGTTGGTGGTGTTCCTAATACTTTAGTAGTATTTGAATTTTATCATATTTATAACATATGGATCTTTGTGACCATGTTTCTTTGAGATTCTTAATGTGACCTGTGTTTGGTTATCCATATCTTTTTCTAGGTTTGGGATGCTTTTCTATAATTGAATTCAAAAATAATATATACATTTAGAATCAGATTCTTCCTTTAACCTATGAACACTTAGGTTTGGTCCCTTTAACATGTGCATGAGGTTCAGGAAATTTTGGCTATTCTCATTTTTTTTCATATATTTTAAATATACTTTGTACCTGTCTTAGTTTGGGTTTCTGTTGCTGAGATAAAACATTATGACCAAAAAAGCAAGTTAGGGTGGAAAGGGTTTGCTTTGCTTACACTTCATCATTGCTATTCATCACTGAAGGAAGTCAGGATGGGAACTCAAACATGACAGGATCCAAGAGCTGATGCAGAGACCAAGGGGTGCTGTTTACTGACTTACTCCCCATGGCTTGCTCAGTCTACCTTCTTACATAACCCAGCACCAGCAGCCCAGGGATGGCACCACTCACCATGAACTGGGCCCTCCCCCAGTGACCACAACTGAATCTCATTGATGTATTTGCTCAACTGAGGCTCCTTTCACTAATGACACTAGCTTCTGTCAAGTTTACACACAAACCCAGCCACTACAGTATCTAATCCTGAAACTGAATCTTATGCTTCGCCTTGTCTATTGAAGATGCTTCTCAATATTTCCTTCTTTAAATTGTTTTTGAGAATTTTATATATGCACACATACGCACGCACCTACACACACACACATGAAATAGTATTTATACCATCTACACTTCCCTCTCTCCTTTCAAAAAAATTAATGGATAAGGACAATTCTTTCTCCATCAAATACCATCAATTACCTGTAAGTCTTTCTCTAGGTGTGAAGCCTTGTGATATTTCCCGGAAACTTACAGTCACATTAAATAGTATCATCATTATTATGGTCTTGTGTAGGCAACCATATTGTTGAGATACCATGGATGTAGCTTCCTTGTGATACATCAAAAATAGCATCTCAGAGAAGAGTTTAAAAGAGCATCTCTGGCTCTAACAATCTCTCCACCTTCTCTTCTACAATGTATCCTGGATATTAAGCATACGAGTTACAGAGTAGATTTATTAAATGTGTCTGAGTACCCCATGGTGTGTTTTTTATGTATTTTGACCAGCTGTGAATTTCTATTATACATTTTATCTGCTGCAAGAAGAGTTGTAGGTGAGGTGTTAGAGATACACTGTAGATGTCAAGATAAATAGTTAGAATGCTGATAGAAATTACATTGGTTTAGGAAAATAACAGGGGTAGGTTCTTTACTAGGATGCATAACCTCACTTCTCAGGAATTGGTGACTAGCTTTGTAATGTGATGCATAACTTCTCATCTACTGAATGGACAATAAGTATAAACAGCTGTTGGTTAACCCTAAGTAAAAACATGCTATTCTTACTACATTGACAATATCTTTCCATGCTGTTCATTGCCATAGTACATAGGTTTCACTGGTTTATATGACTTTGAAAGTTTTTAAAGCACTTTGCATAATGCCTTCTAATACTCTGGTACTCCTCAAGGAGAATACCACCAGATCAGTTTTAGTTCAAGTTTGCTCCAAGACCTGTGTCAGGTTTATGGTGTCTTAAGCAAATGGATCTTACCTTCTAGTTCTAGGCAAAAATGAAAAAGCAATAACAGAAGCTTATAATGTCTTTGAATTCGCTTGAATCCCCCGACTAACAAAATGAAGGGAGATTTTCTATTCCTGGTACTGGTGCCTTTCTATAGTTCTTGGTGGTAGTATTATTCACACCAAAGTATTACATTTATGTATGTGTATGCATATATGTAAATGTTGTGTATATATATATATGTTTCTATGCATATATGTATATATTAACATATACTTCTATATATTATTTATGTTTTAAATAAACACAAAATATTTCCCTATGGCCTTTTCAACCATCTTTAGTGTTATTTTATTTTCCCCCTCTCTCATCCTTTTTACAGTTCTGATTGATTCTTTCCATGTCCCCATTTCTAAGCTTGTTACCTGGGATATATCTCACTGAAAGCGCTTTTGCGTGTCATGTATAAAAGCACTAGGTTCAATTCCTGGAAGACAAATTCTATAAGTGAGATGTCTTTAATCGTCCTTTCCATCAATTTGCTAAGCCATATATTTGCACCATTGCATGTGCATCTCAGGGAGAGCTGCATCATCACAACTTAATGCACAGAGGAACATTTCCTGTAATCACGCTGTATTTGCTGGATGAGATTATCTTCCCTGCTCTTTCTTTCTTCCAGGATAGTGTCTGGATCATTTAAAAATAGGTGTGGACAGAAGGTTAGAAATTGGAACCAATGAAGAGCTTACTATCTTCAAACACAATTTCATTTTACTGGTTGAGAGAGTTAGATTTTCATTCAACTGTGTTTCTTTGTGTATCATGAATTGTTGTTTTCAAAGGCAAGTGATATGCCTACAAACTAAGCTCAAAGAGCTTAAAATTCATACAATAATTATACTGGCACTCCTTTAGAATTTATGTTTTGATTAAAGTAGTATCAAACAGGTTTCTCAGAAATTGTACTGATTAAAGAAGATGTGAAAGAAATATGAATGGATATTTTGATATATAAAGCATTATTTGTTGAACAGAGCAATCAACTTTTAAAGCTACTGTTCTTTAATTCTTTAGCTACAATTTTAACTTTCTATTCATGATTAGTTCAATCTCGTTTTGCAGAGCGATCACCTGAATGAAGGCGTAAGTCACAGACAATCCCACACCAGTTTGGAATTATGATTAATAGAATGGTTATTTATTCAAAGGGGAAAAAACTTACAGATTACCGTCCCAGACAACAGCCCCTCCGCGCGAACAGGAAAGGAGTCCAGGGGCCGGAAACGGAGCTGGAAGACAAAGACAGAGTGGAGGACAGCCGTTGCTTTTTTTAAAGGGAGAGAGACCACGCCCCAATGGGCTGGTAACTCAGCGGCGATTGGCTGAAGGAGCTGAAGGAACTCCCACAGCATCTCCCCCTTTTGTTTAAGTAAGAGAGTTCTAAGCCTACTACGCAATTATATACAATAAGTACAAACCTACGAAATTATATACAATAAATACAAATATCCTATTCTAACTAGCTTAAGTCTTGTATAACAAATAACTTGGCCAAGTCATGAAAGGAAAGTAACTACATTTATATAATCTTCAATCCCATCGAAGATCTGAGAAGGGAAATAATGTTATCTGAGTAATTAGGAAGTGCAATCAAACAACTTCCAGAACATGTAACAAATCGCAGAGACAACTGGCTACCTGGACAAACACCCAAAGTCACGTTTGCAGCGTTGAAGCAACCAACTTTGGCTAAGGCCTGATGTAACTGACATACCATTTTCAAAGGCAAGAAACTTCAAAACTATCTTACCCTGTCTTGGCAGGATATGACAGTCTTGTTTTATCCATTTACGGATATTCTGTAACTCTGTCAGTAGTTGAGGTATGAGCATTTCTTTACCCAAAGGCCAGTTCTGCCAAGAAGAAAGGCTCCAGGTGGAGTGTCTTTGGTGCTCAACATTCTCTCGGGCATAGATCAGTGTTGCCAGGAGTGATTGTGTCTCCCTACCATAGAACTCTGAATTAGATTAAAGGTCATTTTCTACAGCTCTTTGAAGAGGTTGAAGATTATCTATCTATACTGAATATAATCTCTATATATCTAAAGAACCTGATTAGTCTAATTATAAATGACAAACTTAGATGACTGTTGATCTATATAATTCTCAATATCTATCTAACTTAAAAACTGAGATAATAAACAACTGTGCAATAAATGAGGACAATGTGACCTCCAAATATAAACAATGTGCAAGTATACATTGCAATATGGTAAATATATATATCAATACATAAACAATATATAAGTATCTTAATCAGAGGTAGAAGTGTACAATGCAATATGGTAAATATACATATATCAATACAATATATATATACAAATACATAAAAATGTTTTAAACAGAGGTAGAAGCATGAAGCATGCATGCATAAAATAGTCAACATAATTTAACTTTGTATCAATATATAAGAATCGATACCAATATGTTTGTCTAAAAGCAATAACTCACAAGTACAAATCTATTTATCCCATAATCCAATTATCCCTCTTTTTTTTTTTTAAGATTCCTGTGCTTATAAAATTCCTCCCCCAACCCTCAACCGTATACTAATTATAACCAACCCCTAAATGATGTCCCTAAACCCAAGGACAAACTTTATTGGGAGAGGGGACGTCGTTCTCTAGAATGACTTCCAGCTGTCATGGGGGCGACGTTCTTTCTGGGGGATCCTGTGAAAGTAAAATGATGGTTAAATTTCAAGATCAATGTCTTTTAAAATTGCAAATAGTCTCTGAGTATTTTGTGGAGGTCTGGCCAGAATGTTGTACAAGATGTGCACCATTTCAACACATTGGAACCGTCTTGTGCAGCTGGTACCCAAAACAGGTCTTGTAGTAGCGCTATCAGTATCATGACGTCATATCAACCAGGTGGAGTTGTTGTTATGGGGCCCCATCTTCTTCCTGGAAACTTCAAATGTCACTGTAGGAAAAACTCATTGTTCATTGTGGAAAACTTAAACATTAATTATATAGACATATACATGAATACCTATATTCAATGAGAGACATGATAGATATATTTAATGAAGGTATGATAGATATGAAGAAAAGTAAAGATGTTTTCTAAACTCATATTTCTTTCCATCCCATATCATGGCTCTTGACATGAGACAGAAACTCCAGAAACTCTGGGTTTTTCTTTAAACAACAGGCTTGGAATTAGAGAGGGACTGAGCCAGAGTCCAACTCTAAAACCAGCTCTATAAATTTAGAAATATGATTTAGTATATGGTACTTACAGAACCTATTCAGTTTTCTTGATAGTCCCTATTGGGCCGTTATTTTCCATCTGTCAGTATTCAAATATCCAGGGTCCCTTGAACTTTTCAAAGATCAGTGTTTTCCTGTGGAGATAAGAACAGAACCCTGCCCCCATTCTATATGCTTTTCTTACCACCTGTATGGTTATCATCATTGTGGATGAGCTGTCATTTCTCCTTTCCAAGAGGTTTCTCCTCTTCAAATCGAACCTTTATTAATTTTGATGGTATCCACAATTTTTCTTCTCCTGTGGAAACAAGAGCAAAACCCCTTCCCCGACGTAGCACATCTCCTGGCTTCCATTGAGAGGTCAGCACGTCTTTGAAATAAACAGGTTGGTTTAGTTCAGAAGTTTTTTCCATTATCCAATGCCTCTCTGCTGCTGTTGTTCCTTTCTCATTAGCATTAAGAAAATTCAAGGTTAATAAAGCATTATGCAATCTATTTCTGGGGGTATCTTTCGTCCCTTTCTGTTTGTTTAGCATATCCTTTATAGTACGATTTGATAACTGCCTGACCTGTAGGATTATTTGGTATACCTGTAACATGTTTTATATTATAATAAGCAAAGAAGCGTTTCATTTTCTTAGATACATATGCTGGACCATTGTCTGTCTTTATTTGTGCAGGTATACCCATGATGGCCATAACTTCCAATAAATGTGTGATTACCGAATCAGCCTTTTCTGAGCTCAGGGCAGTTGTCCATTGAAAACCTGAATACGTGTCTATGGTGTGGTGTACATATTTTAATTTACCAAATTCCATAAAGGCGAACACATCCATCTGCCAGATTTCATTCCTTTGAGTACCCTTTGGGTTACTCCCTGCAGGCAACGGTGTTTGATTATAGAAAGAGCAAGTAGGACATCTCTTTATAATGTCCTTAGCTTGTTGCCATGTAATGGAAAACTCTTTCTTTAAGCCTTTACTATTGACATGATGTTTTTTATGAAATTCTGAGGCCTGCAGAACGCTTCCAATCAATAATTGGTCAATTTCAGTGTTACCTTGTGCTAGAGGCCCAGGCAGACCGGTATGGGACCGGATGTGTGTTATGTACATTGGACAAAGCCTATTCCTAATTATGTCCTGTACCTCGATAAACAATGAAGTCAACTCTGTGTCATCTGGTATGAATTCAGCGGTTTCAATATGAAAGATAACTCTTTCTGCATATTGTGAATCTGTAACTATATTAAGAGGTTCTTTAAAATCCCTTAGCACCATAAGAATGGCATATAATTCTGCCTTCTGGACAGAATTATAAGGGCTTTTTTCCACCTTACTCAATTCTTCCGATTTATAACGTGCTTTCCCTGATTTATTTGCATCGGTATAAAATGTCCGAGCTCCAGTTATTGGAGCATCACGTACAATTCTAGGAAGAATCCAAGAAGTTCTCTTTATGAGGTTAAGTCTATCACTTTTGGGATAGTTGCTGCTAATTTCTCCCAAAAAATTAGCACAAGCTCTTTGCCATGGTTCATTATCTTCCCATAACTTTCTTATTTCCTCAGTAGTAAAAGGCACTATAATTTCTGCTGGGTCTATACCTGCTAGTTGACGAAGTCTCAGTTTACCTTTTATAATTAATTCTGAAACCTTTTCTACATAAGTTTTTAATTTTTTACTTGGTTTATGAGGTATAAATATCCACTCTAAAATAATATCTTCCCTCTGCATTAAAATCCCTGTAGGAGAAATTCTGGAAGGCAGTATGACTAGGATGGAACTAAGATTCGGGTTGACCCTATCCACATGTGCCTCCTGTAATTTTTCCTCAATCATTGTCAGTTCCTTTTCTGCTTCAACTGTCAATTTTCTGGGACTATTCAAATCCTTATCACCATCTAAGGTTTTGTTTAAATGAACTATTAGATCAGGTGTTATCCCAACAGCTGGTCGTAGACTGGAAATATCTCCTAACAATCTTTGGAAGTCATTAAGAGTCCGTAACCGGTCTCTCCTAATTTGTGCCTTTTGTGTTCGAATTTTCTCTAACCCTATTCGGTAGCCTAGGTAATTAATAGAATCTCCTCTTTGAATCTTTTCAGGGGCAATTTATAATCCCCACCTAGGCAAGACTTTCTTTACTTCTTCAAACATACTTTCCAAAATATCTTTATTTGAATCAGATAATAAAATGTCATCCATGTAATGATAAATTATGGACTTGGGAAATTGCTTAAGAATTATTTCCAGTGGCTTATTAACAAAATATTGACACAATGTGGGACTATTGAGCATCCCCTGTGGGAGGACAGTCCATTGATATCTCCTAGTAGGCTGAGAATTATTATAAGTAGGCACTGTGAAGGCAAATTTTTCTCTATCCATTTTTTGCAAAGGTATAGTGAAAAAACAATCTTTCAAATCAATAACTATAAGAGGCCATCCTCTTGGTAATAGAGAAGGCAAAGGAATTCCAGATTGTAGCAGACCCATAGGCTGAATTACCTTGTTGACAGCTCTTAGATCTGTCACCATTCTCCATTTACCAGATTTCTTTTTTACAACAAACACAGGAGAATTCCAAGGGCTGGTTGATTCTTCAATATGGTTAGCATCTAGTTGCTCTTGTACCAGCTGTTCCAAAGCCTGTAACTTATCTTCAGCTAGAGGCCACTGCTTGATCCATATTGGCTTCTCAGTTAGCCATTTTAAAGGTAGGGCTGTTGGTACCTCTAAAGGTTTGCTATTGGCTGTGTGTTCTTGTACAGCCTGAATGGCTGGTGACCTTTTTCCATAATACCTCATTATATCCTTCCCAGAATTGTGAGTTCCTGGAACTACAGGAATGTTAATCTGGGTATTCCATTGTTGTAGCAGGTCACGGCCCCATAAATTTATTGCAATATTTGCTATATATGGCCTTAATCTTCCTATTTGCCCTTCAGGCCCTATGCATTCCACCCATCTTGTGCTTTGTTTTACACGAGATAGGGTTCCAATTCCCAGGAACTGAACATCTACCTCATGAAGAGGCCAATTCGGATGCCAGGATTCTGGAGTAATTATACTTACATCCGCACCTGTGTCTAATAAGCCTTCAATAAAAATGCCATTTATACAGACTCTTAGCTTTGGTCTTTGATCGTTAATATACGTTTGCCAAAATATACGTTTACTCTGTCCTCCTGAATTTTTTGACTCATTCTCCACATGTAATTCATCATTTAGACCAGTATTACTTTTTACGGCAGACATTGGAGTTTTTAATTTTCTTGGTGAGACACATTTTCGACTGTAACTGGGAATGACTGAGCCTCTTTTGGCTTGGGGGCCTGCGAGAGGCCCCTCAAGGAGTTTCCCGATGGTATCGGGTTGCCTTGTCTGTCTGTTGTTGACCTGCATTCTTTGGACCAATGTCGGCCTTTACCGCATCTCCTGCATATACCTGAAGGCTGAGATCTCCTACTTTTGTCATTCCCAGAGGAGATATTATTCCTAGGATTTCTTTGCCTGCAATCCCTTTTCAGATGTCCTAATTTACCACAATTAAAACACCTGGTAGTTTGATGTCTCCTCATAGCTTTGGAAATCACTTCTCCTACCCAGGATTCATCATTATAGCTAAACATCTCAACATTCATTGTATGCTGTATCCATTCTTCCATTGGTGCTGATCTAGATCTTAAAGGCCCAATTATCTTTTTACATTCAGTATTTGCATTTTCAAAAGCTAGAGATTCAAGAAGTATTCGTCTAGCTTCTGGGTCTGTTACCCCTATGTCCAGAGCCTTAATTAATCTTTGCACAAAGTCAGTAAAGGGTTCTCTCTGTCCCTGCCTAACCCTGGTATATGATTCGACCCTTTTTGCTGGATCTTGTATTCTATTCAAAGCATTCAAGGCTGCTTTGTGACATAAGGACAGCACTTCTTCATCATAAAGAGCTTGGACCTTTGGATCAGCATATGCTCCTACACCAAGAATTTGATCTTGGGAAACCTCCACACCTTTAGCTCTTCCTTGCTGTTCCATATGTTTGGATTCTTCTCTGAAATAAATTCCAAACATCAAGGAAGGCCCATCATCTAAAACTGCAGACACTAGCTGAGAGAAATCATGGGGGTAGCTCTGACATTAGAAGCCCAAGTCCTTATCATTTCCTTAACAAATGCAGAGTGCAAGCCAAAGTTAACGACAGCTTGCTTAATTTCTTTTAAATCATTCATTGCTATTGGTGTCCATCTAGCTTCTTTAACTCCCTTTGAGCCTTTGGAAGTTAACCCTTTGTCAGAATAAATTACAGGGTATGTTGTTAGGACCCTGGGTAAGCCAGTTCTAACAGCTGGTGGTGGCATTGTATCCTGTCCTTGTGCCTTCTTACTCTGTTCACCAGCTCCAATAGTTTCTTCAATCATTTCTAATCTTTTTATCATTGTATCCCTTAAATCCTGAATCTCCTGACCTACCCGTGTTTCTAGTAATTTCACTAAGGTATCAGTTTTTTGGTTCCCATTCTGGAGGTTCATTCTATCTGTTACCTTATCAAAACTTTGTGGTAACATCTGAACGTCAAATTCAACAGCCTGTACCCTTTCAGGTAACTTCCTAGTACCCTTGGACATGGAGTCAATTTTGTCTATCATAGTATCCACTTGTTCAGATAACCCCTGATTTTCAATAATTTTAATCCTTTCAACTAGTTGTTCAATATTAGTCTGTAAAAATCGTATCTTTCTTAATGATAAAATATTGAAAAGAAAACTGAAACCTAGTAACAAGTAAATTAATATATTCCCATAGTCATATAAACCTTGCATGACATAATCCATTGTATTAATAAAGAAAACAGTAAAATTGGCGTTGGAAACAAAAACTGCCATATTACCTCTTGTCTAGTTGGCGGCGCTGTTGCCAAGTTGCGACTAGAACCACTGCAAAGGTGACTTAAACAGGTCCTGTTTCAGTGTCTGCCTTAGTATTTGTTAAAAACTAGGAAATATAAGTTGCTCAAGAAAGAAAGTTTAATTAAATCAATTCCATACACGGAACCAGAAACCCAGAATCCAGGGGTAGAAAAGAGCAACCCGGAAGCCGTGTATGCCTCCACGTGACCGAGTCGTTCTGATTCACGCCACTAAAGCACCGCACTTACAAGGGAAATTTAAAAACAACTCAGAAAAGAGCAAACCAGGCTTGCAGAGATTGTCCCGAGCCTGTGGAGCTTGGGAGGCGTGGGGTTTAATTGAACTGCTGGCTCCACATACAGGGCACAGGCCGCAGCTGAGGGAGGTCTCGTGACTAGCCGAGCTGGTAGCAAGCAGTTGAGTGGGGGGGAAGGGGGGGTTCTACAACCAAACGTGGGGCGCCAGATGAAGGCGTAAGTCACAGACAATCCCACACCAGTTTGGAATTATGATTAATAGAATGGTTATTTATTCAAAGGGGAAAAAACTTACAGATTACCGTCCCAGACAACAGCCCCTCCCCGCGAACAGGAAAGGAGTCCAGGGGCTGGAAACAGAGCCGGAAGACAAAGACAGAGTGGAGGACAGCCGTTGCTTTTTTTAAAGGGAGAGAGACCACGCCCCAATGGGCTGGTAACTCAGCGGCGATTGGCTGAAGGAGCTGAAGGAACTCCCACAGCACCTGAAACTTGGTAAACATCTGGCCTGTCATCTCACACTCTTATAAACTGTCCAATGACAAGACTGGAGACACATTTTGTATTATGAGATGCTTCATGTTGACATGCTATCTTATCCCCTCTTCTAGTCAGCTACTGTTTCCCTCTCTCTGCCATGGTTCCATGCCATTAAAAGAAGTTCATGTTTGTAGTCTTTGTACCACCATTCTGTCTTCTTAGAAAGAATATCTCCATCCACATACCTGTCCTGTTTTCACGTTCTTAAGAATATGAAACATGTACTACCATATAAAGTTGTCCATTTGTACACACACAAAAAAAAACAAGAAATATTGTTTTCTTATCAAGTGTAACCCACACCTTTCTTGAAAGTAGTTACAACATTTGTGCTATATGGCATGAATTAGATATCTGCCATTCCACAGATGTGTGCTATAAGGACAATTTCAGGAATATTTATGTACTTAAGTGTTCTAGTGTACATGATGGGTGTGATAAAATCTTCAATATAATGAGGATGTTATAAAGTTAATGAGTGTTATTAATTGATAATTGTAATCAAGATCTGAATAGTTTCTGACACATATAGATTTAATAACTTCTAATTTATCAAGTGACATGTGCTTCTTTCCTCTATTCCTAATTAGACTCTAAACTCCCTAAAGGTAAGAAATCTTAAATGTTAATTATTGTTTTGCAAGTGTCCAGGTGCCTGAAATGATACCCATGAATCAGAATTTACTAGCTAAATATTTAATAATTAAATAAAATAATTAAATATCAAATAACTGGATTTCAATGGGAAAATAAGACATTTCATCTTAAAACAAAAAGATGCAGGACTCTGCAAAAAGGGATCTTTATTATTTTCCAACCAAAATTACATAAGCATTTTCAAAGGAATATTTGCATTTCTAATGAGCAGAATGTGGAGGGAATTTCTTCAGGAGAAGGAAACAATGGAAAAAAGTGTGGCTGGATATTACATCACAGTACATGGAGCAGTGAAAGCTGGCCTGCTTGGTTGTATACTTATTTAACCTGGCGAAATTTCATCTCTTTTGATTTAATACTGGAGGACAAAAATGGGAGGTGGATGACAGACAAAAGGGAACCATGAACTAAATAAATATTTGTGAAGTCTCTGTTCTCATTTTAACATGACTGAGAAAATTCTCTATATGACAGTTCAGGAATAAATGGACCAATACATACTAAAGTAGAAGTTCACAGCATCGCAGTGGAAACTGACGTGGCTCTCAGCATGCAGTCGCCAAGCTGTCATCTTGATTATTAACAAATAGGGATGTGGAGAATTCTAAATCTACAGAAATTTGTTAACAAACATAGAATTACTAATTTTAATAAGATGATTTCACTTTGATAGATGAGTTATTTTCAAGAAATGGAGTTATCTTCTCGTTTATGTCTAATATCCCAATAACATTATAAAATCTAGTCACAAATGTTGTGTTTCTCTGGTGACTATAATTGACATTTCATGTTTGTGAACAATCTGTGTTTTAAATAACATTTATTTTTTTACAGGCAGTTTAGATAATGTACTACTGACTGAGGATACCAATATTGTCAGGCTTTTATGAAAGAACCAAGAACTGATGCAAAAACTAAAGTTTGTTTCAGTTTTACAACAAAACATGGACATTTAATTCTTGTTGCATAGTGCCCATTGTGCTTGGAATCCCAGGCACAGAGGATGATCAAGGAGCAACCCTCAGCACTTAGCACCAGACGACCTGTGTGGCTGACTTTTCTTCTGAGTAGGTGGTATTTTTGCCATGAAAGTTTATCTTCGCTACATGGAAACACTTTTAGACTTTAAAGCTATATTTTCTTTCCCTGTAGAGGAAATAAAATCATCTACATTTTCAGACTTTCCATCTGAGATTCAAAGAATTGTCAGGGAATCATCAGGATCTGATGGAAAATGACACTGGGTTTTCTGTATTGTTTGTCTCAGTAGAAGGAAACAGAAACAAAAGTAGATGATTCCACATACTGACTTCCTGAGAGACTGTACAGGAAATTTGGCAGTGATGAGAGGGGCTGTCATTTCTACTCAGAACTCTGAAAGAATCAGGGGAAAAGTTGATTTTTTTTAAAAAAAAAATGTTATAAAGATATTCACTTTCAATTTGTGATTGTTTTTGAGACAAGGTTTTACTTTGTATTTCATTGTGTCCAGGAACTCACTATGTAGTACCAGGAGGGCCTTGAACTTGCAATGATAATTGTCAGGAATATTTCTAACACGAGCTCTCTGCCGACCCAAAAATCCCAATCAAACCAAATCAAAACAAACCAGATTAAAAGATATGTAGGTTTAACTGGACTCCTGTACTCTCAGGTGGCCCCTAGGGTAACCCGAAAGCTGTCAACCCGACCACCAGGAGAAAGAGGGTAAACCACATGTTTATTTTTTGAGGAATTAGTTTAAATAGACTGGGGGCCTGGTCTTGACCTTTTCTGGGGAAAGGGTCAAGGTTTGGTGGGCTACCTTGACCCTCTTCAGGGAGAGGTCAAGATGTGAGGAGCACAGAGGCGAGGCCTCCAAAGATGGAGGCCAGAGACCAGGATTTACAATAATATTGTCTAGCCTTTTAGAATGCAGACTTTATAGACATGAACAACCATTCGAGTTTAAAAGTTTATTTTAATGAAATGATGAAGCAAACAACAGAATTCACTATGGGGCACAGTAAAATTTCTTTTTATATCCATCATGGTCTTGATTCATTTATAGCGACATGTTAGCAAAATACATCTCCCACTTTTTCAATTATAACAACCACAACCTTCAGATTCTGCCTTAGAAACTTGACAGAAATTCATAGAATCTGGCCATATTGAGAATTATGACAAAATTTGCCGCACTTTAGTGAGTCATGAAACTCAACTTTAGAACCTTTCAGAGGGCCCACTTTTGTAACAGTAACAATTGATTACACAGGGTGACTGGAAAGGGCTAAGAACTGAATATACTCTGAGAAGTGTGTATGTAGTGCACATGGAAGATAATTAACATGTGAAACCATAACTAATCATGCTATGCCCTAAGGCCTCTGAGTCACAATATTTTAGGATAATTCTCTAGAAAATGACAGCGTAGCAGTGTTCTATTCTGCATGACCTGTCAGCTAAAATAAGATAAATTACCTGATCACATCCCTTAAAAATCAGAAAATTAGAATAAAATAGAAAAATCAATCTCTGTTTCAGATGTAAAATGTCCTATGTGACATCATCAACTGAGATGAAACCACCTGAGATTTCCTATGCGCGCTTTGGAACAGGATACATTTATTTGGACCAAATGTTGCCTATCTATCTCATCTGTCATGAATGTGTAAGAAAACATTACAACTAAAGCTCTTATGTTTTCCTATTCTAAAAATTATATTGGTGATGATAATTTATGTTTCTGTGGCCACTAAGGACACTGTAATTTATATATGTGAAGGGTAATCTAACCACCTAGTAATAGTTTCTGAACACTGAGCTTGAAACTAGAAAAGAGACACCATAAAATAAAGTTGCAGGTGACTCTTCCTGTTTTCTAGATTTTACTTCAGAGCACCAATAAGCCAGACAGTGAAAACAGAATCAAAAATTGACAGCACACTGTGAGTGAATATTTCAGGGGCAAGTATAAGTTAATCATTTGTTTTGTCCACATTTCCCAGTCCAGCATCATGGAGTTAGATCTTTCTGATCTACTTCATAAAAGAGTAGACAGTCTGGACACATAGGAGCATCTTGAATACGCAGATGGTGGGAGTTTCCTCAAGACTCTCATGTTTATTGGACCCTTGTGCTTACTAGGCTGCTGTTTGCTTATATCAAAACAACAGTGAAAGTTTTTGTTAGAAATATGAAAAAATTGCTAACAAATCCAAAAATAATACACATGATTATTAGTGCTATGAAATTGTGTATGGTTCTTAGATCTATGATGAGTATTGTTCGTCTACTTTACGTGGACTTAACATGGAAAGAAAGCTGATATTAGTTTTGAATTGAGACATTTACAAAACGAGATATGTTGTTTAATCAGTTCTTAGCTAGCCCCATAAATGGATAGGCTAATGTTCCAGATGAAAATTTAGATACCTTAGTGACTATTTAAATATTTGTGGAGAAAATAAATTCATGTAGAAATAATATGTAAAATATAAGGAAGAAAATACAATTTTTTTGGTACTGTCATATTTGAATTTATCCAAGATTCACTTTCTTCCTCAAAAATAATAACTTTAAAAATAACCAAGAGCATTAATAGCATCTATCATATTAATTAATTGAACACAAACAGATCTGCATTCCCCTCTCATGTGGTGTGTTTAGGAGATGGTTGACATCAATGTCACCTCACACGTACTCAGAATGCTGTGTTCATTTATGATTCTTAAGGTTCTTAGAGGGTCAGTTTCCGTAGATAGACTTTATTAAAGGATACAAACACACTTCATTTTAATTTTTTTCTATCAGTGTTGAAATTTGATTTAGGTACACAATTTCTTGTTTGCTCTATGGTATTTTGTAGAAACAGACATTGAAGAATATAACACATAGTGTTTTTTCTTAAATCAATTATTTAGATTACGAATTAATACAGGGAAATTTACGAAATGATAGATCATTTATATCATATATATTTATATCATATATATCATGTATATATGATAATCTAAGTATCTACCATTTGCCATGTTGAAGTCATTAGTGCTCTTATCTGTGAGTACTATTAATTTAACCCAAAAAGTATTAAATGTAAGTTTTGGCTAAAAACACAGCCACCATATTTGTAATGAGATAATTACTATGTCATGATTGGATGTTTCAAATTTTCTTTGTTGTCATATAATAATCTTCTCCATGCTGTTTTCCATGTAGGTCAGTATACACGTTAATAGAACATAAATTTTACCATCTTCGGTTTTGCTGGTAGATTTATTCTCTCAGCTGGAGGTTACAGAATTTGAGGGTAGAAGTATTATCATTTTTATAACATTATTTTCATAGTTAGGCTTTAATTTTTATTAAATATTATATGCCCTGTACACACTTATTTAGTTTGAACTTTAAATTGAGTTTAAAAGGAAATGCATCACAAGGTCGGATTTATAAAATTGGTATAATAATTTGTTAAGCACATGTACCAACTATTTTGTAGCAATTAGAATTATCATAATTGACATTCAATAATATCATAAAAATATATATTTATAAAAAAATTATTATACAAAGTACAACTAAACACAAACTTTAATACAGAAACTAGACAAAATAGACTCCAAAATCTCTCAGAATAAGTTGCTCTCTTGCAGAGGTAACAATCCCTCAGACTTTTATTTTCATGTTTCTGCTGTCCATCTACTGTGTCGTAAACCATGCTCATTCTGATCTCGGTTGCTTATTTAATTGGCAGATTTCACAGAAAAGCTGCCCTTGTGTCCACAAACTTTCAGCTTTTCCCTACACAAAAGACAGTAGAATTTTTCAAAATGTCAAACTAAGAAAATTCAAAAAAAGCTAAGAGCTCTTAGAGAAGCGGAATACAGATATCCAATTATTATTTTCAGAATCTCTTCCTGGGGAATGTCAATCAAAGTCTCCAGTTGGACTGTTGCAGCAAGGCAAGTTAACAATACAAAAAAAATGCCAGCAATATTTCTCCATGGGTATCCTAATATTTTATGTGAATTTCATGAACATTTAATAAAAATGGTGGGAGTTAAAACACGTGTATCTCATATATTTATATGAGATAATTAAGGGCAGCAGAGTTTTAAAAACTGAGACAGGCCAGACCAAAATAAACAGTGTACTTATATGGAAAACTGAGTGGAATGTCTCCTAAATTTCTAAAATATGTTTTTCATGAAACCCTTCTATTAATAATGAGAAAACTATTTAATAAAAGGAATGCTCCACTAGCTTATTGATTGTGACGATCATATTAAGCTTTTTGGGTTGAAAACAGAGTAGAAGATGAGAATGGATTGGGGAGAGTAGAAGAGTTGAATGATTTGTGCAAATTTGTCGCTGGGATAAGGTCCCTCATGCTGTCTAGGAGGAGGAAAGCACTTTATTTTCAAAACTTATGACTTACAGTGAACGAGGGAAGACTTCTAAGAGTTTTTATTTTCAGTAGGACATGATAGAGACCTTAAGTTTCACATGTTTGTTCTATGTAGTCCATCTTTGGCAATAAATGATAAAAACAAATTGAAAGTTTTAAAGATAACACAAATGCTGTAGAAGTAAAATGTTACTGAAGGTTGTGAAATTTATTATATTGTGATGACAGTTTTGGAAATTCTGATCCTTCAGTGAGGTTTATTACTTAGCCAATAGTATATATATTTGAAATATAATTATTTTAAAATATTTTAGGTATTTTAATAACCTTACACTAAAGTTTATAAATCATACTGAAAATACAATTTAATACCTTATAAAAGCATCATAAAATTATACCTTATTTCTAATTATAAAAATAAACATGACCTTGGTTCACATATTTTCATTTATGTGAAAGCCCTAAAGTAAAATGTTAAAGTGATATTTTAAACATGCCTATAGGCAACTACATTAATAATTGCATGTTTCTCACCAGTAACTAGGTCGAAGAGAGTGAACTTCCCACTTGGGAACTGAAAATTCTAGCTTTAGGGACAAGTGAGTGTACATCCACTCCTCAGGCTAAATCCTAAACCAAGTTCTCATTTCACTGAAGGATGAACTAATAAGTAAAAACTTGATATCTATGTCATAAATAATTATTAAATATGCAAATATCAAATTAGCTAGCCAGTTCAAATAGAAAAAATATAAACTTAACTGATTAAATAAATATTAGTTACTATATTCTTTCCCTGTAATTCTTGAGATCTTACAATCAAGATGAGTTATTTTAAATTTATCTGTTTAAAATCATAATAGATGAGCATCTATAAAGCACTGAGTCTAAATTGATGCCTTTTATATATAAGAGAAGATTTTGTTAAATAGAAGGAACACAAATTTTATTTACCCTGATTTGAAATCTTACGTATAATTCCCAAAAAATAATTTATTCAGCAGCTTCTACAATACTTTTAGATTAAAAGACTTGAATATTTGCATTTATTTTTATTTTTAAACTTTCTATTTGTTTTTGAGAAATTAACACAATATATGTAATCACATTGTTTAATCTATCAAAAGGTATAGGATCATCTCTATCTCTCTATGCACCCAGCTTTGCGTTCTCTCGCTTAAACAACAACAACCTGGTTTTCAATTTGTGTTGACCACTTAATCCTGAGTACGAGGCTTGCCTTGGAGTGTGGTTAATATAGCCAAGAAAACTGATCTCCGCTGTCTTTTAATAGTTATCAACTGTGAATACCATGCTGTCTATGGCTGGGAGTTTTTATGCACTTCCTCTTCTACTTTTTGGAAATTTGTGTGGTTTGATCTTATTCTTTTTCCAAGAAAGAGTTTCCTTTATATCTACGTGATTCTTTGTAGATAGTTTTCTGCTTCAGACATCTGATACAGTTGGTAAAAATTTAAAACTTTCTTTGACAGCAGCACTCACAGTAGCTGACCTACTACTATTAGTAGTATTATTAGTAGTAATTATTATTATTATTATTATAATTATTATAATAATTATTATTAGTAGTATTATTAGTAGTAATACTACTAATAGTAGTAGTATTGGATTAAGTGTCCATTAATAAAGGAACAGACTTTAAAATATTTGTTTATTTATATTATGAGGTTTTCTTAATATTGTACATTTTCTCCCATATTCAGAAATCTAGATTAGAGTAGAAGGCAGACTGGATGTGAAGAAAATGTTAGCCAGAAGGATAGGATGAAAGTAAAGAAAATAAGGTGATTATGAACTTCGCATGTGTTATACTTCTGCAGACGTCATCATGAAATTTTGTAAATGGATGTTTTGTCCTGCCAAAAAGCTGACACAAAGATTTATAAAATTACATTTGCTTCAGCTGATAGCCTAGGCTTGTTACTAGCTCTTACATTTTAAGTTAACCCATATTTCTTATTTACTCTCTGCCGCATCTTGGTACCTTTATTAGCATGTCATTTATCTCCTGCTCCCCTGTGTGGCTGGGTCCTAACATCTTCCTCCGGGGAGGGAGTGAAAAGGTGCAGTGCCAATGAACAGAGACACTGGGAATCAGGTAGAAGGCTTTCAACAGACTTATTTATTTAACAATTGGGAACAGCTTATATAATAACCTCCCAGCACCCAGGTGTTCTGATCCGTTAACAGTTGACATCTCATGCTCATCTCTCATTGGCTAGGCACAGTCAGGATCTCTGACAGTGCTTGTTGCTAGGTACTCAGGAAACACCACTTGGTAGCCCCTTATTAGATAGGCACATACAGAACCTTGACAGCTCCAGACAGACTCCTTTTCATCTGGTAGGTCTCAAATTCCTAAATATCCACCCTTTTCTATTTATTACATAGGGCGCTCAGCAGGAGCCAGAGTTCATTGCTCAGGCCTTGTTGACCCAGGCTCAGGAGGGCTCAGCAATTGTACTGTTCCTGTCTTAGGTTTGCCTGCAGGATAAACTCTTACCTGTCTTTGACTACAGTCCTGGATATCATTTATTCCTGGAAAGCTGCCGGGGATGGAGGACTAGACAGTAGCCTTTTGGATTACCAATAACCAGGCATTCACAGCCTCCTGTGGAGGACTGTGAGAAGGATGCCTGACAGCCATGAACACCTGAAGAGTTGCTTTGTAACTGTTTGCTGATGTTAGATCTGCTACAGAAGATATTCAACGAATATAAAGATTAACAATACCACCCAATCAGTTAATGCATATGTAATCATTTGGATAATCTAACAGTCTTTTTATATTGTGTCAAACTTTTTCAAAAAAATGAGGAGTCAAAGTTTATAACCTCTGCCCTTAATAAATTAATTTGTTTGGGGGGGAAACTGAGGTAAGAAAAGGGAGTACATGCATTACTCATCCTGGGTTATTCCCTCCTTGGCGGAAGTAAACTGAATCGTGGCTATGCATACATCTCTAACCAGGACCCATATTGCCTTTGTGGCAGTCTGAGGAAAAACACAAGCATACCCTCTTCCACGGGTTAGTAGGGAAGCTGACGGTTGCCATTGGAGGGAGATAGGTTCTATCCATCTCACTAAGGATAGGGTTGGTAAGCTGGGCTGAGTCCTTTGTCATCAAAATGAGAAAGTTCATGTGGAAACGAACCTCTGTTAAGGCCAGATGAGGATCTATCCTAGACTCTGGCAAGATAGTCCTAGTCAACAGCTTCTTAAGAGCTCTTTTGGTCCTCTCCACAATGGCTTATCTCTGTGGACTGTAGAGTATGCCAGTGGTATGGGAAATCTTGCAAAATCCCAGAAAGTCATTGAATTGTCGATAGGCATAGGTAGGACCATACATACAAATACATAGAAACACATATAATTACAAATAATTAAAAATAAGATAAATATGTTAAAATATAATAATATTCTACTGAATATATATGTCACATCTATTATGATGTATCTATCTCTCTACATATCCATCTATCCTCTATCTGTCTTCTATCATCTATTTATCATATATTTATCTATCATCTTTCTTTCTTTCTTCTTTCTTTCTTTCTTTCTTTCTTTCTTTCTTTCTTTCTTTCTTTCTTTCTTTCCAGTTAGTCAACACCGATTTAGATTGTTTAACCAGAGAAAGGTACTAAGGAGAAAAAAGAGAGAGAGAGAGAAATAAAATTTTGGGGAGATAAGAGTTTTGCCAAAAATAGTTCCTAGATTTTAGGTTTTCTTCTGCCCCACACCAGGTGGCTCTATGATATGAAACAGAAACTCTGAATTATTCTTCTAACAACATGGTTGGATTCAGAGAAGGAGAGAGTCACACTCCAATTCTAAAGCCAGCTTTGAGTTGGGACTGCAACTTTCCTGAGACGTAAAGAGATATAAATGTAGAGGAGGCGAGATCTAATATGTGACAGGCACCATGCCTCGGTCCTCTGAGTTTTTATTGGAATCTGAAAAGGCTAGGGTGACAAGAGTGGTGGGAGTTGTGGAGGGGACTGCATGGGGCTGTATCTTTGTTGGAAGTGTAGAAAGCCCTGCTAAGATCTTGATTTTTTGCAAGTAATTGTCAATTAGTTAGATATTTTATCCAAAACTGTAGTATCAGATAAAGCATTCAGTCTAGGGATTTCCAGGAGATTAGTCAGTCCTGTCCAGTTAATCCCTAAAAGTGGTTTCCTAAGGAAGAAGATGGACAGTTCTCCAACTAAAGGCATGTCACCAATCAAGGGCTCCAAGATCATCCACATTGTCCCAT
Organism: Myodes glareolus; assembly: GCF_982192425.1. Lineage (NCBI taxonomy): Eukaryota > Metazoa > Chordata > Mammalia > Rodentia > Cricetidae > Myodes > Myodes glareolus. The sequence goes on from NC_142038.1 coordinate 2,263,474, forward strand.
GAATCTGAATACGTTTCACACCAGCTTCGTAAAAATATCGTTTGATTTCCAAATCGATCTCACAATTTCCTGCAAAACTAATGTAAAGACCCAGAATAATTTATGTTTTCTCTACATTTTAATATAAACCTTAACACCATTGACTCTAAGCGGCTCGTGACCCATGTTCACTTTTGTGAAGCTGAAGGTGCTGAGGTGGGCATTTGCTCCCCACACAGATGGTTCAATGGTTTCTCAAACGATCTTCTCTCTAAATTACCAAATGAAGGGCCACACATGCTTTATTATTTCATTTAGCCATTCTACTCTTTCGCTGTCTGGAAAATGAACCCAGAAATGCAGATTGTAGGCATGCATCCCTAGGTGCACAGCTTGCTCCTTGTTCTTCAACAATGCCAGCACATGGCACAGGAAGCTGGCCTTGGACTCATTCCTATGGTAGCACCAGACAAGAAATTCAAGCGCCAGCAGAACCCAACTGAAGATCAGTCCGAGGCATCCAAGAGCTGCTGACAGCCGCAGAATGAGGCTGTCAGTACCATTTGGAAGGAAAGAAACACTGAAAGAAGCAGGCAACTCAGATGACAGGCACACAGTCCAGCAGAGGTCCTAGAGAGGCCCAGAGTCTTCCCAGTAGTGTACTTGCACAAGAGACTAAGAAAGCCTATTACCTCTGTGCCTGCAGCTCAGAGTGTCACCAACACCCAAGGCTAAGATAGTACTCTGAACCTCAGTCAAGCAGAAAGCTCATACTAGTCACAGCTGGACTATACCGGCCTCTCATCTCCCGTGCTGCCACATAGCTCACTTTTCCCTACAGAGGCAAGAGATGTCGCACTCCCACAGATGACAGGTGAGTCTATCCCGCCTGTCAGCTCCCCTCTGAGAGGAATAGCAGATCAACAGTAAACAGGGATGGAAAATTGTATTGGACCCATATGTCTAGGGATTAGTGGGGAACGTCTGTGGTTCTTTAGGTCACAGTTGTATGCACACATAGTGTCTCCAGAAGAGGGATGGCATTCAGGAGCTGAGCCTTGGTTCTGCCTCCTGGGGAGTCAGTCCTTGTATGGAGAGGCCTGGCTAACCTAAATAGAAAAACAAAATGCCTTCCTAACAGAACAGGATGACAGACAACACAAAAGGAGGAGCGGATGGGGTCCCGATGACGCTTACCCACTGAAGGGATTGAGGGACCTTTCCAAAGAAGGAAAAGATGAGAGTCCCAACGCTTTCCCACCAAAGGGACTAAGGGTCATTTTCACCGAAAATACACCATTTAGGGGTGCTGTGCAGCACTGCGAGTGAGGAGAAGAAGATGACTAGAATCTGTTCCAGACAAAGCACAACCGCAAGGAAAAAATGACTCTGACCAAGCAAGATCAAAACCTATTAAAAGTCTCTGTTCCGGGGGGCAGATGTTGCTGGGTCCTAACATCTTCCAGGGGGAGTGGGGAGTGGGTGAAAAGGTGCAACATAAATCAACACAGACACCAGGAGTCAGATAGAAGGATTACATCAGACTCATTTAACAATGGGGAAAAGCTAGTACAGTACCCTCCTAGAAACCAGGCGTTCTGATCCATTGACAGTTGACATCTCATGCTCGTCTCTCATTGGCTAGGCATGATCAGGACATCTGACAGCACCTGTTTCTAGGCTGGCAAGAAACACTGCTTGGTAGCTCCTTATTGGCTAGGCACAGGCAGGACCTTTCCCAGCTCCAGGCCGACTCCAGGTTGGCTCCATTTGGCCTTAACTTCCTGCACCTCTGTGGCAACTTCCCTGACTCCACCCTTCTCCTTCCTATCACCCTTAGTTTGGTTGCCCTCCTTATAGTTCTTGCCTGGCTACTGATCATGGAGTGTCTTATTAAACTAATTTGAGTGACAAGTCTTTGCAGTGTACAAGAGAATTATTCAACAGCATTTCCCCCATTTTTTGTTTACTAGATCTATCCATTTGCCCACAAATTTCAAGATGTTATTTTTTTCTGCTGCGTAGTAATTCATTGTGTAAATATACCACATTTTCCTTATCCATTCTTTGGTCTAGGGGCATTTAGGTTGTTTTTAGGTTCTGGTTATGACAAACAATGCTGCTAGGAACAGAGTTGAGCACATTTCCTTGTGGTACAATTGAGCATACTTTGGATATATACCCAAAAGTGGTATTACTGGGTCTTGAGGTAGGTTGCTTCCTAATTTTCTGAGAATTCACCATAGTGATATTCAAAGGGGCTATACCAGCTTGCATTCCCACCAGCAGTGGAGGAGTGTTCCTTTTACCTCACATTCTTTCCAGCATAAGTTGTCTTCAGTGTTTTTGATCTTGTCTATTCTCTCAGGTATAAGATGGAATCTCAGAGTAGCTTTGATTTGCATTTCTCTGGTAGCTAAGAATGTTCAGTATTTCCTTAAGTGTCTTTCAGCCATTCTAGATTTCTCTGTTGAGAGTTCTCTGTTTAGGTATGTGTCCCATTTTTTTAATTGGATTATTTGTTTTTTTGATGATCATTTTCTTGAGTTCTTTGTATATTTTGGAGATCACCCATCTGTCTAATGTGGGGTTCCCATTCTCTTTTGTCTTATTGGCAGTGTTGACCTTTGCTTTACAGAAGCTTTTCAGTTCCGGAGGTCCCATTTATTAATTGTTTCTCTCAGTGTCTGTGCTACTGGGGTTATATTTAGAAAGTGGTCTCCTATGCCAATGTGTTCACATGTACTTCCTAGTTTCTCTTCTTTGAGGTTCAGTGTGGTTGGCTTTATGTTGAGATCTTTGATCCATTTGGACTTAGGTTTTGTGCATGGCAATAGATATTAATCTATTTTTATTCTTCTAAATATTGATATCCAATTATGTCAGCACCATTTGTTGAATATACTTTTTTATCCATTATTTTGTTCTTTGTAAAACAAAATCAGTTGTTTGTAGATGTTTGGATTGATATCTGGGTCTTCATTTCAGTTCCATTAGTCCTATTTTTATGTCAATACCAGACTACTTTCAGTACTGTAGCTCTGTAGTAGAATTTGAAGTCAGGGATTGTGATGCCTTCAGAAGTTCCTTTTTTTGTACAGGATTGTTTTGGCTAGCCTGGGTTTTTTGCTTTTCCATATGAAGTTGAATATTGTTCTTTTGATTGTCGGTGAGAAATTTTGCTGTGATTTTGACGGGCATTGTACTGAATCTGTAGATTCCAATCTTCATAGCTCTAATATTACTTTTAAAATAGATATATGCAATCACCTAGTTACCATAATTCAATCCTCTGTGTTATAAACCGCTATCTTTGATTTTGTTTGCTGAAGTAATATAAAATTACAGTAAGCATTTAGTGACTCAAAAGGGTGAGATGGAATTTGTTGAAAAGAAATAATAGAAACATGGATTTGAATTCAAAAGAAATATTTGAATCTGAACCCATAAAAATTTTGTGAATGTCTTGAAGAAAACATTAGACTACGTAGTCTCAAAATCATTCTGAAAGAACAAATCCAAGTCTAATTAAGGAAGTTACTAAATTATATTTAATTTTAACGTGCAATAGTTGTGACTTCTCTATGTTAAAGTTATGACAATAATTTGGAAGGAATGCAGTGTGAAGATTTGGGGCATGGCAGATGAAGTTAAGAACCTTAACAGGCTGTCATCCACCTTTGCCAGTTACTAAAACTTTCTCCCTCTTAGGATAAGCAATCAGGCTCCCTTGGTGATCTGCAGTGTTTCTCAAGTGACTACTGTGTAGGTGGTCTGTTACTATTTTCAAACTGCAAAAGCACAGGGAATAGACACAAAATAGTACATAAATGGGTGGAGAATGCCTATCAAAATGATTAGAATATGTGCCAACTCTTATTCATAGAAACAGGAAAACATGGAAAGTTGTTCTAAAAATGTGTTAAGTTGAAATAAAATGTGGGATGAACTACTATTGGAACAGGTTACTACCAATGAGAGAGTGTCGAATGGATTAACAGGAGAGGGCAACAGTTATTAAAGGAATGGTTTATGTAAACCTGTACAAACTACAGTGTCTTGTTGACAAGGCGCTGAGATGATGACAGATCTTCCCTGCATGTTGTCAATTTATGCAGATATTAAATGTTGACACAAATTTATTAGCTAGGAGCTTCCCAGCCACCTTCATATTTTCTGAAAATTTTCAGATTTATCGATGAGAAAAATGCAGGTGAGGGGTCTTTGGAGTGGTTGCTAAAAATCTCTGAGTTCAGAAGTGTGTAACACTATATAACTGAGATGATTTAGAATCACCCTGAAGATATGCCATGGATGAGGTTATGAGGATGATTCCAGAAAAGTTTAACTGAAGGAGGAAGTCTCAGCTTAAATGTGCATAGTACCATCATCTGGATAGGGGTCTGGAACTCGAACAAACAGAAAAAGGCTGAGCACCTACATTCATCTTTGACTCTGCTTCCTAACTTTTGCAATAACATAGTAGCCACTACAATCTCCTGTTAGTGTACCTTGTCTGACATAATGACTGCACTCTGCAACAGGGAGTAAAATCAACCCTTCCTTCCGCAGGCTTGTCATGTCAGGTCCATTGCCACTGCAATGATAAAGTAAGTAACATTCTTCCATGAAAATAATGTCCTAAACTTGCATCCTGTTTCATGGGGAAAGGTGAGGGAACTGAGATAAATGGAAGACAAATGGCAGCATGCACGCTATCAGAAATCTGGTGCTCATAGGATAATAGGGTGTACTGTGAAACAGGATCAAACAGTAATCAGAACGATGACGACATATTTGTATCTCTCTCTCTCGCTCTCTCTCTCTCTCTCTCTCTCTCTCGCTCTCTCTCTCTGTCTCTCTCTCTCTGTCACGCTCAACTTTGAGACAGGGTCCTCTATAAAACAGACAAGCCTCAAAGTGAATTTGTAGCCAATGTTAACCATGAATGTCTTGCCCTCTAGCCTATATCTTTCAATTATGAACTCACAAGTCCACCATTTTGTAAGGTTGACTTCTTTCACTCATCACTTATGTGGTATCACTTATGTGATATATATACACATATATATATATCACGTATGTCACACACACATATATATAAATATATATTACAATTAAAATGTAATAGCATATAAAGCATTGTGTTGCTGTAGATCCTGAACAAACAGACATTTCAGCATGAAATTGGTTAACAACTGCCAATAGTATTCTGTCAGTCTTTTTCATCATATATACACATTATATATAATTATATATGTGTATGTATAATGTGTATACAATATATATGTGTGTATTCAAAAAGAGTTCCCAACAGCAGCTCATTAAAGATGAAAATATAAAACTCACTCTGAAATACTGTTGCATATAATGGAAATATCTGAAAGTGAGTATTTCCTATTCTGAAATTCACCTCATAGGACTCTACAGACAAAGGTGAAAAATTTCTACCAATGGCTCGAACCTTAGTTGTCAATTTTATTCTGTAAATCAAGGTAATAGAAGATATAGTCTTTTTATATTTATCGTAAAAGAAAATAGTTTGGATAGATGCTTGGATAGATCAAAACACAAGAAAATTGGGGATAAGGAAAAATATTACATAAATATTTATTTCAAGATCCCCAGGCATGAAGTGAAAGCCTGTACATGTTTTTTAAATATTTTTATGGTTTATTTAACATTATTTTATGTGCATTGGTGTCAGATCCCCTGGAATTGGATTTTCAGACAGTTGTGAGCTGCCATGTGGGTGCTGGGAATTGAATCCAGGTCCTCTGAAAGAGCAGTCAGTGCTCTTAACCACTGAGCCATCTCTCCAGCCCCCTGTTCATGTTTTTTGAAAATGTTCATAAATTTAGTAAACTGAATCATGCTGAATAATCGCTGGGAAGAGAAAAAAGAAAGTATGAGATAAAAGAATGAGGGCAGGACAGGCAAGAAAGTTCGTCTCCCCCACACTGGCTTCTTATTGCCGTAGCAATGACTATCTTCTTTTGTTTCACTCAGGAAGAATAGACATGAAATTACCACAAACAATTGAGAAAGGCATGTTTTGGAATCTAAAGACAAGACCATTGTACCTGATTTATATTGGAAAAAAAATTCTATCTTATTCCATTGCAATCAAGGACAGAAGCAGAAAGACAGGTTCATGCCAATACCAATGACCCACAAAAGAGTTGGTGGTAATGGTTGCAGGTACTGTGATCCATTAGTGCTGCTATGGCAAAAGATCATAGTCTGGTCAGCCTACAGACAACAAAAAAATTGTGCTTTGCAGTTCTAATTCCTGGAGAGTATCAGACATCAAGCACTGAAAGAGTCAAGTCATAGTCAGAGTTCTTTTTTCTGATTCTCTACTTTGTGCCCTCATGTGATTAAGGTTTCAAAGCAATCTCTCCAGAGTCTCTTTAATAAAGGATCACACATTTTATGGTAGACTCCATTATTCTATATTATTTTTACATTTTACATTTTATTTTCTGTGTAAGGAGAGCACCTGCCATAGACTTCCAGCAGAGTATACCGGCACAGTGTACTGGCAAGGTGTACCGGCAGAGTGTACCGGCACAGAGTACCAGCACGGTGTACTGGCACAGTGTACTGGCATGGTGTACCGGCAGAGTGTACCAGTACAGAGTACCAGCACGATGTACTGGCACAGTGTACTGGCATGGTGTACTGGCAGAGTGTACTGGTACAGAGTACCAGCACGGTGTACTGGCATGGTGTACCGGCAAAGGGTACCAGTACAGAGTACCAGCACGGTGTACTGGCATAGTGAACTAGCACAGTGTAGCAGCAGAGTTCATCATGTGGGTACCAGGCTTTCAAACTGTGTGATCAGCCTTGGCGGCACATGTGGTCACCTGCTAAGTCATATCAGTGGCCAAAGAGGAACTACTCTTATGAACTATATACCTTCCAAAGACCCTTTCCAACTAACAGTTTGGATAATCAAGCCTTATCGCAAACCTTGTTGGAAGACACATATATCCAAATGCTATCATCAATAAAAGGGCAGGGAAAGTTGTCATATTTGCTCTAATAGTGAAGAAAAATTATTGTATAGGTGTGGGCTTGGTATATGCTGTGAAATAACCATATTCTTATACAATACTGCTAAGTTCACAGCAGACATAGGAAGAATATTTAGAAATCAGTTGCCGTGGTCTATATAGGAGATGCTAGAGGCAGCCTTGTAACGTCAGGGAAGGACACAATGCAGGCAGACATGGGGTAAAACAGCATTGAATGTTCAATATGTTTACTAGTTTAAGGCAAGAGACTTAGCCATTCATTATTGGTATTCATAGGAGATACTGGGTCATAACAGAATAAGAAACAAATTAAGAGAACAAACCAAAGACAGAAGAATTAAGTTAATTAGCCATGCTAATTGAAATGAATGCCTGCATGATATAAACAAGTAAGCAGCAAAGAAGAGCGGAAAGATTCATTGTTTCTACTTTATAAGTTCCCTAAGGCAATTATTGCTTTCATTGAGTGGTGATTTAAAAATGAAAGCAAAGTAGGGATCAATATTTGATGGATTCTTTTTTTCTAAATATATGTGTAAGTAAAAAACATGATTAGTTACCAGAAGTAGAAATGCTGTCAGGAAGTAAATAAACAGACATATAGGTGCTATGTTCAGATGTCAATAAATAGAGGGTAGCCATAGCATTAGTTTGGCTATTCAGTGACCTATGCATATGAGGCTCTTTCATTCTGTTTAATAAACTATGTCGGCTTTTCCTTCATATTTATTTCTCTATACTTGCAGCAAACTGCTATATTTCCAGGCTCATTTGCAAATTATTTGAATGCACAGCAGGGAAGATAATTACATTTAGCCTTCTGGTTCAATAAAAATAAAAAGAATGGGCATACAGTATTTCATTTCTGATTCATGAAAACTTGGTTATAGTGTAGTATTTACTTTGATGCAAAACGTCAAAGTTTAAAACTTGGTTTTATTTACTGTATGCTGGAAAAGACAATGTTAAAAGCATCATGCATATGTTAAACAAGGCAGGACATGCACGACAGTGTCTCTGTCCCACATCTATTCTGGTGTTATACATTTGTGACACCAGTGGGTGAGGCAGGAGGATGTCTGGAACCTCTTTTTATGTGTGTGAAATTCCTTTGCAAGTCATTTCTGCTTCGTTCTCGTGATAGCTGAACAGGTCCTAAAAATGAGGAAGTAATAGTAAGATGCATATTCTTTATGAATGAATCAAAGACACAAAGTCATTTCAGACTTTATTTAGTGGTCAGAATAAGCTCAATACAAGTTTCATATAACTTCAAAAAAGTAATCTTTCTGTGAATCAAAAAGGTCCTTCCTTTCTTCCTCCCTCCCTCTTTCCTTCGTCTTCGTCTTCTTCTTCTTCTTCTTCTTCTTCTTCTTCTTCTTCTTCTTCTTCTTCTTCTTCTTCTTCTTCTTCTTCTTCTTCTTCTTCCTCTCTCTCTCTCTCTCTCTCTCTCTCTCTCTCTCTCTCTCTCTCTCTCTCTCTCTCTCTCTCCCCTTCTTTTAGAGACAGGGATTTTGTAGACTAGATTGACCCTGAACTTTTAGATTTCCCTGTCTCTGCCTCCTTAGTGCTGGGATTAAACATGTGTGCCATTACCAATCAGCTTACTCCAGTTTCTTTCCCACACTTGTAATATAGTATATTCCACTCTAAGTGAAAACCCAAACTTCTGAGTATTTGCCTAAATAATACTGCATTAGAAAAATATGATTATATGATTATATCGAGTAGCTTACCACCAATTTACTGCTACACAAATTAATTTGAATAAGAATAATGAAGACACTGATTCTATGAAAACTATGAATATATATACAAACATATATATATATATCCTGCTATATATGTGTATGCATACATGCATACAAACACACACACACACAGCAGTTACAGAACAATCTCTAGCTGAACCTGGCCATCCATACATGACAGTCCATAATTTCTACAACAAGGTCAACCTTGTGTTCACAACAGAAGCATGTTCACTGAGTTATCATATCAGTTTCTTCTTCAAAATTTTAAGGAGAAAAAAATCAAAATAAAAAAAGAACTAAGGAAAGTCAACTCATGATACTGAAGTTTTTGACTGGTACATCCTATTAAAAATATTATAAATCAGTTTTGAAAATTCTCCTTAGCTTTCCATGTCTCTTTGCCTCAATTCCTCCTTCTGATGAAAAGTATAATCTTTTACATCTTCAGAATTTTAACTTGGTAAACAAAAATTGTTGCAAATATTTAGGCTAACTATCCTCTTGTCCTCTTGTGACTTCATACTTTTATCATTATTATTATTATTATTATTATTATTATTAATTGCTCTATCTTTCAATTAATATTTTTGTATCAGCTGTATCTTTACTTCTAAACAAAATGATGCATATTGTAAATTATAAAATATCTTGTTTTTACTTTTAAAGTTATTTTCAATTTTTGAAAATTATTTATATTTTAATTTCTCTCTGTGTGTGAGAGAGAGAAAGAGAGAGAGAAAGTGTGTGTGTGAGAGTGTGTATGTGTGTGTGTGTGTGCATGTAGAATTGTGAGCACACATACCATGTTTACCCCGTGGATGCCAGAGTAAAAATTACAAAAGTTTACATCAACTTAGTGTATTTTAGGGATTGAACTCAAGTCCCATGTAGCGACAGGTTTTTATTCAGTGAGTTACCTTACTATCCCATAAAGGATTTTCTTATTACATATAAAACATTTGAGAAATTTTGTTATATGATTTACTTATAGAACAATCTTAATTATATTTATTTACTCTCATGTCCAACAATTACAATCCAGAAGAAGTTGCTGCATATGATTCTGTTTTCTCTTGTGTCTACTGGTATTTTGGTAACATTTCCTCTTCCCTTATATGTTGTTTTTCAACCATGAGTTCCACATTTTTTAACTCACATTTTTTGTTGTTTCATCTCCTGAATTTATATCTTGACTTGTTTCCCCTCCTTCCACTCCTCCCAGCACCCCTTCCACCTCCTCTTGCCCCTAGATCTCCCCTCCATTGTTTTCCTTAAGAAAAGAGCAGGCCTCTAACAGACAACAACCCTTTCTTGAAACTGTGAGAATTATTTTAATTAAAGATAGGAATCCCATTCGAGAAAGAATTTATAATTGATTTTATACCCTCCAGGGGAATGGGCTTACTATAAAGTCAAAATTTTAATTTAGTGAGTTTTTGATATTCACTTAATAAGATTTAACTCATTCATCAGCACACATGAGGAACTAGATGACTTTTGGTTGTAGATTCTCATTGTATTTGGGATGATTGTTCTTGTCCCACTCTTAATATTGCTGTAAATACCTATATTTCTCATTCTCCCCATCATCATGTTTCGATGTGTGTGATGCATAGAGCGGTCACCTGAGTGAGTGCAGTCTTCTTGATGCTTTGTTGTGCTTTGTCCTGGGACAAGAACAACTCTATCAGTGTTTTATCTAAAGTATGTCGAAGTGTCGTTTCCTCATGCCAGAGCCTTCACCACTAGAAACTAAGGCACAAAATCATAGTGTGTGGCAAATAGACTCTAGAAAACTACACTTCTGTGTCCCACTTCTTCATCTTCTAATACTGACTCTTTGTTTCTCTCAGAATATTCTTAAATTTCTATGTAGAGCTGAAGGTTCCAAGCAACTTCACAAGCTTAGCTTATAGGTTTTAGAGGCAGGTTAGACCCCAAAACATATATACCTAACGCAGATATATCAAAAGAAAGAAAAGTCCTTATGCTACAGAAATGTATATAAATCATATGTAAATTGTTTGGACTGACACTGTGATTTCTACCTTCTAGTTTATTGAAATCTCATCAAATAAATGTCTGAGTTTATTGTTATTAGCTCCAAATTTACTCTATTCAGAAAATTTTACATTTCAGGCTGAGAAGTTAGTTCTATCTATCTATATAACTTTAATCAGAAAGTTGGCATGGCCTTTACTGCCCAAAAGATCCTGTAACTACTATTTAAACAATTCTATTGCACATAAATAAGATACAGGCATGTAAATAGAATGAAAACAAACTTCTTGGAAAGTGTATCATGATTGTAGATAATTGACTCAATTCCAATTACATAGATTTATTTTAGATGACAGTTTTTATTATTTTTAATTTTGTAAAAATGTGAGTCTGTGTACATGAGTGCAGATTCCTAAGGAGGTTAGAGAAGTGAGATTCACTGGATTTAGTGTTACAGGTGGGTATGAGGTACCTGATGTGTCTTTGAGAATGCAATTTCGTTCTCCTGCAAGAGCATGCTGTGCTCTTAACCAAGGTCATCTTCTCATCTCCTCAAACATAAAATTAATTAATTTACTTAAAAATTCATAGTTTGACTAAAATGTTCTTAGCACAGTATCAACAATTAATTGTCATTCATTTACAGTCTTGGCAATATCATAGACAGTTCTAATTTTATTTTTGATTGGGAATCAACTTATTTGTATTGGCATACACTCATTGTAGTTTGTACTGGGATTTGTAAATATTAACCTCTGTCAATTTGCCTCATGTAGTCATCCTCCAAACTCTTCCCTTTATCTTTTCTAACAAATTTCCTTTCATTCCTCTCTCTTTTATAATATTTTATTCTTTTTAATTAAATTTTTCTTTTATTTTCTATCCTGGCCACAGTTTCCCCTCCCTCCTAGCCTCCTGTTACCTCTCCCCTCCTCCACCTTTTCCATCTCCCTTCTTAAAGGGGCAGGCCTCTGATGGGTAAGAAATAGTTTTAAAAGTCTTTAATATTACCAATGAGGTGAATATTAAAACTACTTTAAGACTTTATCTTGCCAAGTAAGATGGCCAACATCAAGGAAAGAACTGACGGCAAATGTGCATGGGGAAATGGGAACTCTCATATATTGTTAGTAGAACTGCAAAGTGGTCAAAAATATGGAAATCATTATAAAGGCATGTCAAAAATTTAAACGTTGATCTAACTGTATAACCCAATTATACTACTCAGTGTCATATACCAAAAAGATTTAATAGCCTGCTACAGAGATAATTGCTCAGCTAATTCTTTCCTTGGAGTTTTGAACATATGTATAATTTATCCTGAGTAGCAAACCTATAGATGTTTGGATGGACTGTAGAATTTATATTATAATATGGTTGTTTGCTTGACAAATGTTCTCTTAACTAAGCTGAAACATATTGAAGTGAATCACATTCAGTTTATGAAAAATTTTTAAAAAGTAATGTTTACTAAGAATCTGAAACCCACTGAGAATTTTTGCAGCTAATGAGACATTTTCTTTGGAATAAACAATTTCTGACTTTAAAACATACAACAAATTATTATTTTCTTCTATTACAAAGTAGAGGGATAGTGACCTTGTGGAGAAGTTTTCTAAATTCATGTTTTTTAACTGACCAACTAAACAGTGAGAAACATGTGACTATTCTATTTCCATTTTAAGTTTAACATTCCATAAAAAGAAAATATATTTTAATGTGGAAAAAGGCTGTTATTCTTGTGATATTTCAATATTTCTGAAAGATAAGAAAGAGAAATATACAGTTGCAAAATCAACATTAGAACACTGTACCAAATATAAATATGCCTCTCATAAATAACTACAGAAATGACAGTATTAATTTTATATTGATGGTATATATTTCCCTTCATCAGGATAATATTTTACCTATGAATGTAAAAAATATGGATTCCAGTACAATTGGAAGTGACATTTATCCTTTCTTCAGATTGATTCAGCTTCGGTTTCAGGTTTCCTTGTGTGTTAGCTCCATTCTGGGCTTTCCAGAGGTCATGAAATATGGAAAAAAACAAAAAACAAAAAAACTCAGTTCCTCATCCAAAATAAGGCCAGTAATGGGCTGGGGCCAAGGTCTACAGAAATTGTCACTTTGGCTACTGGGATCTTCCTTGGTAAGGAATAGTGGTTATCGGGCATATACATGCTCACTCTGCAACACACTTGAGGAATGTTATCAGGCATATATGTTCTCATTCTGTGACACACTTGAGGTATCCCGTGTTCCCGGCTGTACCATTGCTTGGCTAGATTCCTCCTCATTTCATCCCAGTGCATGACACTTTCTCACTGACACTGTCTTAATTTATCCTCCAAAACTGTATGTAAGATATTGTGTATTTTAATCAATTTGCTTGATGTAATCCACCAAGGAGGTTTATGTTAGAACTCCTATTCCCAGAATTCTGTCTTCTTTGTTTTCTCATCCCTGCTTTCTGCCTTGACACCTCACCATTTGAGACCCTTATTTATGTGGGTTTGGGTTATCTTGTATTTTGTAATCTATATTCATTTTCTTTCCTTTTTGTTGTGGAAGCTATTGGTTTAAATACTTCCTATTATTTAAGCATCTGTTAGTATTTAATTAATTGTAACTAAAATAAACAATGCCAATGAATCTATTTAATTCTACACAAATTTTATTAAATATTGTAATATGCTGAAACTAACTTTTTATAGTAATTATATATATAGTAATTATATAATTAGAACTTCAATGCAATAAAAATTTCCTCTCAGTTCAGATAGTGCTCATAAATATTTATAGAAAAGCTTCATTGAGAATAATTTACAATTTTATTGTAGGAACTCATTCCTTAAACTTTTGATATGGATGAAAGATTATAAACACTTTGGTGCTGTAAAGATGACTCAGTGTTTAAGAGTACTTGCTTCCCCTCCAGATGACCTGGATCAATTCCAAGCACCCATATGGGAGCACATAGTCATAGGTAACCACAGTTTCAGGGGATGCAATGTTATCTTCCAGCTTCTGTGGGTACCATGCCAGTATGTTATTCATAGATCTACATGCAAGCAAAGCACTCATAAACATAAAAAGTTAAAAACTATTTTTAAAAAATGAATTATGGATACTTAGCATCTAATTATACAGTATTATATAGTAAGTGGTCTATCTTTAATACTAAAATTAAAGAATCTCTAAATATATAAGACACTTCATAAATATATTCAAATTTTGGGCAAAATGGTTTCTTCAAATGTAGTGTTAGACAATAGGCTACCCAAGTCTTAATTATGAGTATATCCCTATTACTTATATTTGGATATTAATTCTAAAGATCTGGTTGTTGTAGTTGTACTAATTTTCACACTAAGTGTCTGTTATCTTTCGCTTCTGGAGGCTTAAGGTATAAAATCCGTTTGTTAGCGTGAACATGCTTTGCTGGAAACTCCTTCAAATAAACGTGTCCCACGCCTGGCTTAGTTTCAATTGCTCTGGTGCTCCTTCCTATTTCTTGACTTGTAGGAACGGTTTAGAACATGTGTATAATCTTGTCTCATTTTACTTTAAAGCTATTAGTAAAATGGAATTAAGACCAGTTTTACTCGACTACATGTGTATAATCTTATCTCATTTAACTTTAAGGATACTAGTAAGATGGAATTAAGACTAGTTTACTCAAATAAAAGTTACTACTTAAGTGGTACACCTAACTCAAACTTATTTCCAAACAAGTTTCACTTTCCCAAGAGTTGGGAGTTCAGAATATTTGCAAATAGAGCAAATGGTGCAATATTATTAAGGGTCCCCACAATGTGGAACCTAGCATTAACTGAGCATGTTTTCCCTTTGACCATCATCTCATTCTCTCCACCCTGTAATCTACACAACTCCTCCTCTACTCACTGTCTTTGAATTTTTAACTATCAAGAATTACTACTTTCTAATTATCTGTTTTGATAAATCAACCTCTCTAAGTTGTTACAAATATTTATAACATTAAAATAAAAATCCCTCCCTGCAGAGGCAGGCAGATCTCTGTAAACTCAAGGCCAGCCTGGTCTTCAAGAGCTAGTTCCAGGACAGGCTCAGTAGCTGCAGCAAAACCGTGTGTCAAAAACCAAAATATTGATGATGATGATGATGATGATGATTATGATGTCTCTCTAGTAAATCTACAGAGACACTTATTTTAAATAATGTGAAACCTTCAGTAGGCTGTTGGACTACAAATAGTATTCCATAACCTGTCATATCCGCAAAAATGTGGACTCGTTTCTTACACTTTCTGTCATTTTTCTTCCATTTTGCATGTCTATTGGACAAGAATACAAAATTCTTTGTAAATATGCAATGACAGGTTGTGGATGTGGCTTGTTTTGAGGGGTCAGAGAGTAAAAAGATACACCTTATGCTTTCAAGTTCTTCTGGACATCTGAATATATTATAATCATAATGAAAGGAAGAATAGATACCAATCACATCCAAAGAAGTGGCACAGGGAAAAATAAATACAATTTCTAGCATATGTAGTCATGTATCTATTATTTTTGTAAAACCCATAATTTTCTAAGTAACACATATATACACAATCACATCACACTAAAAAAATCGCATTTTTATTCAATAATTTATTAGGCAACAGATTCTTTGATATGAACAATATTCCAAGATGCTTTAAATACACTGAAAACTTTCAAAATGTACTTGTGGTCTCTCATGTAGTGCTGCCAAACCATCTTTAATTTGACTTGCCATATATTGAATGCATATTATGTACAATAATTCTGACTTCATACAACACAATCTCTTGAAATAATGCTCTTTCATTTACTGGGCAGTAGTAGTGTGTTGTGGCGGTCGTTCCACGCCACGGGATCTGCATCACCACCCATCCAGTATGGACCTCGACTCCATACCTCCCACGAGTTCTATATTGTCCTAGGGGTTAAAACACAGATGCACACACAGATACAGAGTTCGAGTCATTCTCAAGAGGAGAATACCCAATTTTATTTAATTGTATGGGGTTAATATACCCTTTTGCCCCAGTAAAGGAAACTCCTCCCAGCCAGAGGAGGATGGGGAAGGTGCTGTCAAGTGAGAGCTTCTCTGAAGGCAGGTGGGCTTGAGTTGCGTAGCAGTGTCAGACAGGGTAGAGGGACCTGGTGCCTGTGGCAGGAGCTTTTAGCAGGGGGTACCGAGCTGGGAACCCTGACAGACAGATAGGAGGAGATTCAGGGCGCCTGTGAGAACTCTCCATAGCAGGTGAAATTTTCATAACAAAGAATGAGCAGGGAAGCTAAGATGGTTAGTGTAAACATTTCTTGCATCCTGTGCTTTGGCCTCGAGGAACAGGGAAGACAGGGCCTCACAGTGTGTGACTTTAATCCCAGCACTTGGGAGGCAGAAGCAAGTGGATCTCTGTAAGTTCAAGGCCAGCCTGGTCTACAGAGCTAGTTCCTGAACAGGCTCTAAAGCTACACAGAGAAACCCTGTCTTGAAAAACCAAGAAAAAAAATGTATATATCTTTCTCTGCCCTTCCCCTACCCTCACCACTAAAGTTTAGGAGAGATCACAGATGAGGGAGCAAAAATATGGTAAGAGACAAGTGATATCAAGGAGTGCTTCAAAATGCAAAGTTGGGAAAGAAACATATGTGGTCCTCTCACCCATGAACTCACCCCAACTTTGGTTTACTTCTCAATCCAGATAAAACTCAGGCACAGATGCGGGGTACAAATGAAGGATGGGCATTGTCCTCGTTCCTTACCGAGGACTTATTGGCAATCAGCAGCTCTTGAGAAAGAGGATACTATTTACGTTGAAGGTGTGACCACTAGAACATTTCTTCTGTCCCACTGAATAATTCCATATTCACAGTCATAGAGGCAGCACTAACTGGACTTAACTTGTTGTCAAACAGTTCGAGAAGCACAGCAAGTTGGGATAAGGCCATGTTGGAGGGGATTTGAGAGCAATAGAAATAGGAAAATGGAAGATGAGTGTGATTGTGTTTTGTTTTGTACATGTATAAAGTTCTCAAGATTAAAGTAAAACAGCAACAGCAGAGAAATAGAGAAGAAAAAATAAGTTAATGTTCCTGTATACTCTCTGAGATGAGGATTTTGAACTCTATCTTATATTGTGTGTGCACGCTATATTTTAGAGCTGCAAACATGCAGACATGAAAGGGATAATTTGTTTCTCAAAGGTAAACAGTTTTTAATTTATTACAACCAACAATATAATAGTTTCTTTTTAAGTGCTATAGTTTTGACCAAAGGTCAAGAAGAAGAAATAATAGAATCTGCTAACATGAGAAAATAGCTGGAACCTCCCTACACAAACTGTTCTTGCCTGGTAAGTGAGAAAATATTCTACAGCAGACCCAGAGAGCAGACTTCCAGTTCCTGTGAGCGGGAGACAGAAGCACTTAGGCTGTGCTTAAGGACAAGCATTCAACACGCTGACATGGTGAGAGAGGGGCTTGCAAGGCCCTGCACACAGTCTAAAGCTATTGACTATTGATTGCAGTGGAATACTGTTTCCTTAAGGAATGTGGCCTCTTACATGATGTCTGCGCTCCAGTGAGTGGCCCTACACTCATGTATACATGGGCAGTATTTGAACTCAGTGAGGTAGAAAGAAAAATAATAATGATAAAATGAGTGTACAAAGTTGTGAAGGATTATGAGCAGTACTTGAAGAACTGTAGGGGAACATCAGGAAACTAATATGAACTAATACTATCAAAGTACATTACATACATGTATAAATTCTCAAAGATTAGATAATTAAAATTAAATGTAAAAAAGAAACAGAAATAGAGTTTGTTAAAGTTAAATTTCAAATACTTCATAATCTTAAGTCCTGTGTCTATGCTTATAATTGTCTTTTATTATAACATTATATTAATTGAAAGCTCATAGATGTATTCAATTGTGGAGTACATTGTGATGCTTTAACACATGTATAGTTGATATATAATAAATTGAGATAATTAATGAAACCATAACTTATTTTTAAAGGGAAGATGATATTTAAGATGTACTTCCTTGGTTATTACAATATTATGAGGTCCTACTGTTGGCTATTGTCTTCCTGCTGTGCAGTTAATCTATATTCTATGCAGCTTGTATAAAAAAACAGATATATTCTTACTAAATGATCCAAATGCAGCCAAATATAAATGATATTTTACCTATTATTTTCATTTGTTTTAATTTTGAAATTTGAGGGCTACGATGTCATTTCTTATACAGGTAGACTCTCAATTGCTCTCTAAAACAATTTTCCAAATTAATAAGTATAATTTCATATTTTTAACATTTATTGATCCTGGTGTAATTTTGGGCTTCAATCCAGAGATATCTTACAAGACACAGGTACTGATATGTCATCAGACACAATGTTGCAGAGGAGAGGACAGCACATCCTCTGGAACTGAGAGAGGACAATGGCCAAAAGGACCATTATGGAGCCATATCCTCTTTAGAGGTGAGTGTGAATAAGGCCTGATCTATAGCATAGGCAGTTTTTGTACAATTTATAAGATCTTGAGAACTGATAGGGTGATTTCCTATCCAGGTGACTCACAGGCCTTACAGGTTTGGCTCTTAGAAGGGGGATCAAAAATGTACCCCTGTATTTGTTTGTTTGCTTGTTTGTTTCAGAAAGCTTTCTGTGGAATAGTAATATTTGTAAGATGTAACCAGACATAGTTGTCTATTAATGACCTTCCAGGCAGAGTTAGATGTCAGGTTTCCTACCACGACCAGTCCTCTGAACAGTATGTAGAGTCTTCGATTTCGTCTTATATTACAAGGATGTGGATTTTAAGAGTGGTATTCATCAAAGTTTCAAAACTGATAACACCCTTGTAACTATTTAACAATGGCCATGTAATATTATGGAAATATCTCTCGCAGTCTAAGAGATTAGACTTAACAGCCAGAGTTAGCAATACACTTTCAGATCACTTACGACTTAAGGCTGCTTTCCTTCTGTGTATTCCAGCTGCTTGTTTAGCTTGCTTTTATGAGAACAATGTAGCAATAAACCTTACCTGTCTTAGATTTTCCATGTAATTCAACACCTTAAGCTAAAGCATAATTGTAGTCTTAAACTCTGTACTCTTCCCTGACCCAGAAAGAAATGCACAGGTGTCATTTGTTGAAGGCAACAGAGGTTGAAAGCAATCTTCTAAAATCTACTATAAAGGCTAATGCAACATGTATGGATATCAGTTGTTAAACAGTGGTGTTTACTAGTTGGGTCAGTTTGTGTTTGTCAGAGACAGTGACTGAGTCCCTTGTAAAATCAGCTTAAAATTTTCTGCAAAGCATCACATTCCTTACCCATGTAGTGCATTCTATGCTGTCCAATAAAAGAGAAAATAGAGCATTTTGTTAGGACAGACACACAAAAGACAGACTCAGGAATAGTCATACAGAGTCACAAACTTGGGGACAAAATCACAAGGAAATTTTCAGGTAGGACAAATTCAGACGTACAGAACATGGAGTAAGGGTGTGAATTTGGACTCTAAGGGGGTATGCTTTTGTTTCCTTCCTTAATGTGACACTTGTGAGTTGTTGGTGACTCTGAGTTAACCACGAATGTGTTTAATCTACACACTTAACAATCTGATATGTAAAGGTAGCAAAGGAATAAGCTGTGGTTGTTGCTAGATTTAGTCTCCTGCAGTTAAAGGGAGCAGTCTGCTCACAGTTCTGATGGAAGGACAAGAGACTGAAACTGCTGAGGATCTGCAACTGACAGACTCGGTTAGTAACTCAGGGCAACAAATATCAAGAGGGAGAGAGTGTGCATGTATATGAATACGTCACATACAAAGCCATAGTAACTCAGTTATGTGAGTTCAGACTCAATCTTTTCTCAAACATTCTGTCTCTAAACATGAGAGTTGGATTAGTTTTTCATACTTTTAATACCTCACAGTGGAGACTAACCTGAAACATATGAAAACCTTGTGGGACATGAGGAAGCCATATCTAGATCATAGTAAATATTTTCACTACTTATTACTGGTCATTTGAACATAGCTGCTTTCTGAGGTCTGTATTAAGCAAAATAGAGAGATGAAGTACTCAGAAGGAGTTTTCTAAAAAGATAAAAAGCAGAAAGAAAATAATAAAGGAAGAATTTTTAGTAATATAGCTATAGCTTAGCTGTGTTTGAAGACTACAGTTTATAAATAAATTCTCTTAGTCACATGAGTCACAAGAGAGTCAAATTCTCTTAGTACAATGGTTTGTTTGTATAAAAGAAAATTTCCAAATGTAACCTAAGAATTGTGAAAGCATTCTCTCTGTCTCTGTCTCTCTCTGTCTCTCTCTGTCTCTCTCTCTGTCTCTCTCTGTCTCTCTCTGTCTCTCTCTCTCTCTCTCTCTCACACACACACACACACACACACACACACCAACTCTAGTCTAGTCTACATCAGGAACCAATACTTGGTGAGACTAGAGGGCTATATGTCTGTAATGACAACTAATGATTATGCTGGGGAAAACTCTACCATCTGTATTTTTATATATCTTGGGTGAATGTTGAAACTCTGAAGTTCTGTTTTGTTTCCCACCAACATCTAATTCAACAAAATAAAATATGCACCTGTTATGACAAAAATAGAACTGCTGGGTTAAGCCTGATTGCCTAGTAATTAATCATATTGGAGAAGCATGAAACGCATCAGAACTTATCATGCGTTTAACATTGACAGATTTTGTTGAAAAAAGATCATCCAGGAAAATTAACATGCTTTTATGAATTGAATTACTCCTCATAGAAAGTAGTAGTAATTCTGTTTAAATAAAGTTCTTTGGATAACTTTATTTAGAATCCTTCTAAGCAAATGAATCATACTTTGATTTAAATACACATCAAATTCTCAAGACCCATTCCATTAGAACAAATTCATAAAAAGTAACCTAAACAGGAGAAAAAAGAATCAAAGATAAATTTTAAAATTATGTTTCATAAGAAAAGAATGAATTGAAATGCCAAATTGAACCTTTTATATTGTCTTAATGTGACATTGTAAGGCAGTACCTCTATCTTTTAGTTTGTTGAGGCCATTTCCGTTTAGTAGAATTTGATTTCCTTGATGAAAAATGTTTTGGAAAATTCCCCAACTTTATTAGAGAAACCTAAGTTTAAAATGTGCCCCCGATCCATTAAGTCATCGTAGCTTCTGCTAAACTGCCTGCTTGTGCAAAACTCCCCCACCAGCTAAGGGCTTATCTAGCTTCTGCTAAATTGCTTGCTTGTGCAAAACCTCCTGCTGCAGCTGTAGAACAAGATGCCTTAGAAAGCCCCTTGCTCTAAATGCTCAGACTCCATTTAGGCCCTGAATACCTGTGTGTAATCCCAGCTGACTTGGAATACTTTCAGTTGTCTACAAACGGTGTTGGAGTGATCATCTGTGGGGGGCTCCCCATATCATTAACATTTAATATTCTAAATAATGCATGCCAATTAATTCTCTCTTTAAAAGCAGTTGTTTAAAATAATATAACTCCAAATGATGTTGCAAAACATTTTCTTTATCAAATTAAGCCCAGGAGAATATCAGAAAACATCAGGGATGTATTGTCTAGCTCATTGTAACTGTCTCTACTAGTTTTAATTAAAATGCCTTCCCTGGAATTTGTGCACTCTTCTATGTTTGTCTCCTCCTTTATGCTGAAATTTCCTTTATATAAACCGACTCCTAGTACACATGGAATCCTGATCATAAATTTTCCAAAGCACCAGCAACTGGAGTTTTAACTCAAGAATATTAGTTGACCGATTACAGTAACATTCCACAGGACCAATTTAATTTAAAATGCACAGTCTCTGAAAAATAGAGAACAAAAGTACTGGCTGATTTTAAACAAATAGAAAACAAAATATTTTAAACAAATGTATTTAATAAAAGTATAAAATGACTGATTTGCAAACTATTGAGAGTTCTATAATGTGATTTCTGACAGAGATAAATAAGTGAGAATTGAACGACAGTTCCACTTTGGACTTGAGGTTTGAAAATGTGGTTGAGAGTAGACATGGTATTATAACGACAATGAGTCTGAGGAAAAAGCTATAGTTAGGAGAGCCCAAATCACCTAGATGTTAAGGAAAGAGAGAGAGAGAGAGAGAGAGAGAGAGAGAGAGAGAGAGAGAGAATTGGGAAATGAGAAAACAGAGAAAGCAGAAATACACATGTGAGTATATTGTTTAGACAATATGACAATATACCTTGTTCATGACTGGATTTGTTATTAAAATGTAGCACCAAAGAAATAAATATAATTACTGATATTTATTTATAAATAAATTTCCAGTCCCAAATAGGAATTTTAGCAAAGCTTATTCTGTGTTTAGGATCAATTATTGTTCCTGGAGAGGACTGGTCTTCAGGCTAAGCACCTATCTTGTGGCTCACATCATCCATACTTCCAAGATTAAGAAATATGACACACTGTTCCTAACTTCATACATGGGCCTTCTGGCAGAACACCCACAGATGTATAATAAAATGAATAAATCTTTAAAAAAAACAGAAAATAATGTAAAGATGCAACTGTTAGCTAAGGAGGATTTTTCTTAAACAGGACCAAAAACATGTACAAAACTACTAGCAACATCACCTTTGGTGAAATAGTAAATTTAACCAAATCTTCCTCTAGGGTCTGGATCAAGTTATTGAGTCCACTTGACACTTGAACATCATGGGGAGATATATAACAAAAAAGAAGAAGAAGAAAGAAAGGAAAAGAAGGGATGGAAGGAAGAAAGGAAGAAGAAAGAGGATGAAGTAGAATACAAAAGCAGTTCCTTCTTATTGATAGATTATTTCAACGCCTGTGTAGAATTTTATGGGAAGTCTACAAAACTCTACCAGAATAATAAACTGTTTAGTTACCAGACTAGCTCTGCTGTTTAAATTTGGGATTCCTCCTGAGTCCAGGGGTCTTAGCTTTCTTTAGAGCACTTATTTGAGAAAGCTTTCTCTGAATCTTTGAAATGTAAATCTTTCCCCAGCACCTTTTAAGGTTTACAGCAAAGACTGCTAAGAGCTCTAGGCTCCTCTTTGAAATGGAATCAACAGAAAAGCAAGGGGTCTACCTTCTGTTCCTGCAGAGATGGGTGTCAAGCAGTGGGAAGTGGAATTAGGAAACAAAAGAGGCAAAAGCTCTTCTCTTTTCTGAAGGCCTCTTGCTCTATCATGGTCAACCCTACCCAGGGTTAAAACTTTCCTGCCTTGTGTTTCAGCATAGTTAAATTCTGTCAAGTCTTCATGGCCTATTAAATCATTGAATCCAGTTCTCCTTTGACATTAACAGCACAGAATACAGAATCTCTACACAAAATGAATGTTGTATTCTAGCTGTTCTTATTTTGAGAATTGTTGTTCGAGACAAAGTTTTTCTCTGTAGACCAGGCTGGCATTACAATTTTCTGACCTTCTGCCTGGGCTTCCTTATATAAACTGTGAGTATAACTTCAAGATTGACCTCAGTATGCTGTATTTACATATACTAAACACAAACTATTAAAAATTATTAGAAGTGGACATATAATATCACCATAGCATCATAGAATATTGTTTCCTGGGATGGATTTTTAGAAACTATTCATCATAATGGGACACTGATAGCTGTACCTCACAGTTAAAAGCAATTTTAAAAAATTGAGAAATAGTATATTTATATTTCAAATTTTAATATTGCTAAGATGACATTTTTCCCCCGTGGCCATTAAGCTTGTGTAAGCATTTGTAGAACATTTCATGCTTTGTGTTTTGTTTTGGTTACTATGACCTAGTGGAAGATAAACTTAATGGAAGCCAATAGCATGTCCCTAAACAAAATATGAAAATGATCATGATGGACTGTGAAGAAGTTAGACAGAAGAAGAGCTCTAATTCAGTGTTCCTTGTGCTACTGAGATTACTCAGTCGAACTAGGCAAATTTAGGATTTAAACCTGGCTTTACTGTTAGCAGAGACAGAGAATTTTTAAATCCTTGTATATAATAGTGACATTACAGACTTCTGCCAAATCCCCAGATTCAAACCTTAAAAAAGTAAATGAAAAAGAAAATTGACAGTAAAGGAAAACAAAGGAAAGAGAAAACTCAGAGAAGAATACATAAATAATATATAGTGAATGCAGAAAAAAACAGCAATGGATACATCATGCAGAGGTCTGACAGCAATGTATGTATTTACTTGATAGAATTTCAATTTGAGTTCCTTGCATCTAGAGTAGTAGAGTCTTATGCTCTTCCTAAATACAAATGGTAAAACACAGCCATTTATGAGAAATGTCCCATCGTTTTATCTCTGTAATTGTCATTACTCTGTAGACTGATCAAACTGTTACCATGGGTTATCTCTTTGTGACACTCACGTTTTCTGGTCAAAGAGGATTATGTATTGCTCCAGCTGTTGTAGTAGCACAGCCAATAGCTCACTGACGTCCTGGCTAAACCTCCTAACCCCATGCTACCTACTGTGCATCTCTGGCAACAACTTCTAAGAATCAATTGAAAAAAATTCTTGGTACTTCTTCAAGTATTGCAGTGGACTGAGATTAAGTCTTGTCACTGTGGATTCAATTATTAATTGATCAATTGCTACTCTGTAAAATAACTGATGGTTTAGGATTTTCTCTGCCTCCGAGGAAATTAAATGCAAATCTGTGTCAGTCATCTGTTAACAAAGATTCCTTCAAGAAAACAGCTAGAATACAAATGGGGAAGCCCTGCAGCTGTTTAAGTCAACTGGAACTCAACCCCCTTTTGTTTTATTTTCTTAGTAGCCCAATATGTGGAGTCTGTTTGGTTTTTGCTGAGTTTTCTTTCTTAAAAATAAATATCTATTCAAAAGTAGTACATCAAATAAGTTAACACAAAGACAAATCAGATTTCTGTCTTATTCTTTTTCACAGTTTGCTATTGCACGTAGGCTTTTGGAAACACCATGCCAGTATAAATGCCAAAGTCTCAACTACCTTATAACTTCAAGTTTAGAAGCAAGTCTCTCAAGCAGGTAAGGTCATTCAATAACATTTTCAAATAAAAATAAAATTATTTATCCTCCCTTTTACAGTGTGGCATGGGAAATTCATTTTTTTTTATTTTGGCAACAAATCTTGAAAATCAAAAGCTTTAATGTTTTATGTAATTTATAAAATATTATATGCATGCATATTTTGATTCTATATCACAACTTGAAATTGTTCTTTTTTGTGCCCATTGTTCTTTTCAATACTGCTAAAACAAAAGGAAAAGAAAAAGCTCCAAGTCATTAGCTAATGCAATTACTTATTCATCTTTCAAAACAAAATACAAGAGTTTCAGAAAAAGTCCCAGCCTTCAAATCTGAGATGTTAATAAGTTAACAGTCTATTGAGAAAAATAAATACTCTTTCATTGCAATAAATTTAAAATGTTGCAGAACAAGTTTAAAAATTTGATGGAACATAGACAGCCTCTTTAACAGGATTAAGGAAACTGGACACATAAAGAAGAATGGAATTACACCCATATTTCTCATTCTGAAAAAAGTTAACATAAACGGATCAGTGACCTTAATGTATGGCCTTAAACATTGAAATTGCTTGGGGAAAATGTAGGGAAAAAAAACTTCAAGATAAGCCAAGTCTATCTACCTAAAAAGAAAAGCAGTGACACAATAAATAATATAAATGCTTAAAAAAACAGAAAGAATTATTTGAAATTAAAAATTGTACAGCAAAAAAAAACAGTCTCCATGAGAAAGAAGCAGTATTCAGGAAAATAAATAATCCTTGCCAATTTAAATAAGAAAGGAAGCTAATATCCTGTTTATATTGTAAAACTGAAAAAGAAACTTGAATAACTCTCAAAAACAGAAATATTTCAGCAATTAACTAGAATAATGAATGAAATAGAAATTTAAAAATAAATGCAAGTGAATGAGCAATAGATATTTGAAACAAATATGGTATGCATGATTGATGTGGGATTCCTCTCTGTATGCTGTGAATATGTTTTATTACCATTTCATTTCTTAATAAATAAGATGCTTTGACCTATGGCAGGGCAGAATATAACAAGGCAAGAAATCCAAGCAGAGACAGAGGAAGAAAGAACGCAGAGTCAGGGAGACAACATGTAGCTGCCAAAGAAGAATGATGCCAGGTCCTTACTGATAAACCACAGCCTCATGGAATTACACAGATTAATGAAATGGCTTAATTTAAGATATAAGAACTAGTTAGAAATACTAGAAATATGCCTGAGCCATAAGTCAAACAGTGTTGTAATTAATATAGCTTCTGTATCCTTACTTGTTGCTGAATAGCTGCGGGACAAGGAAGGACAGACACCTCTATCTACACATGGTAGTATCCACCTGTAATTTAATCACTTAAGAGTCAAGGATGGAAAAATTAGGAATTCAAGGCCCTTCTTTTGACTAGCTAGCAAGTTTGAGGACAACCTACCTGGCATAAGCACTTTCTCAAACCAAGAAACAAATGAACAAACAAAAAATCAAAATGATATTAAACCAATCAAGATTCAACATCTTTGGCAATCAGAGAACTTCAACTTAAAACTACTTTGAAATTCTTTTGCAGGACATACTGGTTGTTATTATCAGAAAAACCTAAGGTAGTAAAGAGGATTTGGAAGTTGCACCACTAGTCAATGCTGATAAGAGTCAATTGGTAGAAATGCTATGAAAAACATATCTAGTTTTGTTTTTCCTCTAGTTGTACTATTCCTGGGTACATAGCTGAAAGACTCAATGTCTTCTGATAAAGATAATTGTACATTCACCCTTATTGCTGCACTATTCATAATACCTAATACATAGATCAAAGCTAGATATGAACCAATAGATGAATGGCTAAAGTTTAACTGAATGGAACTGGAAATGATTATGTTAATAATGCAAAACAAAATTTGAAAGGCAAATACTTTTTCTCATACACTGTTCTACTGATTTTTTTGTCCACTTGACACAAACTAGAGTTATCTGAGAAGAGAATCCTCAATTGAGAAAAGGCTCCATCAGTCTGCAGTCTGTAGGCTAGTCTATGGAGCATTTTCTTGATTCAATAATGAATGCAGGAAGAAGGCCCCATCACAATGTGTATGGAACCATTCCTGGACAGATAGTTCTTGGTTGTATAAAAAAGGTAGCTGAGCAATCCTGGAGGAGCAAGTCAATAAGCAGCAGTCATCGTGGGTCTCTATATCATTTCCTACCTTGAGGAACCTGTCTTCACTTCCTTCCTTCATGACCTTTCATGATGGGCTACAACTGTGAGACAGAATAAACTTTTCTCCCCAAATTGCTTCTAGTCATGGTCTTTATCATAGCAACTAGGATATATACAGAACCTAGTTTTAAATTTGTGCACGTATGTATGCCTGTGTAAGTTTATGTGTGTATATTTGTGTACAGATCATGAAAACAGAAAGAGAATGCAAGAAAGAGAAGAAGAGGTCTTAATGGAGAAGGTAAACAAGATAGAATAATAGAATAAAGGAATCTATTTATGAAGGCAGAAGCACAGTCTATTTGGAGAAAGGAAAGAAAAGAGCAAGAGAAGGAGATCAGAATGGAGTATAAAAATGGCGTCAAGTAATAAAACAAAGCATAATTACATACATACAGAATTTTTTAAACAAAAAATGAAGTTACATTTGCCAAATTTCTTTCTGTCTGTTTTTCTAGAGCCTTTCCTATAGACAACTTGTAGCTTCTGCACTTCTGGATTCCTTTAAAAAGTCTCTTCCCAGTCCCTTCAAGCAACTCAGGATCTATTTCTGTGCAATGTAATCTTCAGGGAAAATAGCCCTGGTTGAAAATGTTGACCACACATATGCCTTTGGGTATTCTCCTCAAGTTACACAACTACATCTTTAAATGAGTTCTGGTCTCTCTTTCCTGCTGCATCATCTTTGACATCCCTGTCTACATTGCCCACGGTAGTTTTGGCTTTGTAAGGAGAAACTTTTGGGCATGAGAACTATGTAGTAAGAAACAACTCACTGTGTTTGGTGTTCCAGAAGAGCAGTTCTTTTCTGTTTGCTTCTTATGTTGATATGACTTCAATGGATGTTGTGGGCTAAGCTGGAACAGGCTTGGTTCAGCATCCTGACAACAACATTCAGAGCCCTGAGAATCTAAAGTCAAGCAGTCTACTGACCTCAGCATCATAATTCCCAGATTCTGTTCCACATTATACCAAGATGACTTTCATACCTCCATAGCTCAGGTAGATACATGACAATGATCGCAGCAGGAGAACCAGGGATTCAGATGATGATGATGATGATGATGATGATGATGATGATGATGATGATGATGGGATTTCCTCTGCATGATTCTTTTTCCCATCATTTGCATCTATATGAAAGATTGCATTTCTAGAAGCAACCAGGCAATATGTGATATTTGTCACTTATTTTTGTCCAAGCTTTGTCACATGCCCTTTGACCAGATAAGCTTCTGTCCCATGAAATAATATTTCTGTGAATACATTAGACTATGTGCTACACATTGATCTACACCACAAACAATACTGTTTTCCTCCTGCTGTTCCTCCTCTTCTCTCCTCCTTTTCAGGGAAAGGGAAAAAGCAAATACTGGGAAGACTAGTCCCACACAATTTGAACTAGCAAGTACTAGTTCAACTCTGGCATCCCGATGACTCTTAGAGACAGTATTTCATCCAAAAAGTTTGTGATTCAAACAAGAGATGTTCAACCTAGTATTGATAACACCATATTTGTAATTAATGCACAAATCTCCACTGATGGGTGAACTAAAGAATGTAAGGGTTCAAAGATTCTGAAACAATCACCATTTCCTTTGTCTCTGAGAACCATTTGCCTTTTACTTCCCCAATATCTTACAATTGCTAAGTTGTTTAGGTTCTAATATTTGTGAGTCTTTAAACCCAGAAAACTTAATGAATTATAAAACTTGATTGTATCCTTTTCTCTGTGTCACTTTAATTAAATCAATGACTCCCTAGGCAATGTAAAGTCATTGCTCACGCTTAAAAGGATTGACAGGTCACTTTTGGAACTTCAGTCAGGGCTCAAAACAAAAACAAACAAAATAAAAAAAAATCCTCACCAACAAGTTTACTTTTTCTGTGTCTTCCTGAGTTGATGGATGTGTGTCTATTGGGAATCCTGCTGCTTCCTGGGGGTAGGGAGTGTGTGGGGTTTAGAGAAACAGCAGAGGGTTTGACTCTTGGTACAGCTGCTGTCTGATTGTAAGTAACAGGAGCAGACCAATGTCCCTGCCTCCTCATCTTCAATTGAAAGAGAATGACAAATCCCACTAGCATCATCATTGTCACTTTTGCTAAATGTCTGCGACTACTCCTCTAAGAGAAAATAAATGCACCTGAAAGCTTCTGTTCTTTGTTTCTCTGTTTGTTTTGCTTTTGTTTCTTTGGTATTTTTTTTCTTTTTCCCTTACACAGTAGAAAGAAAAAAAGAAATAATGGTGTCTTCGAGAAGATGGATGGGACTTGTAATTAGTATCTAAATTATCCCAGACTTGGGATTGGAACGGTGACTCAACTATTAGGATCATTTACTACTCTTGGTTCAATTCCTGGCAGAGCCATGGCCACACAAAACCAACTGAAACTTCAGCGTCAATGGATCTGACACTGTCTTCTTTTCTTAACTCATAGATGTATATATAGGTAAAACACCCATGAACATGTGTGCAGTAATAAGAAATAAAGTTAAACTATAAAAGACCCAGAAAAGCAAATGCCTTGGTGTTACAATCAAATCCTAGACTTAATTGTGTTTGGATATGTATATGTGTGAATGTGTATTCACAAATGTGTGTGTGCCTGTGTGCATGTATGTGTGCATGCATGTGTGTGGCCGCATGTTTGTCCATATGTGTGTGCATATGGGCACAAGCATGCTTGTGTGTGTGTATGTGCGCATAGGTGGTAAAAAATGGGCTGAATTTGCGACTTTTATGTTGTGGCACAACAGCATAACCAGAAGCAACTTAAGGAAAATGTTTATTTTTCTTTACAGCTCCAGATGACTGGAGTCCATTATGGTAAGGATGAGGAAGATATGGATGGAGAAGGCAGTCATTTAATTAGCACACCAGCAAACAGAGGCAGTCATCTGAAAGTGGAGTGATGCTACAAACTCTTAATCTGTGCCCACAGTGATATACTTCCCCTAGCAAGACCCTTATGTGGGATTCCCCTCTGTATGCTGTGAATACTAGTGGTTATTAGACAAATTGTTTTGGGCTTGTGCAGGGAATAATAGAGGTAGGTGAGAAAAACTAAACTGAATTCTAAGAAAAAGAAGGCAGAGTGAGTGAGATGCCATGTAGCCCCGTTGGAGACAGAAGATTGGATGGAACTTTATCCAGTAAGCCACAGTCACGTGGCGATACACAGATTAATGGAGATGGGCTAGAATGTAAAACCTAGTCAATAAGAAGCTAGAGCTAATAGACCAAGCAAAATTTTAATTAATACAGTTTCTGTGTGATTATTTCGGGGCTGAGAAGCTAGGAACAAACAAAACGGCCTCTTACAACAAGACTCCTATTGTAAAAGCTCTAAAACCTCACTATTCTACACCACCAACTGGTTACCCTGTGGTTAAACACAGCCACCTGTGATGGCATTTCTCTTTCAATCCATGACACAGACCGCAGGACAGGAAATAAGTTTTAAGGGAAATTTTTGAATGGAGGGAAATAAAGGTAGAATATATTTGGTAGAAACTGGGGTTATGGGAGGAGGAAAGGAATCAGACAGAGGAATAGGGGGCTAAGAGAAGGGAGGAAGAAGAAGGTAATGTGACTGAAAGTCTCTTTATGAAATTCATTGCTTTATACCAATACTTTTAGAAGTAAAGAAATAATAAATTGACTTTTATCTACCTAATCTTACTTTCCTATTTCAGGTTTTTGTGATTCTTTGGGTACAATGGCAGGTACAGTTTTGTGACAATCTGAGACTCAGTTTTTGTGGTTTAACACTCTACTGTTTAACAATTTAAAAGTTTGATATTTTGTCCTAAGATCATTTTCTCTACGACGTAACATAGCTGAACCTTCAATCCAAGTGAGAGCTGCTGCATACAAATATTTATTCAAATAAAATATGAATAAATAAATCCTCTTTAAGAAAAATTAGAGCTGAAAATCCAACTGATAAAATGACTTTATCTTAAAATATGTTACAGTGCATGGGCATATGGGGGGTTAATTTCTTAGACTATATATCTGGGTGTATCTCAATTCTATAAATTATGGGAGTTGTTTGAAAGAGGTTGGACTGTACTTTTTTGCTTTTTTTAATTTGGCAATCTTTCTTGAGCCCTACAATAAATGTGTAAGATGTGGATTCAGTAATGAAGTTGCATTTTAAGTGAAGATGATGTGCTGGTTCGAATCAGATTGTCCCCCATAGGCTCATAGATTTTAATGCTTTGTCATCAGGGGTCATTGCCAATTGACAAGGATGAGAAGCTTTAGCCTTGTTGGAGTAGATATAGACTTGTTAGAAGATGTGTGTCACTGAGGGTGGGCTTTGGGATTTCAAATGTCCAAACCAGTCCCAGTGTATCTCTCTTTCTTCTGCCTGGGGATCCAGAGGTACAATTCTCAGCTACCTCCCCAGCAACATGTCTGCCTGAATGCTGCCATGCTTCCCACTACGATGACAATAGGCTAAATCTCTGAACTGTAAGCAAGTCACAGTTAAATGCGTCTCTTGATAAGAATTACTGTGGTCATGGTATCTCTTCATGGCAATAGAACACTGAATAAGGCAGATCTCATTCCTTCTTATTTAGTCCAGTCCAAAATTTAAATATACTTACACTTAATTGTGTTTTATATCATTGGAAAATTGATCAAACTAGAGCTTGCCTCTACTGAATGACTAACATTGCAGTGTTCTTCAGCTACGTAGTAAGGGGAAAGGGAAATAGTGAGAGGAAAAGATAGAGCCTCTTTTTTTTTCTAATCAGTAACTCTCAAGGACTAGAGAAAGGATTTTACATTAAAAGTTTAAACATTTGCTTTCCCCAAAGGATAATAAAGGGCTTTTTCAAAGAAACTTCCTCCTACCCCCTTTTTTCTTCATTTTTTTTTCAATGAGACAGATCACATATATCCCAGACCAGTCTCGAACTCAACGTGGAGCCATAGGTAATACTGAACTAGAGAGCATTCCACCTTTGTCTCCTATGTGCTGATATGAAGGCACAGTCTACCTTACCACCTCTTCGCAGTGCTAAAAATCAAACCAGTGTTCAGTGTTAGGCCAGCACATTTCAATGAGCAACCTTCTCATTTCCATTAGAGCAATCTGTATTTTGTTTGTTTATTTTTATTCTTTTTTGGTGGAAAGACGTTTTATCCACACATTCACCCACTATGTGGATCGGCCTGTAGATTGTGTTTATCTAAATCAAAGGACTTACAATTGATCCTTCCATGATAGTAAGTTCCAGGAAGCTTAGGGTAGGCACAATCAAACTTACCTTTGATCAACAATCTACCTCAGTGGTCACCATGTACTTAACAATCAGGTTCTAAGTATCACACTTCCTGAATGGGGTTTACAATTGGCAACTCTTTGGAATTCAAATTCAGAATAGTTTCCTCTAAAATGTGTTAAACAAATATTTCAAAGACTTCTATCACTGGCAAGCAAAAAAAAAAAAAAAAAAAAAAAAAAAAAAAAAAAAAAAAAAGGGAGAGGGAGAGAGAAAAAAAAGAAAACTGAAATGTATGTGATTACATGATGTGTAGGTGTACACATTGATACAGGTTTACATGCATGTGTACAAGTATGTTTGTGAGGGCTCAAAGTAGACAGGGTAATTTCCTCTATCACTCTCTACCTTACATTTTAAGGCAGGTTCTCTTAAGGAATCCAAAACTTGCTATTTTTTCCGGCTTGTCTAATCAGTTTATTTATTGAATTCCTTTTCTGTCCCTCCCAGAAAGGTAATTACAGGTGGAAAACCATGTCATGTGTTATGTAGATGCTGGGGATTCAAACGCCTTTCCTCATACTTATGCATCTAGGAATTAATCCATTGAGCAATCTACTGAGCTCTCAAATCATTAGGATTTTTTTTTGTTTTTTTTGTTTGTTTGTTTGTTTGTTTGGTTTTTCAAGACAGGGTTTCTCTGGATAGCCTTGGCTTTCCTGGAATGCACACTGTAGACCAAACTGGCCTCCAAGTCACAGAGATCCACCAGCCTTTGCCTCCCTAAGTGCTGGGATTAAAGACATGTGCCAAATCATTAAATTTTGACAAAACTCCCAAAAGTTTCATAATTCAGAGACTACGTTCAGTGAGCCTATCTCTGCATGCATTGTTCAGAATGTGTACACCTATGTTAATGATTTCCTTTATTTAACATTGAGACATTCTGGGTCATATTTTTTCAACATTTGTACAAATCACCCTGAGATTTTATCATTAATTATGCATGTCATTTTCTTTATGGTAAACTAAATACAATTACTCATATTAGTATATATCTTTTGTCTTCTGATAGATATGAAAGTTAATCTTCACTGACAACTTCATAAAATTTGGAATCACCCGAGGCATACCACTCTGAGCACAGCTATTTGAGTGTTTTCCAAAAAGTTTAGCTTTCAAGCTAAGATGGGTGTGGAAGAAACCACTGCATGACCTGGGATCGTAAAAAGAATCAAAACTATATAGGGAAAAAATCAGCTAAACATCAACAATCATCTAGTTCTTTTCATGACTCGAAGCACTGTGTTGCCAACAACCTCCCTATCATTTATGCATTATTTCCACACCTCAGTTCCTTAAAATCAGCCCTGAGCCCAAATCAGTCCTCTGTTCTGTGATGGCTACTCTTGATTGCCAACTGACTACATCTGACTGAAATTAATTAAAACACAAAAATGTAGGGTCACATCTGTGAGGAATCTTCCTCTAATTGGATCTTTGAGGTAGGAAGAAAACATACCCTTAAGTCTTTTGAGCTAAGAAAACCCAGTTCTAATCTGGGCTATAGCTTCTGCTGGAAGTCTGTATAGGGGCATGGAAGGAGGAAGCTCTCTCTTGCTCTTCTTGTATGCTTGTGTTTGACATCCTCTTGCTAGCAAATCCATTCCTTCACTGGCATTACAATCTACTTCTCTGGGATCCTAACATATACTGAAGACCAACTCAGGCATTCAGCCTGGAGAGCTGAATAATTACTAGATTCTTGGATTTTCAATTCATAGGACAGTCCATTTTTGAATTAACTGGACCACAGTTTGGAAGAGAGAGATTTGTTTTTTGAGTTCTGTTACTCTACTAATACTCATCAATATGGGATTTTTTTTCTTTTAGGTGTTCTGTTAATGTAGTAAGAAATGTAACTGATACATGGATTCTCTAGGAAGTTTAAATAGTCTGTAATAATTTGCAGAATATATATCTTTTATGTAACACTTTGTATAATATATCATCATGAAGTAGTTGCCATGAATCTTAGAAGTATAGAAAAATTAAATTAATCTAAGCCTCATAACCAGGCTAATTACTAAGAAATGCATATTTACTTTTTTTTCATGTACAAGAAATTGGGACCCGAAACAATAATCTCTTCCCTCTGAGGAACATTGTTGAACTGATGGAGGTGCACTTCTATCTAGTGTAGCTAATGAAGCATTGCATTCATTTTAAAAGACCTGGTTCTCCTCATGTCTGTGATATTTTGTCATATGACATTTGAAGTATAAATTGTAATTTAAATGTTGTCATCTCAACCTAAACAAGTTGTCAAGTATAACTCACTTCTCAACCATCTAAACTGACCTCTAGAGAATCATGTTTATAATTAATAATCTCCTGAGATATATTCAGGTTTTACTATGGGTCTCGACTCAGTAAAGGGATAACTGTAACCTATCCTCATTTCCTGTAGCAAGCATCATAGAATGACATCCCTTTTCCTACTTCCTGAAATGCAATGCAAAGGATAAAATATAACCTTGATATCATTTATCAGATACTATCTTATTTCATATGCCTATGTTTAGAGCCCAAAGAATTTCAGCTACACATGATACACATGATAAAATTCATATAACTATGAACATTATTAGTGAGTATACTATGTAAGAGGCAAAAATAAAAACATGTTTAAAATATTGGGCACACTTAAAGACACAGACTTCTCCAATATGTTATTTAACTTTTTTATTTCAGAAAATGAATTTAAATAATGTCTTTAAGATATTTCATAGTTTTATATTATAATTATTTTGATAAGCACATGTTTACCAAAAAAACTAGCTAATATATTAAAAATTGAAGCCAGGCTGTGGTGGTGCATGCCTTTAATCCTAACACTCAAGAGGCAGAGGCAGGCAGATCTCTATAATTTGAGGCGAGCCTGGTCTACAGAGCAAGTTCCAGGACAGGCTCCAAAACTACAGGGAAACCTTGTCTCGAAATAATGTTTATTTGTCTTTCCAAAATGTTTGAGATGTTAACAAAAGTACTTCAAGTTTCAGTATATAATCAACACAGATGTGACAGGTCCCAGAGGTAACACAGAAAATGCAAGGGAATACATTTTCTCAGATTATTAGAGCATAGTTACAATGCCATTCTTGGTTACACTTAAAAGAATCTCATTTTCCGAACAGTGAAAAAACAATTTCTGTTCTCTTCTCTATGAACATACTAACAACCAGTTACAGTACATTAAAAATTTTACCTCCAGCTTCTTGAACAGCCATGTCCAAGGTGATTAGCATTATTAGTCTCTTCTCGCTCTAGCTTGACCAGGAATGCAGTGTCCCCAGCAACACTGGGGTTGGGAGTGGCTTATTCTAACCTTGGACTGAGTTGGAAATTGTGAGGCCAAGTCAGAATTTCAGGAAGGATAGAGTCTAGTTAATGGGTTATTAATATCTCACTTCTTCAAATAAAAGTACAAACAACAAAAAGAACTGATTATTACCTGGATTCAAGTTTAATATTCCCTACGTGGTGAAATAAAGTAGTCTCTAGCGAATCAAAAGTCTCTTGCACCCATTTCACAACATCCTGCTCAAGGGGGTCTTTCAACATTTCCATGACAACCTCCAGTGGCTGATGAACTGATTGACAACATCATCTCGGAAGCTTCAGCAGAGCATGGAGCTTGCTTTCCCTCAGGTTCCTCTGATTGATGCTGATATTTTGCTCTCTCACAGGCATCTGGTCTTTCATCTTGCTGTGATGTAAGACTGCATGAGAGGGCAAGAGAGTTCCATGGATAGAAGAACTCATGCATGAGTACACATTTTTTACAATCTGGATTGAATGCTCTGCATTTTCTCAAAAGTTCTCTGCTGCGGGTGAGCTCTTGGTGTTCATGATATGTCCATCTTCTTTAGGACTCCTATATCGATATCTCCCTCTACTTTACATTCTCCTTATTTTTATCTTATAGCAAAAAAGCTTTTGCACACATGTTGATAGATATGCAGAAAATTATGTGAAGATAATTACAAATTAAACACGCTATTGTTTGTAATACTATTATTGTAACCAGGGCACAAAATGATAAATTCCTTGTTTGCAAGAACTTTCAACTCAATAAGTTCTTAAATACAGTAGTTAGTATATATCAACAAAAGGTCTTGTTCAGTTACACTTTATTCATTATCATTGACTACAATAATTTTCAATTATTTTTTAACTTTTAAGATCATGTTATTATTTATATGATATAAATATAAATATCTCAATATATAATCCTGATTGGTTCTCTCTCTCTCTCTCTCTCTCTCTCTCTCTCTCTCTCTCTCTCTCTTTGTGTGTGTGTGTGTGTGTGTGTGTGTGTGTGTGTGTGTGGTGTGAATGGAAATATAAACATAGCAAACAGAGGGAGGTTTTGTAGGAAACTCAAGTTCAAACCATGAAATATAGTAAAACAAACTACAGTGTGATGAAAAGTTTGCTTCTTTCATTCACTAATCTTTTTATCCATGCAATTTAGCTTTCCATGAATCTTAGACCGCAGCAATTAACCATTTTTAACTCTTAAATACATGTTTGTCTCACTAGATGACTATATAAAAAATTTCTTAAGTAATGGGGCTATAAGGGCTGACTCTTCACAGAAACGTGGATGATATGAAGTTGAACACAAGCTTAGAAACAGCCTCAGAACAGATATATATGATCCTTGTCTCAGAGTATTTGCCTAAGGGCAAATTATCACAGTAATACCAGTGTGCCTGTGTTTTATGGTCCCTTGTTTCAGGTCTGTCTCTTTCACTGGGAAGTGGCTTATGGAAGTGGAGTGTGTAGGTATTTGGTGCATCAGTAGGTGTTTAGAACATATAAAGCAAGGACACCCAGTTCAGTAATTAGTGGATGTTTATTTGTTTTATTTTGTTTTGTTTTTGTGTTTGTTTACTTGACATTAAATCCTGGGCCTTACACATACTCGGGCAATTTATTTTCTCTTTGCTGGATTCTGAACACAGATGGATGGAAATTTGTGAAACAAATGTTATCACCACTCATGAATCTTTACATATTTTTAGAAAAGTTTGCTGAAATAACAAGAGTTGTAGTAAAAATTCATTCTCTGGAACTAAAAGGAGGCAAAGTCACTTAGAGCTCTCTTAAAGAATTCTTTTATACTCTTGGAAAGCAGCATCTCAATATTAGGATATCACTAATAAAAGTGAGAGAGAAATTTAAATTGACTGGTTTTCAATTCAATTACAAGAGGTCTAAAAAGAAATACTGATATATTCTTCAAATCTCCATACTTGGGAGTCAGAAACAGGAGAGTCATTAGTTTGAGGTCAGGAACAGATACAAGGTGAGCTCTTGCTTCTTCTGTCCTAAGTAAAAAGATCCTATCTAAAAAACAAAAATAAAGAAGTATCCGTATATTTCTTTTTCCTGTGTTTCTTTTTATTTTTTCCTATTTCTTTTTCCTCTATCATCTACATGTATCTTTTTCTTCCTTCCTTCTATCTTTCTTTCTTTCTTTTTTCTCCTTTCTCTCTTTCTTTTTTTATTTCTACCTATCTACATTCCTACCTATCTGTTGTCAATTTCAATAAAATAGTCCCACACTAGCTCAGAATGGAGTATAATAAAGTTTCTTTATTTAGGAGTAGACTCACAGATCAGCAGTTCTCTGCCTGAGCGGGGAATAGGAACTGAATCCATCAGCCAAGGGGCTGCGTATATTTTTACACCTGTATATACAGTAAATATGGTCATGTCCAGAGTGAGCCATTATCTTAAGGGCTATTGGTTGAAGGAGTTTCATAGCACCTATCTACACCAATCTATCATTTATGTATCTACTATCTATTATCTATCTATCTATCTATCTATCTATCTATCTATCTATCATCTATCTGTCTGTCTGTTTATATATCATCTACATATTTATCTATTACTCATCTATAAGCAGAAACTCCTATTTGTTTACCGGCCACCCAGACCTGAATAATCATATAGAAATTTTATTAATCACAATACTGCTTGGTCTATTAGCTCAGGCTTCTTATTAACTAACGCTTACATCTTAAATGAACTCATTTCTTTTAATCTGTGTATTGGCCTGAGGCTGTGGTAAGGATCTGGCATCTGTCTCCTTCAGCAGCTTCACAGCATCTCACTTACTCCACCTACTCTCTTCCTCCTTGTCTTCTAGCCTGGCTATATTCTGTCCTGTCACAGGCTCAAGCAGCTTCTTTATTAACCAACGATAATAAAACATATTCACTGCATAGAGAAGGAGATACCACATCACCCATCATCTATCTACATGATATCTATATGATATATATATATATATATCCATACACATTTGAGTTTTAATGGGAATTGTAGCCTATGAAGACGTAAGATTTTAAAACACAAAAATGAATTAGATTTGAAAAAGACTTTAGAGATTATATATGCAAACTCCTGCAAACTAGAGGAAATAAAGAATGCATTTTTTTCTGATGCCTAACCAATTTCTTATTCTCTATTCCAATTAGAATTAAACACTTAATGAAAAGTTGTGAAAGAAACCTTAGAAGCCCTTGTCAATATCACTTTCCCAATACTATTATCTTTTTTTTTCTTTTCTTTTTTTTATTAAATTATAAAAGTTTCCATTTCAGCCCCTCCTCCCAACACCCTCCCACTCCCCCCACTCCCTCTCCTCCTCCCTCTCCATCCCCTAGAGCAGTCAGGGTTTCCTGCCCTGTGGGAAGTTCAAGTTCCTCCCCCCTCCCTCCAGGTCCAGGGAAGGTGAGAGTCCAAACAGACTGGATCCCAAAAAATCCAGTATATGCAGAGGAAGCAAGTCCCAGTGTCATTGTCAATGGCTTTTCAAAAAGGCTCCGGGCCAGCCACATTCAGAGAATCTGGTTGGATCACGTCCTCGTTCAGTCCCAGTCCAACAGGCCTTGGTGAACTCTCATTATATCAGTCCCCTTGTATCAGTGGGTGTTTGCATCCCTCGCAGTCCTGATTACTTTTTTTTTTTTTATTTTCTTCATCCTTCTGCTCCTCATTTGGACCGTGGAGTGCTCAGTTCGGTGTTCCAATATGGGTCTCCATCTGTATCGCCATCCAACGTCGGATGAAGGTTTCCTCTGTCCTTGCCTTCTTTGCTCATGTTCTCTTTCCTTCTGCCTCTCATTTGGACCTAGGGAGCTAGGTCCAGTGTTCCAACGTGGTTCTCCGCCTCCATCTCCATCCATCGCCAGATGAGGGTTCTATGGTGACATGCAAAATATTCATCAGTATGGTTGTGGGCCAAGGCCGGTTCAGGCACCCTCTCCTCTGTCCAGAGAACCATCTGGGGATCTCTCCTTGGACCGGGGATCCCCTTATCTTATAGCTTTACATAGACACCATTTGAGTCAATGCTATTTGATAAAATTATAATCCACAATGGGGAAATAGGGTTTGGTTGCTGTCTGGTATGGATTTAAAACTTTTTATATCTTAAATTGCATTGTCTTAGTCAGATGACTTTTACTCTACTTTAACCATAAATCAATAAATAAACTGTAATTTTAACCTATAAAATATGTATAGATAAAAGAGAGGACCAAAAAGAGTGTGGGTTGGTTATACTCCTATGTAAATAGTATTATGAAACACATCAATATGTACATACTAAATACATACTCCAAAATTGTTTAATATTGTGATTAAGTGGGTCATAGTATATCCTGGAGGAGATGTTTAATAAATTCCACTCATCTGACAGAGTCTATAGCAGTTGCTCTTAGTATATTTTATAAGAAGATCTAGTAGCTCTGCCATCCTATTTTAAATTTTTTTTATTATAAAAATTTACTTAAATTATTAAATTTCATCATACATACCCAATCTAAGTACTCACTCTCTCCCCTCTTCCCATTCCTTCCAGTTACCCCACCCCACCCTCATCCACTCCTCAGAGAGGGTAAGGCATATTGTTTTTGGGAAGGTCTGAGACCCTTCCCACTATATCTAGGCTAAGCAAGTTATCCATTCAAATAGACTAGGTTCCCCAAATCCAGTACAATCAGTGGGAATAAATCTTGATGCCACTGCCAGTGGCCCCTAAATTTGTTCCAGCCATGCAACTTTTAACCTCATTCAGAGGGACAAATTTGATCCTATGCTTGTTCCTTCCCTGTCCAACTGGAGTTGATGAGCTAACATTATGAGCTCAGGTAGACTGCTTCAGTGAGTGTACCCATCATGGTCTTGACCTCTTTGCTCATATTCTCATTTCTCCCACTCTTGAACTGGACTTTGAGAGCTCAGTAAAGTGCTTTAATCTGGGTCTCTGCCTCTGTTTTCACAAGTTGTTGGATGAAGGTTCTATGGTGATATTTAAGATATTCATCAGTCTGACTACAGGGCAAGGCCAGTTTGGACACTCACTCTTCTATTGCTTAGGTCTTAGCTGGGATTATCCTTGTGGACTCATGGAAATTTCTTTAGAGCCATGTTCTTGCATACCCCATAATGGCTTCCACAATCAAGATATCTCTTTCCTTGCTCTCATTTCTGTCTTTCCTCCATCTCAACTATCCCATTCCCTCAAGTTCTCTTTGTCCCTCCCCTTCCCCCCTCCTTTCCTCCTTCTATTCACTCTTCTTCCCCCACCTTTATGTTCCCATTTTTGTCAGGGGATCTTGTCTCTTTTGGTTTTCAAGCTGGATCTATACTTGTTTTTCTTAGGGTTTTCCCTGTTACTTAGCTTCTCTAGGATCATGAACTAAAGGCCCAATATCTTTTGTTTATAGCTAGTATCCACTTACGTATGAATACATACCATATTCATCGTTTTGGGTCTGGATTACCTCACTCAGGATAATGTTTTCTAGTCCATCCATTTGCATGCAAAATTGAAGATGTCATTTTTAATATCTGGTAAAAATGTAGTACTCTAAAGTGTAGATGTGCCACATTTTCTTTATCCATTCTTCAGTTTATTGGGCATCTATGTTGTTTCCAGGTTCTGGCTATTACAAATAATACTGCTCTGAACATAGTAGAACATATGTCTTCACCATCGTTAAAGAGAAATATATAAAAATTTCCATAATTACATGATGTTTTCATTTATTTTTACTCTCTTTTAATCATATAGTCACAAGGTAGAATCTACTGAAGTTAAATGATGTGTGAACTTTGCTTTGTACTGACCGCTATATAGTAACTTTGTGTGTGTGTGTGTTGAAATTTACATTTAGCTTAATTTTTTCAGAAATGAAGAAAATGAGAAGATATAATATGATCATTCATCATCTAAGGGGGATTTCTAAGACTTCTAAGTTTACAGATAAAGCTATGTGACCAGAATTTAGAGATGGGTTATGATGTGTCCATAAAACTCAGGAGTAATACATCTGACCCTTAGAACTAGCAAAGAAAGTTGAAAGTCCATGAGAAAAGATGGGTCAATGTCTGTCACCTCATGTACTTGTGGTGCAGGAGAATTGTCTGTATTCTGTCAATCATGTTTTAAATAAATGCTGATTGGCCAGGCAGGAGGTATAGGCAGGAAAACCAGACAGGAAGTGGAAATGATGCAAGGAGAGCAGGAGAATTCTGGGGAGGAGGAAGTTGATTCCTCCTACTCCTGCCCAGATCACCGAAGCAGCAGGATGTGAGCTGCCCCACTGAAAAAGGTACTGAGCCACATGGCTAACACAGATCAGAAAAATGGGTTAATCAAGATGTGAGAGTTAGCCAGTAAGAAGCCTGACCTAATGGGCCAATCAGCTTTATAACTTATAGAAATCTTTGTGTGATTTTCTCTGGGACTAAACAGCTGTGGGGCTGGGCGAGACAGAACCACAAACAAAACAGGACCTCATGTTACACACGTGCTGTTAAATCACTCACTTCTCAATTTGTTGCCCAATGACTATCTGGATTAAATCTAAGCCTAACTCTCCAATACAGTGTGGTTACAGATAGAAATAAATTTTAATCATATATATTCCATTCATGAGAGGCCTAAGTTCTGTATAAATTCTGGAACTCACAGCTTGGAATTACGCGGTCTGTGGTGCAGAAATGTCTGCTAGCAACTGCTATGACCTGGAACATCTTTATTGTGATTTTTCCAAATGAAAAATAAAATGATAAAAACGTGAAAATTGAATTCAGTCTAAAACTCAGACCATTTGAATCCTTAGGGTCATGGAAATAAATACTCATTATAAGAACAAGGGACCTTCGAGGATTCCAGATCTGAAACAGAATAAATACTTCAGAAAAAATCCGATGAAAATTTTTATTTGTTATGTATATTTTAGATTAAAAATACTTTTGTATCTTAAATAGGGAGAAATGATAGCCAGAACACTAACATTTCATGGAAATATAAATCAGTACTTCCTGCCAGATAGGAATGTAATGTATAAACATTTGTTGTATTTAGGATAATTAATGAGTATAAATAAGCAGCATATAAAATATGTTTTTATATATTAAATTGCTGGGAAAACTCTAAGCAATTGCTTTAAAATGGCACATATTTTCAATGGTTACACACTGAATCTGAATTTGAAAGGTGAATTAGTTACAGAAGTATTCATAGCAGTCGGTTTGTACATTCAGTAAAAAAAGAAAACAGACTCCAAAGGCTTCCATGAATTTCTGCGGCGCATAAATCAAGAAACAAAGGTCGTAGTTATTCATTCAGCCACGAAATATTAATAAGGCACCTGCCATGCAATGTTTGCTGTTTGTGTGTCTATGACAAATGAATCAATTAGATGTAGCCTTCTTCTGGAAGAAGCTTAGGATTCATTAACAGAATGCAAGGCAATAATTATCAGTCTCAGGGAGACACTACACAATGAAAAACTTGGATTTTGAAAAATAAGCCTTCCTAAAAGTGGAGAGGGTGACAATTCCCTAGTAAGAC
Organism: Myodes glareolus; assembly: GCF_982192425.1. Lineage (NCBI taxonomy): Eukaryota > Metazoa > Chordata > Mammalia > Rodentia > Cricetidae > Myodes > Myodes glareolus. The sequence continues at coordinate 2,306,728 of NC_142038.1, forward strand.
CTGACATACTGGTGAGAGGTTTCAACATAGCAGTCTCTTTCCCACTGTTGAAGTTACACATTTGGATTCTTCTATCATTCAGTTTCTCTAAATCAAGTGTTTACTAAAATAAATAAATAGTCTGAGAGAATGTGGGTCTTTTGTTGTATCCTTGGCAAAATTTAAGCAGAACAATAATCTTGGTCTGGTCTTGAAATTTTTTTATTGGCTTCATTCTGGCTAAATTTTTACAATGTAGTAAATAATCACACACACACACACAAACACACACAAAATCAGGTACAAATTCAAATAATCATGGCAGCATCCTAATTTAAATCAAATATAACACTGTAACCAAATTCATGAAAAGCAAGGGTATTTTGATTTTTATGTAGTAGTTGAGGCTTATATTAAAATATTAATTTGTTTTTTAAGTATTTTATATACATTTAGTGGGATTCTCATCACTCTCTTTCCCCATACTCTTATTTTTCTCTCCAGTTCTTAATAACCCTCCTAACTCTTTCTTTGCTGAGTCATTTTCTCAGGGTCTTGACTTTTAGTTTTTTTTCTGTGACCTGCTTAGTTTAGCCAGCACCGTCCATATTGACATGGATTGGAACCATCCACTGGATCCTAGAAGGGTTCACAGCAAGTATACAGGTCACGGCAATTGTTTCATTTCTCCTTCAATCTATCAGTAGCAATTAGGTCATCTCTCTGGTGTGGAGCCCCTTGAGCCCTTCTTCTGTTTATTCTTGACTGCACTCTGATGTCATAGGCTCCATGCAGATCTGGAGAACTAATTACATTTTTCATAAAGTTGTCCTAGCATGACCATGCTCAGTGTGGCACCTGTGTCCGCATTATACACACATATACCGAGTAAAATATAAATTGATATTTAAAATAAGATGGCATGGCTAGTAATAAACAAGCAGAGATTAAAATACTCTGCTACCAGCATCCTGAGAAACTGAATTTAAAAATATTAAATATTAGAACACAGAAAGAGCAGCTATGCTTAAAGACTGGCATAGTTAAAATTCTAAAAATAGCTACAATATTGAAAAAAGTCGACAGATTCAGTATAATCTTATAAGAAACAAAATTACATATTTTATATAGCAAAATAAAACAAAATAACACTCAAGTTAATAATGGAAATACCCAAAACCACAAACAACCAAAGCAAACGTAGGCGCAACATTGCTGGAGGAATCACTACCACTAATCTCCATAGTAACAGGAAGAGAATAACACAAAGACTTAGAGGAGACACATAAAAAGTTCCATTGAATATTCAGTCCTGTTGCAAATCTAAACAAGCAAGAGCTACCTCATTTAAAAAATGTTCTTAGGCTCATTTATACTACAAATATGAGTATTTTACCCGAACTAATGTATTTGTACCATGTGTATACCTGGTACTTATAGAGGCCAAAAGAAGGTGTCCAATCCCCTAGAAGTGGAGTTACAGATAGTTTTTAAAGCCAACTGAAATTGGGAAAATATTTAATATTGATAAGTATTATTGTTCTTTTTCTAAGCCAGAAACTGTCAGGAAAACATTCATTAAAGGTGTTGAAATGTAGTTGTCTAAATATCACACTCACAAGAAAATATTCCCATTCAGAAAGTAGCTGGATAATCATGTTCTGGCCATGACAACTCTCATCACAATTGAACTATTTACAAATAGTATATGTAATGAAGACTCATATGTAAATAATAAACTTTTGTAAAGAAATTTGGTTTTTATTCTATACTAATCTGTTATACATTGTTAGTTGTTAATTTTACTACTTACAATAGATCACAGTTCCTAGATATTGACATTCAAAAGTTAAATGAAAGATTCTGCTTTAGGAGCCATCAACTTACACACACACACTAAAAATATCCTTTTATTTGAAAATATGTATTTCTTAAGTTCTTGGTAAAGAAAGATGAAAATAAACTTTATTTTCAAGAAAGAAAAAGTAAAATTAGAGGGCTCAACATCATTCCTGTTGAAAAACGAAAACATTACCTTAAAGTTTAATTCAGTGGAAGGAAATTAGACAACCCTTTCTTCGAGACTGCGAACACTCACTGATGTACTTGAGAAGATAGAGTGATTCCATTACATCTATTTGTTTCAATAAGAGGAGATTATACAGTGACCTTTTCTTTAGATGTCTTGGATTCTTCATTTTTAATCATTATGCAAGATTTGGTGGAAATCCTCACTGACACTAGGCTCCTCAGGGGGCAATTAGGAGAAGAGTGATCCCACTGGAAATGGAAAATCATTGCACTTTACTTCCTGAAATGACGAGAGAGGCCTAGCATCTAGAATGTCAAAACACCCTTCCACTGTTAAATAACACAGGCATCTATGATGCTGAGTTTAATAAACGTGGGGTAACCACTAGAAAATTCTAGCATACATACAAGTGAGTCAATAGGCTATACTTAATGGCATAGAACATGGCAAATAGAGCCAGCTAGCCCATATTTATAACTTTACACATTCTTATAAATAATTCTTGAATAAAACTCTAATGTTTTTTATCTTGCCATATGTGAATTTTAATGTGTGGTTCTAAGAACTTTGCTTTTCATAGATGAAACAACATCCGTGAAACAACTGACATTTTTAACCTAAAACAAAATGACACAAACTAAAAGACAATAATATTTGTAAACTATCCTTTCACAAAAATAACTCAGAATAAAATGTGATATAAACAGTTTTTCTTTGGTCCAGTATTTTTATCTTATATTGGTATGCATTTTAAAAAATATAGGGGCATTTGTGAAAGTCTGAAATGAAGAATGTTGCCCTAACATTGGGTAACTGAATTTACTGTTTTGCCCTCACTTCTAGATATACACTGTTGATTTAGAAGCAGGGCTGCTTTCTGGCTTCTGCTCCCTGTTGGTGTCCACACTTGCTATAGCAGCACTTGGAGGTAGAGGCAGGATGATCAATAGTTAGAGCTTGTCTCAGATACAAAACTATTAGAGACCAGCCTGCACTATATAAGACAGTTTCAAATATAAAAACAAACAAACAAATAAAGCCAGGTCTTTTCCAAGTCTCAAGGCCATTTTGACATATTAATGAGAACAGTTTCTGTCTTTAGAGGTAGCAGGCCTTCATTTTTATCTTATGCATATTTATATGTATATGACATATAACATACTGTCCATGTGTGTTTGTTGTTTATGTAACTCCCTCAAACAATGTAAAAACTAGATCATACCACAATTGCCTTGCCTAAGATTTTGTATGTGTATCTGTGTATGAGGTTGTATTTATTACATGTGTGTGCAACTGTGTATGTCTGTGAATGTCTGTGTGTGTGGTACTGGCTAATCAATCATTGTGTTCCCAGGTGTGAAATATCTAAGAAGTATACACAGAAAAATTACCAAACAAATGAAAGGAAGACTGCATTGGATCATGGCAAAACACAATCTTGGTCCACGATTCAATGTCCACATGTGAACGGTTTGCAGACCCAGAAATCCTTGCATGAAGGTGTGGCCAGGTTCACCTGAGAAAGGGCCCTGACAAGACAACAAAGGTTTTTCAGGTAGCCTTTCTCAGGCTCATTTCCAGAGGGACCTACAACCTTTTACAAAGCTAGCTGTACACTGGGGGAGAGAAAACCATCAGACTTTATGGGGTCTGATGGATATGGGTTCTTTACTGACACTGATTTTGTTATTTCCTGTTAGTTTTGTCCTGATTTCTGTGCTGTGCTTTCTGCTGCAATGGCTTCTTCTGTGTGAAGCCCTCAATCTTGACCCTCTCAAGCAGTCACAGCCATCCAAAGTTTCTAAAAGTTTTCTAAGTTACTCCCTGAGTATTTAATGTAGCAGTCACCCTTGTGGGGTGCCTCAGATCACGTCTCTTCTTTTTATTTATTTAATTTTATTGTTTGGTAGGGATGTCAGCACAGAATTTGCCATTACCGCCGTGGCTACCCTGACAAACTGTCTGTGTGACCGTCAGTCTCCTGTGTGCTCTTCCCTAGTTTTCTCCAGATGCGCCACACTCTCCTGTGACTTTCAACTGTTTCTTGTCACCGACATGCTTTCAGTGGGCTTCAAGTAACAGGACTAGGTGGGGCGTGTGCCATATATAAGTGCAGAGAAGATGAGTCAGCCTTGGAGCCTCTTGTCATTTCTGCTTGGCCACAAGAATAATATCATGAGAGTGGAATGTCGTTAACCTAGTTCACGGTATCCACATTTAATTACATGTAACAAACAAATCTTTTTCAGCCACCTTCTTGTTTCCTTGCTTCCTTGTCTTCTGCTTTCTTTCTCTTTCAAGCTGTGTTTATTTTTTACACTTGTTTTATTAATCATAAGCTGCTAAAGGAGACTAATATGTTCTAAATATGCAATTTTAATTGTTCTCCATCTGCATCTGCACCAGAACAAGGGCACCACAATTGCAGTATTTTTTTCAATTCTGTATACTGACTTTTCACCAATGTTTAAGGAGTAACTTCTTTGAAGAGAATCCATCTTAATAAATGCCTACTTGGAGGATTAATATCTTGGGTGGAGCTTTTCCCAGATGACGTTATCGAGGGCTTGCATTCGAAGAGCTGACTTCACATTGAAATTAATAAAAAAGTAAGTGCACTTAAGTTCACAACAACATAATTGAATTTTATGCAATTTTTAAAACTAAGTTCTCAAGGGTCTGTCAAGTATTCATTGTTTTTAGGAGGTTGGTAAAGTTTTGTTGCCTGGTTATGTGCATGCGAGCAACAACAGATGAAATCAAAACAAATTTTAATCATGTTGGAAACATTCTCCACAGAAACAGTTTTAAGTCTGGACAAATTCTTTATGGAAAGAGAGTGACATTTATTATTACAGTATTCTTAAATACAATAGAACTAAGTAATAAGATCTTATTTCCTAGGTGGCTTAGTTAGGTTTTCTATTGCTGTGATGAGCACCATAGTCAAAAAGCAAGTTGGGGAGGAAATGGTTTATTTAGTTCACACTTCTATATCATGGTGTATCATGGATGGAAATCTGGACAGGAACTCAAATAGGGCAGGAATCTGAAGCTGATGCAGAGACCATGGAGAGGAGCTACTTACTGGCTTGTTTCCCATGGCTTGCTCAGACTGCTTTCTTATAGGATCCACCAGCCCAGGAAAAGCACCAACCACAAAGGACTTGGCCATTCCCCATACATCACTAATTAAGAAAATATCTTACATCCTGATCTTATAGAGGCATTTTCTCAACTGAAATTCCCTCCATTCAGATAACTCTACCTTGTGTCAAGTTGACATAAAACTAACCAGGATACTAGGTAAATTTTTGAATCAAATATATTGTGAGCAAGGTAGCAGAACCTCTCTTACCTATGAAATGTGTGGCTATTCTATATCACTATGTGTTATGATAGTTTGAGTGTAAAATGTCCTTTATAGTCTCATCTGTTTGAATACATAATCTCCAACTGTGACACTGTTTTGAAGATTTTAGAATCTTCATTAGGTAGAACCTTGTTGGAGGGAGTTTGAAACTAGGTGGGTGGTAAGACTTTTACCTTTATAGTCTGGTCCCATTTCCTATTTCTTCCTCACTCTCTGCTTCCTGATTGTGGATGCAGTGTGACCAGCATCCTTTTGCTGTCTTCCTATCACCACCCTGATGAACTAGGTTCCCCTGAACAATAAGACAAAATAAACCTGTCCTATGGTTTTTAGTAGTGTATTTTATAGCAATGAGGAAAGTAGGCAATTCTGTATGTTTGAAACCAATTTCAAAAGAACAGAGAATTTAATTCCAAAGAAACAATTAATAAATGAAGAAGATACATAAGGCAGAGAGGAAGACGTGGATTCTTCTATTGATTAATTCACAGTTCCTTGGGGATTGTATTTTATGATTATCTGGAAACTGAAAGGAAATAATTCCTAAGATTCCTCTGGGTTATAATCTTCATAGGTTCCATGCTTCTTCAGAAAACATGGAGTTGAGTTGTGATTTCAGGTAGGGAGGGGCAGGGAAAAGGGAGGCGGAGAGAAGGTGGAAATTTTTGATAAATAAATAAATAAAAGTAAAAATAAAAACAAAAAAAGAAATATCAAAAAACAAAGCTTCTAAAATAAAAAAATAAATTCTTTTACGAATCCTGAAGTTCTGTAGGGAGAATTAGCATAGGACAGCTGTGTGAAAGTCGATGATGTTTTCAAACACTCTCTACAGAAATCTAGAAAATCATCCAGTACAGTTAAAAATGCTTTATCTTAACACATTGTATCTGTAGTATGGAAAGAAAGATTATATGACCACTTCTATACTATATAAGGAGAAGACATTTTATACTAAATACATGTTATAAAATCATGAAGGATGAAGGACAAGCATTTCAGGGACTGAAGAATATGGTATCACAAACAATCACATGTGACCACTACTTTTAATTTCCTGCCTTTAAATGCAGCCCTTCAGAGATTGTACTAGCATGGATGTGTGTGTGTGTGTGCATGCCTCTGTGTGTGTGTGTGTGTGTGTGTGTGTGTGTATGTGTCTGTCTGTATGTATGTATGTATGCATGCTATCTAATACAATAGAACAGAAATTTTTCAAAGACACATTTTTGTTTTTATATATTCTTTATTATTATTGTTGTTGTTATTGTCTATTCTTTATTTACCCTCTCACATCATGTATCTGTATCCCATTCATTTCCTCGTTTCTTCATATCCACCCTCTGCTATTGCAACCTCATTCAGAAATAAAATAAAATTTAAGAGAAAAAAGAAAAAAAGAGAGAAGGAAAGAAAACAGTTTTATCACAGAAGCTGTAGTGTGACACAGTGAGTCACACAGTAAACATTTTTATCTCTTTATCTTTACTTGCAACTGTTCATAGCAGAGTCATTGGTCTGGTTCAAGACCTTTAGCTTTTGCTACACTATAGATGCTTGGCCTTCATTGGAACTCCTCTTGGTTATCCTGCTGTGGTCCTGTGTTGTTGAAATCCTGCAACTTTGAGTTTGCAGGACCAGTCCTTTAACATGCTCCAACAGATCACAAATGGGTGGGCCAACACATAACCCTGGTTCTGGGCTTGTTGCAGGTTTGGTCAGCTTGCCTGCTCTCTCTTGTCCTCACCACAAGGGTGAGCTCTCCCACATTGATGGACATACATTTTAAGTGAACAATAATGATCAAAAGCAAGCCGTTTTCTAGAATGCATTCATATTGATAGATAGTAGATGGAGATATCGAGTATCTTGAGAAACTGGTGAGATTATAAAGAAAAAATGCAAAAAAACCCACTATCTGGATTAGTCCCTGGAAAACATGCTCAGAATAATCCAGAATAACTGACTTTGTTTTTAAACAAATACTAGCAACAGACCACAGGGAGAAAAAATTCTGACTTCTCATTTCTGAAGTTAAAATGTTTCTACTCCTCCCATTTGATTTCAACTAATAAAAAATCCCAATAATCCTGTTGAGATCTGTGAACTCAAAACCATTAATATAGTATAGTATTCATTAAATGCTTATTGAGAAATGAATGAACTGAATAATCTTATCCATGTTATATTCATTATTAGTGAATAAACCAGTAATAAAAGATATCAGAGTTATGTGTAGAACTTGTAACACTGTATAAAAAAAGAAAAGTATAAGAATATGAATAAAATTTTCTATAAATGAATTATAGCTTTGTAAATACAGTCTCTTTCCTTGTCTTTGAAGAACTAAAGGATTAATAATTTAATGTAAATAGCTAGTTATATTTGGCACTATGTTTAGAGAGAATTTTCTGAACTTTACATAAATAACAAAGAAGTGAATTCAAATTGCTTGAAAGTCAAAACAGAGTTTGGACATATTCCTTAGCTATAGAATGTTTGGCTATCACATGTAGGGACAGGATAGAATTTATTGGATAATGTGCTGACCTGTCTTGATGTACAATTTGCATGCAGGATCCTTGTATGAGGGGCTTGAACCCTTAAGATCTCATAAAGAGACTATTCATTTATTAGAAGTAAAACAGAACAGATGAAGCAAGAGAACATTAATTTATAATATTTCTTAGGTTTTCTATCTTTGGTCAAAAGAAGTTATGAATGTAATAAGATTCTAAAAGTCACCTGTATTTGCTATTGTCAATTAAAATGTAAATTACATATTACAAAATCTTAAATTTTAGGCTATATAAAATATATTTAAGAGTAATGTTAATTTTTCTTTCTTTTTTTATTTTTATTTTTATTTTTATTTTTTTATTAAAAATTTCTACCTCCTCCCATCCTCCCACTTCCCTTCCCTCCCCTCCCCCCACTCCCCATCCTCTCCTTCTACAGGCCAAAGAGCAGTCAGGGTCCCCTACCCCATGGGAAGTCCAAGGTCCTCCCCACTTCCCCAGGTCCAGGAAGGTGAGCATCCAAACAGACAAGGCTCCCACAAAGCCTGTCCATGCAGTAGAATCAAAGCCCAGCACCATTGTCCTTGGTTTCTCAGTCAGCCTCCATTGTCAGCCACATTCAGAGAGTCCTGTTTGATCACATGCTCCATCACTCCCATTCCAACTGGCTTTGGTGAGTTCCCATTAGATCAGCCCCATCATTTTAGTGGGTGGGCGGCGCAACCCTCGTGGTCCTGACTTCCTTGTCATGTTTTTCCTCCTTCTGTTCCTCATTAGGACCTTGGGAGCTCAGACCAGTACTTCAATGTGGGTTTAATGAAGAAATCTCATCCAGACTAAGTATTTCAAAATCTCCCATTCCCTTCACATTGCCCTTTTATGAGTCTCAGTGTTATTTCCCATATCCTGGAGGCTAAAGCTTCTCCTATAAAGACAAAACAAAAGACTGAGTAGAATGTTGTTAGGAGTCATTCTACTGCTGCATGCCTTTAGCACAAAAGTATCTTGTTTTCCTCTGGTCCAATGGTCTGTTCAGTCTCAAATTCTTGGCTTTGCAAGCAGAGCATGGACTCAGTTTTATGGATTGATCCCTAAATCTAATCACCGAGTAGTTGGTTGCTCCTACAATATTTGTGACACCGTTATGCCAGCACCACATACTGACATGTTTCCACTGTAGATCACAAGCTTGACAACTAAGTTGATGTTTCCTTTGGTAGTGTGCACAGGACTTTTAGTATCATGTACAATAGTCAGTAGGGGTGAAGACTCTAGGTAGTCACCAGCTTGACTTCTCTGTGTCCAATGAGATAAATAATTGCTGTATTCATTAGGACCTTACAATTAGTTTGTGAAGAACAATCGATAGCCTAGGAATAGCCTCAGGTATTTAGAAGTTTCCGTGAAGCCACTGTGGCTAGAGAATCAACTAGAGTTATTCTGTTTCTTCAATTCGGGTTTCACATTGTGGAAAAAAAATATCTAGCTGGTGTATTGCCTCTGCAGTTATCATATTTTTAGGAAGCTTCTATAGTAGTAGGTTTTCATATGACCCTTCAAATGGCTTTCAGTGTTCTTTGTGAGTCCCTGTGTTCGTCTCCTCCCTCCTCTTCCCTTACTCTCTCAATTTGATCCTCATGCTCCAATCTCTCTGTCTATAACTGTTTGTTATATTTCTCTTTATTTTAGAGATTGTTCCCTCCACACTAGTCTTTAACTCTGTCCCAAATCTCTGTGGGTATATGAATTACAGCACGTTAAACTAAGGTTTAAAGGTTAACATCCACATATGAGAAAATATATATGATATTTGTCATTTGGGGTCTAGATTAGCAAACTTAGAATGATGTTTTTATACTAGCTCCATCCATTTATCTGTATTGTGATGATATTATTGTATATAATAGGTGAACAATACCCCACTGACTAAAATACCACATTTTCATTACCCATTCCTCAGTTAATAGATCTCTAGGCTGTTTCTCTTTTCTTATATGATGAAAAGCAGAACAGTGAATATGGATGAGCAGCTATCTCTATAGTATTATATACAGTCTTTTGGGTATATAACCAAGAGTTGTGGTAAATCTCTTCCCAGATTCCTGTGAACTGAAACACTGATTTTCAAGGGTTTACAAGTTCACACACACAACCCAGAAATAGATGATTGTTCCCATTACTCCTTATCAAGACCAGCATGAGACATCATTTGTTTCATTGCTTTTGGCCATTCTGATATATGTAAGATGAAATCTCAATATAGTTTTGATTTGTATTTCCATGATAACTAAGGTTTTTGAATATTTTTGAGAGTTTCTTAGTAATCTGTGTTTCCTATTTTGAGAACTATACTTAAACTATATCCCATTTCTAACTAAGCTATCTGTTTTTTTTTGGTGTCCTGTTTTGTTTTAATTTTTTATTTATTTAAGATACATATACTCTAGTTAATGTGTAATTGGCCTAAATATTATTTTCATCATATTATGAATAGCTTTTATTATTCATCCAGCCATTTGTGTTTTCCCAGACTTTGATAAAAATTTATTCATATCCTCTTGATAGTGCTCGTCATATTGATAATTGTTGTTTTGAGGTCTTTGTCTTATGCTTCCAGCATACTGCATTTTGTAGTGTCTATGGTAATATTGTTACTGGTCTCTGATATAAGAATTTTTTGTCTGTTAATGTTTGTGTTTTGTGCTGGTGTCTTGGAATATGGGTTACTATGACTCAAGTGAGTCTAGTTTATTTTTTAAATCTTGTCTTTGTTGTGTGATTTTTTAAAAATTTCTTGTGCTCTGTTGTCTTCTCTAGACACTAGCCTTATCCAAGGGTGGTAGCCATAGGTTGCCTGGTTAAAGTCTTTCTGCACATGGATGGAAGGAAGAAAGAGATAGAGATGTGCTAGTAGAAAAGCCATGTAAAATCAGTTAACATTAAACATTATGCAAGATAAAGCAGTCACAGAATGGCAACTATTTAGTGATTCCATTTTTAAGAGTAACCTCTGTTGATTGAACTCACAAGTCCAGAGACTACAATATTCACAGTGGTTCTAGCCTATGGGCCTCATCAGCTTTGAGAGTATAATGACTATTTCACAGGGGTCACCTAACACCATTGGAAAACACAGACATTTATATTACAATTTATAACTAGCAAAATTACAGTTATGAAATAGCAATGAAAATAATTTTACAGTTGGGGTCATCATAACATGAGGAACTATATTAAAGGACTGCAGCTTTACCCTGTAGTGTTCATATTGAGAGTTCAAACTTTTGGTTATGTGTTCTTATAAAAAAATAAAGCAAAATTATGAGATGATATAAAATTTAGGGAATTATCTAACAACAACAACAAAACTCAACAAAATTCAAACCAACCAAGTACATAAGCAAAAAACCAGAAGAAATATTAAAAGGAGCAATATTCCTTCAATTCACATAGGGAGTAATTAGTCTAAAGATGATGCCCACAAGTGAAAATAAGCAGAGATTTATTCATGAGGAGAAAGGACCTTGAGATGGTGATAAGAAACATACAGGGATTCTTTTCTAATGGTTATTAATGGGCAAGGGCCATGTAGATGATCAGAGGTAAGTGATGGAGCAAAGGTGGATGTTTGCTTATTCTGAGGGTTTCTGCCATAGAACTTTCTAAGTGAACAACAGCTTTGTTGAAAGCCTTAGCGTATTGTTCACAGTGTAGGAAGCCAAGGACGGAAAATTGTCCTCTTGGAGGACTGATATAGAAAAATAAGGGAGGAAGGGTTGGAGGGAGAGGGAAGGGAGAATGAATGAAGAAAGGGAGGGAGGGAGAGAAGGAGGGAGGGAGAGAGGAGAAGCATGCACAAGGTTCAAGTGCATACTCTCAGTCATAGCAGGTATAGAAGAGTGAACATCCTAATGGTCTGTTATTTAGAATCTCAGTAGCTTTGTCACAAATCTGACTTAATCAGAGCAGATTTTTTATTTTTGTTAAACTTAAGCAAAAGTGCATAGAAAATTGAAGCACTAATTGAAAAAGTAAGAAAAACACAATTAGGTGAAACATCACAATAGACCCAACTCAGGATGAAAGATACATTGCAATAATGTTGAACAATATTCTACCCTGAGCAATGGCGGGAGCAGCATCTCTGAAGTGCAGCACTAATAAATATTTAACTGTGAAGGAGGAGATGTTAAATAGTCCCTAGAGCTTGTGAAACCACACCTTGAACAGGCAATAAATTAAGTGCTCTTGGCTCAAGGACTAGGACTAAGATTGTTAATAAAATACAGACCATGAGAATAGCAATTCTCACGTAGAACACACTTGCAGTAACCACACCAGGAATTCAATGATTTCTAGGAATAGGGATGATTTTTCTGTCCATTCTGCTCTACATAACATTAATGTTGACTACAAGAGTATGAATTATATATAAAATAGGCAATGAATAAAATATTTGTGAGAATATGAAACAAGCAATAGAATATGATCAAGCCATAACAAAAGGTTCAGGATGATCAAAAATATATAAGGCAACAGTTTTCAGTATGTAAAGCTTGGTTGAAAAAGTTAAACATCACAAGGAGTGAAACGGATAACTTCATTAGGATGAAGCAAATTACTAGGATGTAGGGATGCAAGAATAAAACATAAGGAAGGCAATGTAGAGTACTATAATAGGTTCATGGATGTGTTTTAAATTTGCTTGGAAAATAAGAATTAACTTGTAGAAAGGACAATCTAAATTGTGCTATTTAGAAGCACACACAACACAGAGAGAGAGAGAGAGAGAGACAGAGACACAAAGTACTGGGGATATTATCATATGTAATTTACATGTATATAAAAGACTAGAATTTCAGGATAAAAAATTGCTAACATATGAGAAGAAATAAGAGGCAAGAATAAGCTTGTTGTGCACACCACTTACAACACATAGAAACTTTTAAAATCGTTTGTGAAATTAAAGACATGGAGACTCTTCAAAGGAGTCAGAGACAAAAAGAAGTGTAGACAGAATAAACAGATATGGAATAGGTCAAATGTCATCAGATATCAGTCATTAAAAAAAAACCATGTAACCAGGTATTATGGTGCATGTTTTTAATCCCAGCACATGGATAGCAGAGTCAGGTAGATTTTTCTGAGTTCAAAGCATGTCTGATCTGCATAGTAAGATGCAGGGCTTTGCAATGAGACCCAGTTTTTAAAAATGGGCATCGATTTTTAATATAATAAATAATTTATAATGTTATTCAAGTTTGAAATAAATCTAGGATTTCCACCTTGATATTGGAAATTATTATTATTATTTGAGTTAAAGTTGTCAACTAATACTTTTCATTTATTTCGAGACCTGAATAATCACAAAGAAACCATATTAGTTATCACATTGCTTGGCCTATTAGCTCAGGCTTCTTATTAAATAACTCTTTACATCTTAAATTAGTTCATTTCTATTAATCACTATATCACCATGAGTCTGTGGCCTCCCAGTAACATACCAGCTTCTATCTCCTTCAGCAGCTACATGGAATACCCTTGGCTCTGCCTGCTCTCTCTCTCTCTCTCTCTCTCTCTGTCTGTCTCTCTTTGTCTCTGTCTCTCTGTGTCTCTGTTTCTCTCTGTCTCTTATATATATACATATATATATATATATATACATATATATTTCCTGCCATCAGCCTAAACAGCTTTTTTATTAATCAGTGGTAATAAAACAAAATACAGAGAGAAATCTCACATCATCTCCCCTTTTCTGTCTAAATAAAATGGACTGTTTTAACTTTAACATAGTAAATATATATTATACATATATATATATATATATATACAGTTATCTAACAAAAATTAGTTACAACAAATTTTGTGAGTCTAAAGTTTTATATCTAATTTATCTTTTATTATTACTAAGAAAAAATATAACTTTAACTTTCTGTCTTTAACTTTTTAAAGACCCCAATAAGATATAATATTACCTAAGTAAACAGGAAGTCCATTGTAAGCAACTTCCAATATTCTAAAAATGACAAAAACATCTCACTGCCTGGACAGTGTTTCAAAAGTTCTTTTGTGATATTGAGAAATCCATTTTTAGCCTATAGGCCCATAGTATATGGCAGACTTTTAACTATGCAGGAAATTTGAAGATCTGCTCTGCCTTGTAATGATAAAGCTCAGCAGTTTCTTTCTTATGTGTCCCACAGAATGTCGGTCAGTTTCCTCTGTGAAGCAGGAACCCTAAAGGACCATTCCATCTTTTAGAAAATTCAGCAGTCTCCTTTCTGTGAGTCCTGCATGTCCAGTTTATACAATACACCATCAAGCAGTCCAGACAAGAGAAGTTTCTTGCCCAAATGTCTAGCCTTGTCACATTGAAGGCAAATTCCATAATGAGTATCTTCAAGGCCCATCAACTTTTTGAAATAGATTGGTGCCACCCAAAGCAAACATATCTCATTGTTGACAGAAGTCTATGTTCTTAAAACCTTTCCAATGCCTTATTCTGTAGGTCTTTGAAGTGTTGAAGTTTTTCTATCTAACTGAAATATATGTCTCTATATCTAGAAAACCTAACTAAGTTTGATTATTATCGATAACTATTTATTAATCTTTATTTCTGAACTATACATTACAGACCAGGAGCACTTTTTAAAATGCTAAGCAGAGTACCTAGTACTAAGGTTGCTTTGGCTTTTGGCTTTTTCCAGTCCAACATGGTGGAGGTATGTTCGCCACCAGCTGTAGGAGCCATGTTCACCCCCTTCCCCCAGCTACAGGGATACAATGTGTTCATGTCCCCATTAAATAACTTGTAGCACTAGGCTTACAAACCTGATTTATGTGCAGGACCTCCTGAAAGAGCCAGAGTTCATGTTGCCAGGAATCTGGCTCTTAAAGAAGCAACATAGTTTTTTCTGCTAATGCTGAGTCAGGAAACCTTTTCTTAAAGGAATCATGCATCTGCTTGCCTCTAGCCAACAGAGCCCACACAAGAAAATGCTGATACCAAAAAGCCTTGCATAATTCTGTTCTTTTGTGTCTAGAATTTCTTCCCAAGCTCTCTGAGGCTTTATGTGGATGTAGTTGCTCCACAGTGTGCACCATTTTGTAAATAGCAACTGTTCATTTTTTCCCAGTCACCCAGACTTTAATAGTCACAGAGAAATTATGTTAATTAGCACACTGATTGGACTATTAGCTCAGGATTTTTATTAACTTACATTTTAAATTTACCCATTCCTATTAATCAATGTATTACCATGAGGCTGTGGTCTACCAAAAAGGTAAAGGCATATGTCTCCTTTGGAACCTATATGACGTCTCCTTGATTCTGCCTACTCTCTGTCTCTGTCTCTGTCTCTGTCTCTGTCTCTCTCTCTCTCTCTCTCTCTATCTCTGTTTAGATTTCCTGTCTGACTTTATTATGCCCAGTCATAACCCAAAACAGCTTCTTTATTAATCAATGGTAATAAAAAATACTCACACTATACAGAGGGGAATCCCACATCATAAGGTCAACATTCTAAACTGTTACTTATTAGCTATATTCTTTTAGACTGAAGATAAATGAAATGGCTTTGCATTTTGGGATAAGAATTGAAATACTATAAAAGAGTGCAAACTTATTTTGTTAGTCTTGGATCCTATATGGAGACTGCAGGCTGAGACTGAGCACAGGATATATGAGCCAGGTTGGGCCTAAAAGGTGGACTTGGCAAGAGTGGGATGAAGTCAGTTGGACAGATAAGGTTGTACTGGAGTGCAGGATGCATGTCCTAGTCAATGCCTGGTAGTTTTGGAGTGGTACAATCAGAACTGGCTAGACTAAGCTGGGACATTGTGTGGAGACCCATGTCATATCTGGGGGTTCATGACTGTGCACAGAATGAGTGTCAGGATGTTCCACCAGGTTGGACCATGCCCAATGCAAGACATGAGGAAGCTGCTTGACAGATAAGTTGAATATCCTAATTAATTATTACTGCATTGTCTCAGATATATATATATATATTTCAAGTTCTTGTAAAAATAGAAATTAACAATTTTCAAATATAAATGAAAAGACAAGGGATACATGGTTGGGGAGATGTAAATAAATATTTGCCCACACCAGACATAACCATGAGAAGAGGACAGAGAAATGGCTCCACAAATGTCCAGCTCATTGAAATAATGAGTTTACTGGGGCTGCTTACAGGAACGTGGGCAACTAAGTGTCATTACATCACCAGAAAGCCCACCTTAGTCTGAGTGCTCACACAGAAAAGCAACAATCCTAGACATTGCAGAGCATGCAAGGCACCTGGTTCCTGAGAGAGTCTCTCATCAGCAGAAGTCCTTATTTCCTACAAGTGCAAGTGTGTGTTGGGTGGTTGAGAGATTTGTGGGTCTGGAAAGTTTCAAAGACTTACTGATATTTGTGATTTGTGTATTTCTGTCATCTTTTGGATCCTTCTTCCATCTTACCGAGCATTAAGTAAAGAGCCTGGCTTTCTCTAGGATGGGATAAACTAACTTAGGGGAAATTGCTAGACAGTTTATATTTTGCAGTACATATATAATATTTCTCTAAGAGCATGGTGAAAAATATTTCTTTTCTATATGTCATTATAAAGTAAAATTCATCAATGCTAAATATGTAGACAGTCAATTTTCTACACAATAATTGCTGAAAATCAATTGTGCTCAGAACTACCCTTAAAATACCCTGTTAGTTGTCAGCAGTAGGAAGAATTTCCTAGGAATAGATCTTTTTCACAAAAAGATTCTGAATTCCTTTTAAGCTACATTTCTTTAAGAAGTGAAAGGAAGTCAATCTTTCCTTGTCACAACTAAGCCAATTAATGATAAAGTGTGACAACACAGTGACACAATTCTAGTAATGTTAACTCATCTTTTTGCTCTTATGAATAGAAACAATACATATATAACTGAGTACATTGAGTTTAAAAGCATATAAAAGAAAATTACAGTGGCTGAAAAATAGTTGATAGATATTGTATTATGTCCATCATCACTGATGCAGTGGGCTAGTTGCTGGCAGTGTTTTACATCACACCAATCTTGCCTTCTGGTATTCTTATCTATCTGCCACTATCTCCTTTGTGATTGGATTTCTGACCCCACCATCTTCTTTCCACATATATATCAGACTTTATCCTTAAAAATTTTTGCAATCAAATGAGTATGGATTTCTTTATCTACCTACTTGAAGCTCATATATCAGACCTGTCCATATCCTTGTGAGCAAGTCTAGGGAATTTAGCTACTTTCTTCAGTTACATTGAAAATGATTGCCATAAACAAGGTCATTCTATTTTTTGTTAATTCACATATCTTATGCATTATTTGGAAGCAATCGGTTGAATGTCCTGCCCCAGAGAAAACATTTTAGTGCTTTTTTATCAATATATGGAGGGAGAATATTACCAAGCTGTGCACTTTTGTTTTATGTATCCCTCAGCACAAAGGAAACTTTTATGATGTTTAGCCATTAATGTGTTTGTTTTCAGAGTGCTTTCGTTCAACAACCATTTTTCTTTCTTCTTTGATTCATAGATTCTCTAAGGCCCTTGCTTCTTAATGCAAGGTGTATTGATATACTGATTTAATATAGTAACAGTCTTCATTGAGATATAGCTCTGTAATGCCACTGGGAGCAGTGAACCAGCTAAGATACTTGCAATAGTAAAATCAATTAAAATCCAAAAAAATGTTAAATTGCCTTATATGATGGAATCAATTTGTTGAGTTGGCCTTGGAGCAATTAAGGAAGAAAAAAATGGACTGGGATTGCATGTTTCTCTTGCCCTTTTATCTGAGAATACAGCTCTGATAAATAAACCATTATCTGTGTCTCCTACTGATGACCTAGCAAAATTTGCCTCAAAAGAGTTTACTTTGTCCTATATATTGTTATGTGAATACACTTTCTAAGTTTCATAATTATAGTTGTCTAGAATGGGCCCTGTTACTAACGTAAAATACTGAAATGACACAATGACACCTGAAAGCACCGGAGTACAGTTAAATCCAGTGACGGCGGGGGACGGGGGCATCTCCTCCATTTCATCATCAATTACTTAAGCCTGCAAGAGCTGGATTGGTTGGAAAACATTTGAAATGCTTCCATATTCCTTTAAAAATTGAAAATGTTTTAAATTGCCAGCATTTTCTTTATTTAAAATCTAAGATAATTACTTATTAGTGTAAGAATTAGCATTTGAGGAGACACATGATAGAAGATTAAATAACTATGTTGCGTTCTTAGAATTACATTGTGTGGAGGTCAAACTATATCCTATGTAAGAACAAATGTTGCAAAGCCTGAGCCCCTGAGCAAATCGATAGTATAAATAGTAATGATGTAGATGCCTATAAAGTAAAAAATGTGGTCTTTGAACAGATGCAGATTTTAACATGCTAGGAATAGAGCTGATTTCTCATCTGAAAGCTCATGGTGGTATACTCAAGAGTAGAACAAATATGTAGAATATTATTTAATGTTTATTAAAAGAAAAGAATATGGGCTACTTGTGTATAATTATAATTACATAAAATATGCATCAATTGTGGGAATAGTTCCCAGTGCATGTTGATGCCAAAAAAAAGGCTGAGGGCTGCTTACCTCTTATTTGTCTGGTCACTATCGATCTGAAAATGATTTCCTTCTGTTGTAGTTGAAGAAAAAGAAAACAAAACTTACATAGACTTTTACTTCACAGTTAATCTTACACCTAAACTGTACAAACAGAAAATATCCATGTTATACTCAAGGGAAGACCCAATCCCAGCAGTAGATGGCCATCACCAAATGAACTCAGGGATAGTTTTGGAGGATTTTTGTCTCATCATACCTTATCTGCATATTTTTCTTTTTTAACTTTTCATTATTACAGATCTTTGCTTTTGTATTGCAGTTTTCTATTTTTATGGTTTTCTATGTGTGTTAATATGTGTCTCTCCACATTTGTATGTGTTTCTTGTACTTTTTCTTGTCTCCCTTTTTCATTAGTTAGTTTTTCTACTTCATTCTTGTTTGGTTTTATTTTATGCTTATTATTATTAATAATTTATATTTTTATATATTTTATAATTATAGAGGGAAAGAAATGATATGGGTTTGGGTAAGTGGAAAAATGGGAAGGAGCTTAGAGGAGCTAAGTAAAGAAAAACAGTATCAGAATATATTGTATGAATTTTTTTCAATTAAAAAAGTGAGAAAGAAAAAAGAAAAGTCAACTTTATCTTTACTCTGCATAGTCAAATTAAGTTGAAAAAAAACATTTGATGCCATTGCAGCTTGAATGGATAATTCTAATGCACACTTTTAGGTATATATGTAGGGATGTCTTCTGAAGCAACCAAATGGGATCAGAGACTTGAGACAGTCTAGATTTGTTCTTAATGTTGGTGGCAGTAATCATTTATTTGGGACACAGATGGAAAAAAAGCAGGAAATGGCAAGCCCACCTGTGCACACACATCATAGTCTTCTTGAGCTGGCATGGTTTTGCTCCTGCTATAATTGCAGATCTGATCAGATTCATCACCCTCTGTGTAGACTTGCAGTAGCCATACTCCAAGGTCTGACAGGCTTTCTTCCGGGAACTCGGGTTTTATCACTTATTTCTCACTTAGGTCCTCACTGCTTTCCCCAGTTCTTTAGATTTTAAAGGGTTATTGTAGCATTACCCAGCCACTTACTGATAAATCAATGCAACGGACATTCTCTCAGAATCACACAAACATTGGTACTTATTTGTCCCCTGGATAACCCTAATATAGACCAGTATATGAGCAAATAGGCTCATATATCAGCCCACTTGAGCTGCTATAATGAAATACCTTGGATAAGTGACTTATAAATTAGACAAAGATAGTACTTGGATTTTGTGGTATCTTCAACCGTTAGAGTTACAAGGACCATAACCGACTTTCCCTTTATTTTTAAATATTTTTATATATTTTTCTCTCTTTATCCCCACCCCCCCTCTCTCGGTCCATATAAATGCGAGGATTCATCTGTTTTCAGGGGGTAACTTTCAGAAAGTGGTTCTCTTAACCTACACTGTACATTCCAGGGATTAAATTCAAGTCATCAGACTTCATAGCAAATACCTTTACCTGATGAACCATATCATTATTCTATCCTTTATCTATTGTTACCTGTATTCTTCTGTATCTGGTAAGTCCATTTGCAAGTACAATACTGTGACTTATCCATCTTTCTTTTGTCAATATTTTAAACATATGAACCCATCACAAGTATTTACTAAGAAAAGAATGGTAGAAAATAAGGGAATATGGTCCTGTTGAAACCCATGTGAAGAGTCACCTATAATGTCTAGGTTTCACTGATTAATTACTAAGATGTCACTTAAGACAATCAGTTAAATTCTTATATATGATTTAGAGCTACAATTCACAGGTGTCCATGAATTCTTTATAGGATCTTACTACTTTAAAGCTAAAAGCACCAATAACATTTGGGATATGAAAACATTCCGTCTTTCCTTCTGCTTCTCGTTTGGACCTAGGGAGTTAAGTCCAGTGTTCTAGTGAGCAAAGAAGGCAAGACCAGAGGGAACCTTCATCCGACAATGGATGACGATACAGACGGAGACCCACATTGGAGCACCGGACTGAGCCCCCCAAGGTCCAAATGAGGAGCAGAAGGAGGAAGAACATGAAAAAGGAAATAAGGACTGCGAGGGATGCGATCACCCACTGATACAAGGGGACGGATCTAATGAGAGCTCACCAAGGGCTGCTGGACTGGGACTGAACGAGCACGTGATCCAGCTAGATTCTCTGAATGAGGCCGGATTCTCTGAATGTGCCCGGATTCTCTGGATGTGGCTGGCCCGGAGTCTTTCTGAAAAGCCATTGACAATGACACTGGGACTTGTTTCCTCTGCATATACTGGATTTTGCGGATCCAGTTCGTCTGGATACTCACCTTCCTGGACCTGGAGGGAAGGGGGAGGAACTTGAACTTCTCACAGGGCAGGAAACCCTGACTGCTCTTAGGGATGGAGAGAGAGGAGGAGAGGGAGTGGGGGGAGTGGGAGGGTGTGGGGAGGAGGGGCGGAAATGGAAACTTTTATAATTTAATAAACTTTGAAAAAAAAACATTCCGTCTGTGTCAGAATACAATGCATTTGACAGCAACATCACAAGGGGCTGAAGAAATTCCCTTGTTTCAAATATTGCTCAATGATGCCCATCCATGTCTATTACACCATCAGCCATCAAATCTATCAGGAAAAACATTCTACATATTAATTTTCTTCTTCTACTATGACTGTAAACCTTTGTGCTACTGATATGTTTGTCCAAATGCAAACAACAAATAATTCCTTTAAATACAAAGAAAAATAATGCTGTGACAACATAGAATTTGCAGACTAAAATTTCTGGTAATTCTCTAAGCAAGCAATTTATTATGAATCATGAATATTTAATCCAAACTGAAACTCTATGCATAAGAAAACATTGTGTTAAAGTTAAAAAAATTGGAATTGAAAACTTTAGAAGACCCTAGGTTTTTATTAGTCATTTGATCATTACATCATCGGGGCTCAATATGTTAATGCAGTTTTTACATACCTAACTAACTCTAGGAAGTTTAGAATTTTCTTTTTCAAATGAAACTCCATGATTAATATATGGACAAATAATACCCAAGAAATATAATTAAAAAAATAATTTAAGAAGGGGTGCAATATGATGGCTCAGTGAATAAACTCACTTTCTTTAAACTTGATCACCTGAGATACATCCCCAGGATATACATGATAGAAGAGAAAAACTAACTCCTTCTCCACATGTGTGTTGTAGCCTGTATTACTCAGAAGATAATCAAATATGCAAAAAGAAAGAGATGATTTTTAAGGAGAATTCTACTATGAATGTACATTTTCATCAACGTCTCAGTAATTCCTTGTCCCAGTCTAACCCAAGAATCAATACTAGCTTACAACAATCAAATGGGCTCAAAGCAGTCCAATATTAACTAACGGTATTCACAGCATACAGAGGGGTATGCCACATTACAGCAGTGAAAGAGAATTGAAAACATCGCTATATCATGTAGTTCTCAGGGTAAATGTCCATAAATGAACTAGCTATGTCAGTAGGTATTTCTATTTTTTGAAACTCTTGAGGAATCTGCAAACTTACTACTGTCTAAATTTACACCCCTATCAACAGTGAATAAGGTTTTCTCTTGCTTCTTGCCCTTTCTAACATTTGTTGCTAAACTTCTGGATGATAGCAAGTCTGATTGGGGGGAGGTAGTATCTCAAAATAGTTAAAAACATGGTGCACACATGATATGTAGTATTATTCAGCTATAAAGAAAGATAAAGTCTTACAATCTGGAGGAAAATTGATGAGCATAGGATACATAATATTATGTAAGTACACATAATCTTAAAAAGAAAGGAAAAAACATGTTACTGCCCAAATGTTGGTTCTAGCCTGATTCTATATATATATACATTCTAATCTAATATATCTATGTATTTATATGTATATTATGCAAACATGCATGTTGGTATAATATAATATTTAGGATGCACACCAAGAAGAGGTAAATACTAGATGACAAAAAATTGAATGCAGGTAGTAGGCACCTGAGTATTAAGAGAGGACATAGAGTTAGATTCTTTGTATTATTTACTCTGAGAAGGATTTTTCCTGTTTGGTGGTAGATAAGTCATAAAAATATGTTTGATGTTGAATGTGTGAAGTCAAAGATGAAATTCTGAGTTTCACGATGGGTATTCCAAGTGTACAACAATCCACTGATGTGTGTAAAGAATTGGTTTATTTAAATCAATGTGTAGTTTTGCTATTTGAAAACTCTTTCGAATAAAGCATTAATAAATTAAAGAATGAAAAAATAAATCAAAATAGGTCATTGTTCCAAAATGAATATAATTGAAATAATTATTAGCTACTTGAATGACCTGACTGTAAAAACCCTATACTTCCAGGGCCATCCTTCCTCTCATAACATGAAGAAGAGCTTATTTTCATACCACCTATTTGACATTAAACTCGATCTTAAGAATTTTGTTAAAGACTATTTTTTTCAAAGATCTAAGACCTGTATATTCAGATACATAGTTTCTCTTTGAATGTGTCAGGAGACCAAAACATGCAAACATGAGAGAATCGTCAGATTATCTATAACACATGAAAGCTTACTATGGTAGGTGTCATGCTTGTTTATCTTTATTAGCTACTATTACTACTTTATATATACTCTAAAAACCTTTTGATCATATAATTTCATACCTGGGATAATATTGTATAGTACTAAATTCTCACATTTAAAAGAGTGTGCAGTTAATTTCATTGATCACCAGTAGGGTGATCTGAGGATGAAGTGGAAACAAGAACTGAGTATACCAAGTGCTTCAGCATTCAGTTCTATATACAGCTGCAACTACAATTGGAAAAGAAGGAGAGAGAGATGACGGCAGACAATTTGCTGCTAGGATACTCAGATGGCAGAATGAAGAGATGGAAGAAAGTGTCCTGCAGACGTTTCTATCTGCAGCTGCTGGAAAGACAGCATCTGCTTCTGACACTTGCTCATCACTTACAGACGTACAAGACAAAATTGGAAACACAATTGATATTGATAGTGGCTGGCTGAAGAAGGGGAATTGTGCTACTTGCAACAAATGATGAAGAAATTAAGGGCACTGCCCTGAAAGCATTACCTCATCACCCTCTGCTGGGCTGCACAGTGTCTTAACAGAAGAGTGGCCCTTTGGCATCCAGCGTTCGGAGGGTTGCACAAAAGACAGAATGAAAATTATAAGTATGTTATTTTCAGCTTACAAGCATAATGATCTACATTGAATTCAAAGGAAAACATTCAGAAATAATACACAAATTGACTGACTGTTTAAAAACTAAAATAAACTGTAACTATAAAAATGATAGCATTGTGCCCACATTGGATGATGTGGTTTAAAGGTGAACACTCTTGAAGCAAGTAGTAACCAAGAAAATCATTTGGCCTTATGGCTGAGTCAATTGGTATGGATCAAGGGCCAGATGCTGTTTGGACAGGGAGAATATATGTCATGTGTGCTGCACAGAATTAATAAGCAAGTAGTGTGTTTGTTAAAACATGGAAAAATAAAAAACAAGTCATTAAAATGCAGTGATGAATTATATATATGTATGTATACATATATATAAAACTATAGGTATTTTTGAAGGGGAAAATGAAGGGTGAGATGGAATATTCGCTAAGGAGAAGTCTGGAAGAAAGCCTTCATCAAAAACACACATCAACTACACCGATTTAGTCATTACACATTATACACATGTATGAAATTATTAAATGTTATTGTCTTGATCAATTTAAATAATAATAGAAAGATAAAACAGGCGAAAGTTTAGAGTTTTGAAGTCAAGAGAAATATATTACTAAAGAAATCTCATCAGAGGCAGAGGAGAGCCTGAGAGCAAGGAGAGTAGACAGTTGGTTCCTAGTTAGAGTTCAAAGGAGAAGTGGGCTGGTTATGTAGTTCGAAGTGTGAAGATGATTACTGCTAAGTGTGAATACCTAAGATACATAATGGATGAAGAGAATCAGCTTCCACCATCTTCCCTCTCCTACTACTTCTTCATGTAGGCCAGTTTTCACAAGTGCCTACCCAATAGGAACACAATAAACCAATAAACAAACAAACAAGCAAACAAGTAAATAAATATTGTAAAGTGGGGAAGTATGTTATTGCACAGTGAATGACTGTAGATAATTACATAATTATATAGTGACTAAAGGAGCTGCAGGAAAACATTTTGTACCTTTTCACTGTTTTAATGATATATATATATATATGTGTGTGTGTGTGTGTATTTCTCTATATATACATATGTGTATATATGTATATACACATAACATATATACATACATGCATAAACACTCACACACACACACAAGCACATACACATATTTGGTGTTTTGAGAAGGGGTTTCTCCATAGCTTTGGAGTCTGTCCTGCCTGTCCTGGAATTTCCTCTCTACACCAGACTTGCCTTGAACTCATAGAGTTCTGCCTGTCTTTCCTTCCCGAAGGCTGAGATTCAAGTTATATGCTATCACTGTCCAGCAGGGATAAATATATTTAACATGAAGACTATAAAATGCATACATGTATTGAAATATCTTATGCTACTAATTTTACTTATAAAATAATTGTGTTGATTGAGTTGTTAATCTTATATATCAGTAGCAATGATATGATTATGTATAAAATAGATTAATAGCTAATGGTATTCATTGATCCACATACATATTTTAAAATATTTTAACAATTTAATTACATGTATACGTGTGTGCACATGTATGAGAATGCCTGCAGGAGAGCTGAAGAAGGTGGCAGATTTCATGAGACTGGCACTAAAGACGGGTGTGTGGGTGTTGGGACGGGTGTGTGGGTGTTTGGTCCTCTGCAAAAGCAGCGAGAGCTTTTAACCATTGACTGCCACAGTCCCTAGATGCACACGTTTCTTGATTTTTTATGCCTTGTTTATTGTTTCCCAGTTGAAAGATGTGGAATAAAATTATGGCTGTCGATATTCATAACTTCTTCCTGATTTTATGTGAAAAACATTTAGTGCTTCTAAGTAAGGTGCATTTTTCTTTGTGTTTTCAAAACAATTCAAGGATAATTCATTTGATTCTTTGTATGATGTGAATGTTTATAATGAACTTACATTAAATTAACACAGTTATATGTGTGAATACTGACATTAATTAGTACATTTACTTATTACATCACTGATATTTTGGAAATAAGTGTTACAACGAATTATCTGAATTTGGAAGAAAAAAAGAAAAAATACTTGGTATTTCAGCCAAAATAATTCAGATAATGGGAACTATTTTTGGAAGAAAAAAAAAACTTGGTATTTCAACCAAAATAAAATAGTTCCCATTTGTCACTTGAGAAATGGCTCCACAGGTAAAGTACTTACCACACAGTCACGAGGACCTAAGTTCAGGTATTCAGATACTACATAAAATGTCAAAGATGGCAGTGTAAGCCTGTGATCCCAGCACTGGAAAGGCAAGCAGGGATCTCCCTGGAGCTCACTGGCCATCCACCGCCTGCATCAGTGAGCTCGGGGTAATTAGAGACCCTGTCTCAGAAACTAAGCTCAAGGTGACTGACTGAGGAAGCATCTGATGTCAACCTCTGGCCTCCACATGTATGGCCACACATAAACACATCCACCACATAAGTATTTTCTACTAGGAAGACATTGGTGTAAAATGTGGGATATAGAAACATCTCCTTTCTGATGATACAAATAAAATTTTGTTTGGTACAAACTTTGTATGGTTCTCATTTAGAGAAATTTTACAGTATCTAAAAGATTTTCAAAGTAGGATTTCAAACTGTGTCAAGAACCTTGTTTTGGAGTGATTTCTTCCAAGATCCTAGCCGCCGCAGGTTCATACGTTCCAGGTTAGGGGCATTAGGATTTAAAAAAGTAAAGTAAGAGGAACAGAGATAAGAGAGAAACACAGAGACAGAGAATAGTATAGGAGGGCAACTCAGTGCCTCCTGCAGGCAAAGTTCTTCTGCGTTTACTTTTCATACACTTTTATACTCAATACAAGGGGGTGGGAAGAGGGCAAAAGACTGACTTAAAATGATACAAAGGACAAGTTGAACAGTGACTTGCTCTCATACTTGAAGCATCATCAAGCAACTATATTTTGAGTTAAGTATTCTTTGTGTTTTTGTTTTCTTAATTTTTTTGTTTGTTTGTTTTTATTTTTCAAGGCAGGATTTCTCTGTAGCTTTGAAGCCTGTCCTGAAACTAACTCTTGTAGATCAGACTGGCCTCGAACTCACAAATATCCCCCTGCCTCTGCCTCCCGAGTGCTGGGATTAAAGACACGCGCCACCACTGCCCAGATCTGTTAAGAATTCTGTTGTTTAGGCAGTGAACACACACTAGACCACTACCCTGAAGGCCGCTCTCCCTTTGTCAAACCACCTAATTCAAAAGAAGGAGTAGAAGCATGCTTGAGTTCTCTGATCATTTGTCAGGGTGGAGCAGATCTACCTGTATGTGCCATCTTAATGTCCAAAACACCAACTAACTATACCTTAGGTCAGGGTGTGTAGTCACACTTGTTGTCAACAACTTTAAGAGTGCAAAATAAACTCAAACTCTCTGACTCTCAGACAAGGTGGGAATAGACTCCCATTGCTGGGTCTCCACATAACTTTATCTTCCTGTCTTCTCTTGAAAGAATCTCTGCCAAAATGAAATATTTTATTCCCATTATGTTTAACAACATTTAGTACTAAGTATTGAAAAAGTTGAGTAAAATACCAAAAACTAGCAATAACATAAGCAGTAACAGTAGCAATTTAAGCTATGACTAACAATATACAGCTGAAACCTAAATCCTCTCCACTTGAGCAAAACTTCCTAATGCACATGCACTCATGATCATGAATGTGCCTTTTAGCCTTGCTATATAAGGAAGAAGCTTTGTATCTTTATTATCCTGTATGCATTATAGAAAACTCTGAACATTGATTATTTTTTCCCTTTTTATTGATTTTTATTGAGCTCTACATTTTTCTCTGCTCCCCTCCCTTCCATTCTCCCCTTCAACCCTCTCCCAAGGCCCGCATGCTCCCAATTTACTCAGTAGATCTTGTCTTTTTCTACTTCCCATGTAGAGTCGATCTATGTAAGTCTCTCTTAGTGTCCTCATTGTTGTCTAGGTTCTCTGGGATTGTGATTTGTGGGCTGGTTTTGTTTGAAAATTGATTTGAAAAGTTAAAAAATCACCAGGTATATTTTTGACTGAAGATAGTAAAAATTATCTGTATGAATCCCATATGTGTGCAGTACTATATTTTATGTATTCTCAGGAACAAATGCTGACTTTTCTTTCTCCTTCCTTCCTTCCTTCCTTCCTTCCTTCCTTCCTTCCTTCCTTCCTTCCTTCCTTCCTTCCTTCCTTCCTTCCTCTCTTTGTTTCTTTCCGTTATTTTTATTCTTTTTTGTGGTTTTTCAAGACAGGGTCTCTTTGTGTAGCCTTGGCTGTACTGGAAACAGCTTGTAGACAAGGTTGGCAAATGCTGACTTCTTAAAATATTTGTTTCCATTAAGAAATAGGAACTGTATTCAGTGGATGATGAAAGAAAAAAAGAGAGATGACATTGGGAGAAGTGTTGGAATCTGGGAAGTACTGATGAAGTATATGCTATGAATATATAAAATTCTCAAAGAACAAATAAAACTCTAACATTAATGATATTATTAATTGTTATATTATTAATTATTGTAAATAATGTTTATTTTTATCATTATTAAATGCAAAATAGATAATATAATAAAAATACAGCAATCTTTATTTAATGTTCCACTGTTACTACCTATTTCTGTAGCTTCTGGCTCTCTGAAAGAATGATGATATAAAAATATCACAGTAAAACCTACTGAGAGTTATAAATAACAATCACTATATTCATTGCATCAAGTAAAGCCCATCTTTTGTACACACAGGATATGGGGTAACACCATGTATGCTACATTCCTCTGTATGTTCCCCATAGTTTTGTGTTTTTCACAAGCAAATTATCAGAATCCAACAGCCAACCATTTACTAGATGGCTATAAGCAAGCAATCACATCTTATTAGCATAATATAAAATATTTTGTATTTTATTCAGAAGTGACACAACTTTAATAGTACCACAGTTTACTCCAGATACCTCCAACTTTATGTAATACAGCAGAGGAAAAAGTGCTAGTGAGTTACCTCTCTGTCTAGGGGAAATTGCCTGAAAAGCGGTTCTCAGCTGTACTTCTCTACATAAAGTCACCAAGAAAGCAAAGGAGTTCAAATACAACCTCATTAAGTAAGACAGCAAGTTTAAGTGGCATACAAAGCTATTAAACAAACCAGATTGGTTCATAATAATAAGAAACATATTTCACATCTGTTGCACAGTGCAGAGCTTTTAACAAGAAATAGGCACACTGCGCTGGCGGGGAGTCGGGCTCCCCCTCAGTATATCACTGTCAATGACACTGCTGTCTCAAAAGAAGCACTTATCTCATACACTTTATTGCTTGATAGCTTGCTGATTGCTTTTACAAAGCAATAAATTGATGGCCTGATTCAGCACTGACATTAGGTTATGTTCATTTTCAGTGATTGATGCTTTGAATTAGAACTCCTGTATTCTTTTCTGCTCTGGAATATGAAATTCTAAGCAGCTTGTCGATGTCACAAATGAAGCCACATAACCAATGCCAAATAAGCCATATTTATTCACTTAAATTACCAACAGGCCTCTTTCTCTAATAAAGTGTTCATAATTTATGTTTTAATATCTCCATTTCCAATTAAATTGGTCAATTTTTAAACTTGAAAAAAATAATGTAGTGATATCATTAAATTTACATTTTTTCAAAGCAGATGAAGGCAAGTGTACAAAATCACACATATAATTCATTAACAAATTACTTAGCTAATGTGAATAATTTAATACTTTCAAGTTCAATAGACAAATGCTATCATTTTTGATTAACTAGAATAATAATTTGATTTTATAATTTTAAAATAGAAACAGAACTGTGATAACAAATATCAAATGATGCAAAAGAAATATATTGCTTCTCTACTTTATATTTTTACCCTTTATCAGAAAATTCAACATGGTGCATTAATATTAACGAAAATTCTAGCAAAAAATAAGTTCTAAGATTCCAAAAGTGTAAGAAAATTATGCAGCAGACCCACTTTTACACCTATGGGTCAAACAAGATGCAGTTTGACATACAATTGCTCAGTTTCGCAAAACCAGTAGTTTTCATCTAAGCATGCCTTTACTCTCAGAGAACACAAAGAAACATGAACAGGTATTTTGGCCATCACATCTGGTGGAATATATTTTATGGCTGGAAGCTGCAGACAGAACTTCACACTAAGAAATCAAGCTCAAGAGCCATCATTGCTGAGGTTTGGAAAACCTGCAATCCTGGTTTAAGGCATTTATACTGAAGCTCCCTGCTGGTGAGACCCAACATCATATAAAAATGGACCATCTTCACCACATTAGATGTGTGTAGTTCATTTAATTTAACTCTTTTACCTCCTCCCTCATGCATAAATTAAAATCTTATACTCTGATCATCGTCAGGAAACAGGTATAATAGTGGATGGATTAAAATGTTTGATCTTAGAAAAGATAAGTCTGGCAAATTGATGATTTTATCAGGCAGATAAATACAATTAAATGAGTAAAGTGTCTATGAGTTGCAAGAGAAGCTTTGTTTATAGTGTGGTTAGTCTGATGGTTAGAGTTGGGCTGTACGGACATGAGCTTTTCAGTAAAAGTTACAGAAATTACAGAAGAATCTATAATAAAGCAAAAGCATGGAGACAGAAGGCCAGAATAAAAAAAAAGTGGAAGATTAAATTCCCAGCCACATGCATAAAGCAGCAAAACTGAACTGGAAGGTATAGTGAGTCAGCAAACCTTCAAAGCCCGCTCCACCTCTCCAAGCAGTGGCCCCGGCTGGGTCTCAAGTGTTCCAACGCAGGAGTCAACGGCAGTCATTTCTCATTCAACCCTCCGACAGAATACAAAGTGTTCTCTTGCTCCAGCTCTCCCTCTGTATCTTTGTGTTGTGTATGCAACTCTATGCATGCATAGTGTACAGAATCCAAAAGAGGATGCTGGATGTCCTGTTCGATCTCTCTCAGGATTGTTTCCTTGAGAAAGGCTTTCTCGCTGAACCTGGAGCTAGGCTGGTAAACAGAAAGGTTCATCCATGCTCTCGTCTCTGGCCTCTTCAGCACAGGGTCACAGGGGTTCATGACCACACCCAGCTTTTGCAATGGGTTCTGAGGATGTGAACTCCAGTCTTCATTAGTATGCAATGATCACTCTTACCTGCCTACCTCTCGCCTTAACTCCAGATAATTTCTCATATAGCAGAATCAAATAATATTTTATTTAAAATGAAAACTAAAATTAGCAATGCAGCTTTTTACTACACAGATACTGTTCAGTGTTGATTACCTGATAAACACGTTTACAAGGCTCGAAATTAATTTTCCGACAAGGCGATTTGGCGGAGGTAAAGCTAATGTTCCAACAGCTCATATATTTTGTTTTACGTGGTTTCTAATGTCTAATTATGTTTTTAAAAATTTGTGTCAACATTTTTAAAGACAGATTCTGAGGAATAGAATTTCTGAGAAAATATAGTATATTTGTATTTAAATTATATGAAATCATTGTTTTCTCTTTATATAATACACAAAATTTTTTATTTTCATGACTGAAGTTGTGGTCATATCTATAATTGTAAAATTTCAGATCCTCCTGTGTTTGCCTTATTATAGTAGGTAGTATAGACCTAAACACAAAATTTCAGAGGGGAAACAAAAGAAAGAAGAAATCAATAACAGTTTGGCTGTTTTATTCTTTCACAGAAATATTTTCTACATTCCAGAGCTCATAAGTATCACTAACATCTCAAACATTGAAGTATGGAATTTTAAAATACATGTTTTGAGTTCAGGTGTAATAAAATAAATTATAGCCTTGTGATTAGATATCCACAGATGAGCTTAACCTGATCGTAAACATCAAGCCTAGATACTTGAAAAAAACTTCTTTATTATTTATTTTATTTTTTGAGATAATATATTATATCATTTCCCTCTTCCTTTTCCTCCTTCCAAACCCTAGCACATACTGCTCATTGCTGCCTTTCAAACCTGTGGACTTCTTTTCATTAATTGTAAATTGTAAAGCATAGTAACGGTATCTTAGGTACAACCAAATGAATTAACATCAGTAATGGTATGTAAATAGGTGGGAAAGGTTATGCCATATAGATTTAGGACATAAATGAGCTTTTTGATATCTGTTTCTTTAAAAAAGCATGAAGCTGAGGTGCACCAGCTGTCTGCATTTAGACTTCCTCAGTCTGGGACTGCGTGCCTTCCTGGCACAGCTGATCAATACTCCACAAAATGAAGCCTGGTCTAAGAGCAGCTCCCAAGACGAATGTGCAAGTTAGGGATAGCCGTTCATGTTTCTGAATTCCCTTATCACGTTGGCTTCCCTGTGCCACATATCACAATCAATCTTACAGTTACTTTTGTACATTTTTCTATCATCTCACCTAGATTGCTGTCTGTAGGAGGGCACCCTTTGAATTTTTCATCATTTTCTCCCCTTGGTCCTTAGGCAGAGCACTTTGACCAGTGGGTTCTTAAACAGCACAAGTTGAATAAATGCATGATAAGGAAGAAATTGAATAGATGAGAGGATTTACTCTTGAAACAGTTTGACTGTTTGAAGAATGTAGGAAGCTTGCTTCAAAGTCTTTAAAGTTGCGTGCGATTTGATATGCCTCACCCATGATTCCACCCTCATAGAGATCAAACACTTAATTCCATAAGTCAAGGAAACTGTGAAATAGACTGTTTCACAATGCATTTTAAAACATTGCAGCAACATATCTTAACTAGTGCGAAGACTGTATGTTTAAAACCATTATTTTCCAAAAAAAAAAATTGTACATTGCAAAGCAGAATAAGCTTCATGGTAGACTCACACCCTTACATTTATCTAGTGAGTTTCACGAAACTATAAATATGAGACACATTTTTAATGAGTTTGATTTTTGATGCATTTCTGTAAATAAGCACATTTCATAAATAAAGTACAAATAATGGTTTGACTTTAAACAAGGACTCCGTAGTGATTTAAAATATAAAATAAAATAATTGCATTATGCTAATATATATATATATATCAACAAAAAGTATGAAAATTCAATAAATAAGCTACAAACTTATCAGAATGGTACAACTAGTGTATGTGGTTGTATATATTTGTGAATGGGAACATGTACTTGAAAATGTGCTTTATGAGAAGTTGACAGTTGATAAGGAATCAGGCTGTTTATTGAATTGCTTCTGTACCTTATATCTTGAGACAGATCATCAACGACCTTGGAGCTTACCTTCTGACTAGGCTATATGGTCAATCTCAGGGTCTTCCTAGCTCTTCCATCAACTCAAACATTCACCCCATAGGATAGTGTAGAAGAAAAATGACCTCACACTACTACACATTTGTAAAACTCTGAATATTCTTTCTTCCTTTTCATTTTTGGATGTCTTAAAACTATATCAACAAAAATGAAAATAAAGTAAATACAAGTTTTTGTAATCTATACAATGTAATTAGAATATATATGTATGTATATGTATAATTGTAAGTTTTATTTTTGTTTTTCTACAGAGAGAGGAAGAAAGGTAGTACCTGTTAGTCAGTGGTTGTGGAGTTTGGGAGCATTTGGAGGAGTTGGGGTGATAGTAAACCTTAGTCAGAATGTATTTTATGAAATTTTTTTAATTAAAAAGAAAAAAGTAGAAAAATTATGTACATTACTTTTTATTTTTTTAAAGATAAACAATGATTTCAACAAATTTTCTAAGAATTGAAAATGTCTCTGAAGCACATAACATATTCATGTCTCCCAAATCAATCTTCCACCACTAACTAGCTTGTAAAAATTACTCATTTTCTATCTAACCCATATGCCTACTTTCTGTTTGACCAGAGTACATTACAAAATAAAATGAGATTTTAGAAGGAAACACATGAACAGACAAGCAAATCTTCTCTGTTTCTGCTTTTCATTTTAGAGCATCACAATCTTAAATAAATAAGAAAAGTACTCCCAATGGCTTCTCAGAAGAAGAAGAGTTGCCTAACTGTGTACTTTCTGAAATCATTCCCAATGCAAAGCTTATTCACCGATCCGTTCTCTGACTTCCTTTGTGATAAGATATTTTTCATATAACATACACATACTTAAGGCTTTTCATGGATTTAGTTGACCATGTTGGAGTGCCAATAGTTTCAAGGGAGAGGGTCGCTTGTTCATCCCACTGCCCAGCTAGCTTAGTCCCGAAATAACCATACAAAAACTGAGTTCATTAAATCACTGCTTGGCCTAGTAGCTCTAACATCTTATGGGCTAACAGTTACATGTTGATTTAGCCCATTTATTTAGCCCATTAATCTATTTATCGCCACGTGGTTGACTGGGAAAGATTCTAACAGGCGTCCATCTCAGGTGGAGAATCCATGGCTTCTGCCTGACTCTACTTTCTTCCTCCCAGTATTCAGTTCTGTTTACCACACTTACCTGAATTCTGCCCTATCAAAAGGCCAAAGCAATGTCTTTATTCATTAACCAATTAAAGCAACACATAGACAGAAGGACCTCCTACACCCTCTCCCTTCACTTCTCTGTATATACACCCACAGACACACTAAGGGGTTGACCCCACCCCCAATAGGCAATGCCACTGACTCACTCTTTGCAAATGTCTAACAAGATGTCTTCACGGAAAGAATAAGTGAGAACTATTTCCTTCCATTAAGAATGTTTTGAAACTTCTCAAGAAACACCCATGAAAATATATGCATTTTAAGAGAGCACAGCATTCCTGTTAAAAGATAATCCATGATTTTATTTTTTTTTTGCAGTTGTACAGCAAGCATAAAGCATTTCCTTTTATCCAACTAAGACTCATAGGGCTCTAGGTTTAGACAAGTCAAAAAAGACAGGAAGGAAGGAAGGAAGGAAGGAAGGAAGGAAGGAAGGAAGGAAGGAAGGAAGAGAGGGAGGGAGGGAGGGAGGGAGGGAGGGAGGGAGGGAGGGAGGGAGGAAAACAAAAGAAAAAAAACATTTTCCAGGTAGTACCAAATGATTGATCCTAACCCTATGTGCTTTAGTGCATTGGCTGTGGTAACTGTTATTCACCCATGAATTTGATTTTCAGGCTAAACCTCCATATGCTCACCTAACAGCTTGTGATGAAAGGATGTACTAAGTAAACCTAAAAATCCCCTTTAAGCTGGCAAGAATCTCAAAAAAACTGAAAGATGATTCATTGCTCACAACATCATATTTTATTTTCAAGAGAGCAGAGAGCCTGTCTTAAAATAATGGCTGCAAAATTGAAGGTAAAAAAAAAAAGCTAAAGAAAAGAACCAAATAATATAAAAGAACTTTTCAACCATGATTTTCTCAATGACTTTCTTTTGCTGATTTTTTTACTAAAATTTGATTCATTTTCTTATGTTTGGCTGTTCAAGTGTTTGAAGCCACACTGGGCCTCTTCACCGCACATGGCACGATTTGGGGCTGCATCTCTGTGATTTCAGAAAGAAAACCTCAAGTGCTGTCAAAATCTGTAATCTCAGAGAGAGTTTTCTAGGCTGAGGCATGAGGGCAGCAAGTTTGAAACAAGCTTAAAATAAATAATTGTTTACTAGCTCCAAACAAACAAACAAACCATTGAAATGTTTAAAAAGAGTATTAAACTGTAGAGAGACTTTCATACAGAAAATTACTCTTTCTTCTGTCACTAATGCATGATCATGATAAAATTCCCAAGCCTGTGTTCCTTCTCTCAATAGCCATTTTCAGACAATCTAAATGCTTGTACACATGCTTCCTCTTTGTATGCTTTCAGCACTCAGGCCCATACACCAAACTCTGTATTTCGTCTTAGGGAATGTAGGCATATGGAGTGTTAAAAGGTGTTAAGCTTTAATTATTT
This sequence comes from Myodes glareolus, assembly GCF_982192425.1. Taxonomy (NCBI): domain Eukaryota; kingdom Metazoa; phylum Chordata; class Mammalia; order Rodentia; family Cricetidae; genus Myodes; species Myodes glareolus. The sequence continues at coordinate 2,342,313 of NC_142038.1, forward strand.
TTAAATTTTAAGTAAAAATTAATGTTTCTTAGGGGCCAATTGTCTTAAGATCATTCCTGACATAAATTTAGCAAACATTATGCAAATCAGTCTTTTGACACAACAGCCCCCCATCCCAGTACAGTATTGTCTAAGTGAGAGTAAGAGACTGTCAATGTTTCACTTATCCCAAGATAGAGGTAAGGACTGAAGGGGACGGAGCATAGCCTGGTTCAGTATCTGGGTGTGATGCACTGTGTTTATCCTAATCTACTCAGTGAGCAGAACTGACAAGAATAAAAGTACTATGAAATTTGAGGACTGAACCTTGACGTAAAATTCTCCCAAGATTTCAGATGGCTCTGTGTCTACCGTATAGAGAATATACACCAGGATATTACTTCAGAGACTTTGAACTGTTTCTTGGTATTCAAATTTTTCTCCAGATATATAGACACATTGGACTCTAAAGCAACATCAACAAGAAATTTATAAAAGATTATCTTCTCATATTATGATTCTAAGCATTCCAGTATGTTAATTAAAAATTGCTTGCTTATCAAGACTCAGGGTTTCCAAACATTTTCATGCATGTATGTAGCATACACTAAATATATTCACCCTAAATTCTTACTGTCTTTTTTTCTGGTTCTTATCATCTCCATTATCTTCTTTAGTTGTCAAAAACGTTCCCTTTTATTTCATGTCATATACACGTATACACATATCTGTAAATCTTCAAGTGAGACAAACCATGAATTACTCTACTTTCGAAAGTTGCCTTCATTAATTTCTTAGGAATGTTTCCAGCTGCATCTTTTCTTCCGACAAACAGCAAAACTTCATCATTCTTGATTGCTGAAAAAAATGACATATTTTATTGTCATCACATTGTCTTCTTCCTTTCCTCTGCATTTGAACATTCACCCTAGTTCTATAGTAGCTACTCAGAAGAGTGCTCAAGATACTGGCACACATGTGCCTCTGTGGTCTGTGGACTGCGGACATGGGGTGCTTCTGGTAGGTCACATGATAGATCTACTTTCAGTTGCAGTATCACATTATGGACAACTTCATATCCGTGGTTGGGTGTGACTGTAAAATTCATATGTCAGAGGAAAGAACTTGTGAACTTTATATGATAGATCTTTTTTTTTAATCTGCAGGAATCTACCAGACAAAATAAAAATAACACATAGAGCGTCTATCCCCTAAAGTCCAAGAAGAAGCTTATTGAGGTTATGTGGTTTATCAAACTATTTTCAAAATGTAAAATTTGTGTATTTGTAAAGGTTCAATAAACTCAAGTAAGGAAGCTCCCAGATACAGTCATAATTCTTTTTCCTTTTAAAAAAAATTATTGATTTTTATTGAGCTCTACATTTTTCTTTGCTCCCTCCCTGCCTCTCTCCTACCCCCTTCAACCCTCCCCCAAGGTCCCCATGCTCTCAATTTACTCAGGGGTTCTTGTCTTTTTCTACTTCCATACAGATTAGATCTATGTAAGTCGCTATTAGTATCCTCATAGCTGTCTAAGTTTTCTGGGATTGTGATTTGTTGGCTGGTTTTCCTTGCTTTATGTTTAAAAACCATCTATGAGTGAGTACACGTGATAATTGTCTTTCTGTGTCTGTGTCTGGGTTACCTCACTCAGAATAATGTTTTCCAGCTTCATCCATTCTCCTGCAAAATTCAAGATGTTGTTATTTTTTTCTGCCGTGTAGTACTCCATTGTATAAATGTACAACATTTTCCTTATCCATTCTTCAGTCGAGGGACATTTAGGTTGTTTCCAGGTTTTGACTATTACAAACAAAGCTGCTATGAACATAGTTGAACACATGGCCTTGGGGCACAATTTCCTGGTGGGAATGCAAGCTGGTACAACTCCTTTGAATGTCAATGTGGCAATTTCTCAGAAAATTAGAAAACAACCTTCCTCAAGATCCTGTAGTACCACTTTGGGGTATATATTCACAGTCACAGTTCTTGAAAGTAAATATAGAGAACACTTAACAGTGCCTTGAGGTGAACAGCAGGCCTCCTGGAATGAAGGCCTCATGTCAGGAAAGCAGAGTTTCAAGACTGGGCTTCAGCCCCAGGAGTAATGCATAGGAATAAAACCCTCAGCTTCAAATTCAACAAGAACAGGGTGAACCTATGAAGTCATTTTTGTGTGAGTGAAAAATCAGTAGAAGAAATCCTTAATAGTGAAAGTACTGTAACAAAGTAACTCAGAATATCATGGATAATACCTAATGTATATTTTCTTCTCTCAAGGCTTGCTTTAATTTGATAGAAAAATGAAAGTACTAAAACATTTGTCGGGGCTCAATAATTTAAGAGAGAGTATGTTAAGTACTACTGTGTTATAAAGAAGGGAGTTGTTAATCGAAATTTCTGAAATAATAAAATGTAAAGAATAGTAAAATAGAACTATTCATACTCTGGTGTAATGTACATTTTCATATATTTTACCTATCATAGAAAATCTATACACACACACACACACACACACATATATGTAGTAATGGATATATATATATACTTATGTGTATGTATGTATATATACACATATGTGGGGCCCGAAGAGATGACTCAGCGGTTAATAACAAACACTGCTTACTTTTCCAAAGGTCCTGAGTTCAATCCCCAACAACCACATGGTGACTCAGAACCATCTGTAATAAGAACTGGTGCCCTCTTGAGGAAGAGACCCCGTCAGTTTTCCCTATCTACTTAGACAATGAATTTCAATATGGACCAGTTCAATGGAACCACCATACACAGGCTGTTCAAACATGCTTCAACATTGCCAGGGAGTACATTTCATTTAGTGTTCAATATACGTACGTGCTTGGAACTATAGATGACTAAAAAAACTAAATGAAGTTTTGAAAATGTTTTGTGTAAGTAACTCTAAACAGAAAAAAAAGAAGAAAAATAGCCATAAATCGCTAACTAAAGCCAGACTCGGGGTACGGATGGCGAGTGGTGTTGAAGGTGGATTTGTGTCTCTGTTCTGCTATATGAATCTACTTTGTAATTCTGTGGAATTACAATATTTAAGATTTCCATCTGTCTGAAGATGTTACATAAAATTTCACTTGGGAACTGAAAAGGAACTGCTTTGAATAGAGTCTGCCACATAGTAAATGGTGTAAAATAAGTGGTATCCAGTTACCCTTGTTGCGAATAGGAAAGAAGAGTGTGACATCTTTCTCAGCAGTTATCAGTATTTTTGCCCCTTTTTGTATTTCCTTTTTGACAGGGAGCAGAAAAGAACCTTACCAGAGCTGTGTTGGCTACCTTTTTAGTTCCACTGGGGATTTTTTAATTGGCAGAATATATCAGATTGGAATTCTTATTTTTACTTGTCATTATTATTTTTATATGGTTTTACTCTATTGCTTATACAGAATTTCTATAATGACATAAAATAAGTTAAAAAGCAAATATTCTTTTCCAGTAATTTATTGCTTATTTGTAACATTTTCCCATATGCCCATATTACAACATAGAAAATATTTGCATCCTAAAAGTCAGTATGCAAAAGTTGTATCTATCTATCTATCTATCTATCTATCTATCTATCTATCTATCTATCTATCTATCTATTCTATCTGTACTACAATGTATCTTAGGAGAAATATTTTATAGAGAATTTCATAAAGGTAGTTATAAAATAAATTTGGCAGAATCACAAGAAATATCCGATACAACGAATAGAGTAAGTGATTGTAAAAATGTGGAAAGCTGTACAGATTTCTACTGGTCTTGGCTTAGTAAAAGCATTTAAATACTATAAAATTGTATCTATTAAACACAATTAATAGATTGTTTTGGTGATGCTAAAATCATATTGCAAAATGAATTATTATTAGTGGATTATCTTGGCTAATCTGCATGAGAATAATTGGTGACCCAGTAAACATCTCATTTAATAGCAAATACCATGTAGTTGAACTGCATGAACACACAGCTGTCGGCAAGTGTTTTGCAGACCTGTGAGGCTCAGCATGGTTTCTCTACTCTGAACAATGGAGAAGGAAACGGTAGCACAGTGCTCCTTCTCATTACTAACACTGTCGAGTAGCAACAATCGCACAGGCCGTTGATTTACGATTCCACTTATTTCTTATATGCGGGGCTAAGGATTGACTGAACCTTTGGCCTTGCATATAACAGACAAATGCTATAAAACTGAGCTATGTCCCCAGCACATTCATTATTGTGCTAGATGTTTTGTTTTCTTTTGAGAAGAATTTCCATTGAATTGCCCTCGCTGGTTTTGAACTTGCAATGTAGCTTGATTTTATTACTCCTCTCTTCCGACACACACACGTATACAGTGTGTATGGTTTTATGTATTTGTACAAAATATAAAATTAACAAGTGAGAAAAAACATCTCCTTTAACTTTGCATGATCACAGATTACTATAATGTCTAGAAAATTACATCATTGAATACAACTCCTTGTGTATAATTGTTTCTAATATCACTGGAAGGCACTATAGGAAGACCCCGAGAGAAGTTCTTAGTTGATGGGGAATGTGTCAGCAACAAGTAAGTGAGGAAAAGACAGATTTTTCTTACCTTTTATTTATATTTCAACAAAAACCTCAGTAAGCAATCAACATTTTTTATACTCTAAAATAGAAGATAGTGATGTCAGAGCTCATTAAAAACTAGGTTTTGCAACTGTTAACAGACAAAACAAAGCCAGTCTTTACTTGTAATCTTTAGACTATTTGTTTTAAACAATATTAATAATTCTGAGTAAATACTAAAACAGGCAGAAAAGGGGAGTTGATTAAATCAGACAAAATATAACGTGTTAACAGCAACTAGGAGTTTAAATGCCAACACACATCTACATGAACACTAAAATAAGACCAATGCTGTGTTAGTGGAAAGAAGGTGTGATTTGTAAAAGCTTAAACAAGCAGAAATTTTAGAGTGATAATGAGAATATAGGTATGTGAGTGCACATGTGTTTGAATGTGTGTGTATGTATGAATATGGCCATATTTGTATGTGTTTATATGCATGTGTATGTGTTTGTGTGTGTGGTATGTGTATGTATGCACATGTTTATATCTACATACATATGTATATGGCCACATATTTGTTTTCTGAAACTTGTGTTTTCTTGGTCTGAAGGGCAAAGTCCAGGTTAGAATCCTGTAGATAATGTGTTAACGTCCCATTCTTAAGACAGAATGTTCTCCATCCCCAGGCAAATATCCCATTTAGTCCAAAAGCCATTGGCTGATTGATATGGCCTGCCATGACTGTCAGAGAATCTCATTTACTAAAGGGAACTGATCTGTGTTGTAATCAAATCTACAAAAGCTTTACAGTGATTAGATTTTTGCTGAATTATATGGCTAGGATGCTTCGGCTAAGTTGAGGCAGAAATATTGGAATCTCTGTCTACCCGTCGTCAGTATTCATAGACTTTTACTTAAACCCAATTAAGCACCAAATAAAGATTGCAAGGTCAACTTTTTCCAAATGATATCAATATCCCCTGAACTATCAAAGATATATTAAGTGATTCCTCAGGAAAGCATGCAACTATGTTGTTAATATTTATTCTTTTACAATTCTGAACATTAAATAGTGCTGTATATTGTTAACTCATAGTATTTATGAAATAGGTATATAACAGAGAAGTGGAAGGTTCAAATACCACATACAAAATATACCTATATCCAAGTATATTTGTAGAACCAGATAAGAAAGGAATTTATACAGAGATTATTATCACATAATTCTCATTTATGAATGGAATTTAGGGGTTTACCTACATTCTACTACTTGCTCAAATTCTTTACGAGTGCACACATCATTCAGGCAGCACATCTGGTTCGATTCCCCTGCGCAAAAGTTTGATCCACACAGATTTTCTTGAAGACCTTAGTAGTCCTCTCAGTCATGGTTTATTATTGTCTTGCTTTCGCTTTTAAGTGCAAGATATTGTAGTGTTAGACACTGTAAAAAATAAGTCTCCTATATTTTAGAAATATCACTAGTTTCTGACCCAAAGCTATTCTTTAGAACAAGGATAGTTACCCCAGGCAGTACAGGAGTGACATTTATACCACGTCGATTCAGAGGAATGGAAATACTACAGTAGGGGAAGGTAGGTCACTTCCCTTCTAATTGACTGGCATTTCCAGAGCTGATCTCGTATATACTGCTCCAATACAATGGTAAAATGTTGCTGTGCACATTCATTTTGTGACCTCATAGCCTTTAAAGTATCAATCTCTGAAAGACATATTTGATATCTTTGTAAAACAGTCATCTTTGAGCGTTAAAAGGACTTTCAACCTAATGGCCTAGAATATTGTCTATGATTCCTCTATGGATCACATATAGAGTATTTTTTTTATCATTTGAAAGACTTAGTAGGGACAAAATTTTTAGTTGTGTAAATGTTAAAAGCATTAGAATTTCAAACATTTCTTTTTTGACAAATTTTTGTTCTACATTCCGTTCAAGATATGTTGCCATTTTTTGAAGTGGTTCCAATGTGTTCTTCTACTTCAAGAAATTTAATGGATTTTACATTATTCTACCCTTTTCTTCCACCACTTGTAGCTGATCTTTCTTTGGAAGCCAGTTCTTGAATAACGACATGGGAACTTTTCATTAATTATGAAAACTTGCCCATAGCTTAGACTTGTTCCCAACTAATACTTAAAACTTAAATTGAGCTATTTATGTTAATTTACTTCTGCCACATAGCTTATTACCTCTCCTCAGTACTGTCCATCCCATTTTCTCTGTGTCTGTCTGGTGAATCTCCCATGTCTTAGATTTTTTCCCAGAGTTTTTATCTCCTTTCAGAAGTCCCACCTCTCCTTTCCTGCTGAGCTATTGACTGTTCAGTTCCTTATTAAACCAATGAGAAGGTCCTTTAGGAAGGTGAGGTAAAACAGAGACCAACTTTACACAGTGTTCAAAAAGATTATCCCAACATGCACTTGCTCTCTATTTCTGATGTTTGTTTGGCTTATGTGAACCCAATTTCAAGTTAAGTATTTTACTATGTAATTAGATTTTCTTCTTTTCTTTTTGAGCTTTTAATAAAATTTTTAAGTACTTTTAGTGAGGAAAATACACCGAGGAGAAAATTTGTCAGTTTAAAAATCTTTAAATTCACTAGTAATAAATTCATAGTCTATGTTTTACAACTATCAAAGGTATCTATTTCTGTATTTTTTTCATCTTGTGAGAGTAAAATCCACATGCCTTAAACATCCACATGCTTTAAACATTAAAGGTGTGATAGAAGAAATGAAATCATCAGTCAAAGAAAATGTTAAATCTAAAAGTCTCCTCACACAAAAAATACAGGAAATCTGGAAGTCCATGTAATCATAATGTATGAGAGGTCAACATAGCTAAACACGACTCTCTTTCAAAATCCAAATAAAATATGCCAGTATGCTCCTTGTACAACATTAAACTACTTTATTATCCCAAGCTCAAAACTCTCTCATATTCGTAAGAACAATATAAAACAAACAAAACCAATCAGTCACATGGTCAAGTGTCTCAAAAATACCCTAACCCCGGAACTATGGTCTGTCTTTGTTACTCTTCTATTGCTGTGACAAAGCACTCAGACCATTGCAACTTATAAAAACTAGTGTTTAGTTAGACTTAGAGTTTCAGAGCTCAGAGTCCATGATGGTCTGGAAAGAAGAGGTTGATGGTTGGAATAGCCGAGAGCTTGCATACTGATTCACCAGCAATAGACTGAGAGAGGCAAGGTGGGAAGCACACATGTGAAATTGGCATACCTCCTTAACAGTGTAATACTTCCAAATGCTTCCAATAAATTTCATCAAAAGAGGACTAAGTACTCAATGAGCCTATAGGGAAGATCATTTTAATTCAAACTACTACACGTTACTTTTATTTCCCATCTTTTCACAATTCGTGCTTCTGGGTCCCCCGCTGATAGAAGAGAACTGTCTTGGAAGCATTAGGAACGTGTGACCTAGAACATAGGTCCTGGTAAGTTATTGGGTCCTGCTTGGACACTGGCCTGACTTATGTTTTTAAATCAGTACTGACTTACCATAGTTTTGTACTGTGATTTATTTTTCTAAGAGAGTTCTGTATCTTGTCTATCTTTTAGATATTCCTCACAGCTATAATATGGTGAAACTGCATTTTTAAACAAAATTATGGATGCAATTATTTGTAAACTTGGAGTACATGTGAGAAATAAATTTTCTGAGATTGTACCTGCTGTGGGACAGTGGTCTGTACCAGGTCACTTGTATTTTAAATAAATGCTGATTGGCCAGTAGTTAAACTGGAAGTATAGGAGGGGCAATGAGAATTCTGGGAAGAGGGAAGTTTCAGTCCACAGTCATCACCCAAACACAGAGGAAGCCAGACAAGGGCAGGCAAGATGTGACTGCCTCAAAGAGGTACCAAGCCACATATTTAACACAGACAAGAATTATGGGATAATATAAGTTATAAGAGTTAATAAGAAGCCTGAACTAATGAGCCAATCAGAGTTTATATAAATTACAAGTGACAGGGTACAGACCATTGTCCCACAGCCTGTACCCACCCATTTTTTTTCATGATTAATACTAACTATTGTGTATTTTGAAGTCTGCAATAGGTTTTTGATATTTTTCTATTTGCTCTCTTTGTTGTTACCTAGCACTTTACAATAGTCCTCTGCCTGACTTCTGACTCACATTTTGTGCTTTTATGCTTTAAGCTTTATGTTCAGACAAGTGAGTTCCTCTCTAAGACCAATACAAAGGAAATTTTTATTGGTATTTTCTGGACCTTAAATAAAAAATATTTGATGGGAATCATATTGAATATTTTGCTATAATATAAAGTGAAATAATTCATATCATATTGAATTTCTTGTGTTTAAAATATTTATATCACATTCTTGTTTGTGTTTTTTTTTAAAAAATTATAGAACAGAGTTAAGCAGATGAATTTAGAGGACTATCGGGTCTAGCTTAACAGAAATAAATGCCTAAGTCTTAACACATTCAAGTTAAAGCTATTTTAGCTTATGATATTGCTTTACTATTGTAAAGCAAAGAAAACAAAACCGAACCTACCAATATCTCCCATCCCAAAGGGACAGTTAAAGAGCATTATATTCAGAAATAGCAATGGGGATTTTTTTTCTTTAAATGGATGCTATGCAACAAATGGTGGTAATTACCAGTCTGGAGCAGAGTTAGAAAATCAGTGGCGATAATACGACAGAACTGAACTCCACCTCTGGGATGTATACTACCCCAGACCACAAAATCAAATGTTCTCTAGGTAGAAATATACAATCAAGTCACAGATACCGGGATGGAATGTCATGTTCTCAGAATAATGACCTGTGTGCTGAGCAACCTCTGAAGGAGGGACTGGGACCTGCTAAGCTGCTTGTTTCTGTTGAAACACTTTATTAATGTACAAATGTATGAATTCAATAATTAAGAATTTATTCTAGTGCTAAATCATGCAGTGATCTATACTTGTCTTTTAGATAGAAGCTTGACAAAAGTGCAAACTGAGGTCTAACCCATTGGTCTTTCCCTTCTTGCCAGTTTTGGGCGTTCTCTACAGCCGTTTTCAGAGATGGGACTTGAAATCCTCCTACTCATCCTGTATGTTGTTTACATAATAACATATAAAATAATATATCCAGTACAGGTTCAGCAAGTGATGAATTGGAGAAGGTGATCAAGAATCCAGATCATTCTCCCAATAGACAAAAGCAATTCCCTAAAAACATAGGTTATGGTATATCCCTTTAAAACCGTGCTTATTGAGGCTGATGCTTGAATCACAAGGTGGCAGTTCAACCCTGCCTCTTCATTTGCTGGTTAAAAAGAAAATACCATGGAAGACAACGAAAGCTAGAAGAAAAGAAATAAATCTCAAGTGGCTAACTAGAGACACAGAATTTGCAAATCCAAATTTACTACCACATTTTAATTTTCATCTAACCATATGAGCTTTTCTGTAGATCCTGAAGTCTATAAATACTTTGGGAAACTATTATGTATTTAAGTATCTTTTAAAAAGAAGATTGTTGGAAATTATACTAAAAGTAAGCCAAGATTATTATATATCAAAGTAATATAAATATGAAAAAGAAACAACTTTAAGTTTCTTACTTCATGAAACTACTAAGAACTAATTAGATATACAGAATAAACTATAGAAATCACTGGGAAAAATGCCATGTAAAACAATAAAGATGGAATATCTTATTACGTATTATCATATACATGATATTTTGTATTATGTGGAAATTGTCCAAAAGAAGAAAAAAGTTGTTTTACAATTCTGATTTAAGAGAATAATATTAGAAATAACTGCATGTGTCTCTGCAGGGAGGTAATTAAACGTTTACGTTGAGGTGCACTGCTGCTACATTGGTCTGTGTCATATAGGAGGACAACCTTGGGCGTGCAGAAAGAAGCACGGAGACAGGGTGAGAGATGTGGGGGCAGCCTCTCTGAGTGGCTGTCACATGAACTATCTCTCGTTCTGTATCACATTCTCGGAATTTTACTCTATCAGATGATGGTAAATTAGCTATTTTTAACAAAGATATTATTTTAAATTATAATAAAGCCACTTGACTAATTCTTGAAAGAGACCCTGAAAGGCAGGGAAGTGAACCACGAGGAGATGATAATTAAATTCGGTTTAGACTGACTTCATTAACCTGGATCAAGAATTGTAGAGTCTAATGTCAGGCAGCTCATTGCCACAAATTTACACACAGTACAATTGGAAAAAAAAATGTTTCTGGATGTAACTCAATCTCCACAATACAAGAAAGTATAATTACATTTAATCTTAACTCAGGGTACGTGCCACTTTCTCCAGGAAGATAATATCTAGAACAGTCTACATATGCAAGCTTAAGTGATCTCAGTATCACAGATAGTGTGGAGATCATGAGGGCTACTAGCCACATCTGATCCTGGTTGGGGGAGCTTGGGGAAGCTCCTGGCTATAAGGGTCGTTTAGATGACTAGCCACATCTGGTCTTTGTTCTAGAAGTTTGGTATGGCCTCGTCCAACAGATAACACAGATCACCAGCCTGTTAATCATTTCCAATTCCCAGCTTTCTGGATGTAAGAACAGGTTTTATTTTATTTGTTTTTGTTTGTTTCTTTCTTTTTACATCTTTTCCTTTAGAAGACAATCCTTCATGTTTAATAGTCCTGGTTTCTCTGCAGATCTGTGGGCCCACAGACTTTCATGCTATGCTCCCCAAAATTCTAAGACAGTACAAATATTCTACATTTCCCCATTTCATCTCCAGACCATGCAATTAAATGATATTGGCATCCTTCAAATGTTACTTAAAAGACAAGTTCACAGCATATCCTACTAGCAGTTGATGCTTTGAAAGCAAAGTATACTTCATTTTCTTTTATAAGTCATGAGACATCATTAGTTGCCTGCAGTTCATTGTCTAGGTCTAAGTGAAATTTTCTCCCTTTCACGTGAGAATATTCATTGATATTACCTTTGTTTTGGTATAATTTATGCAGCCGTTTTCAAGGGAGACTTCTTCACATATGATTTCCTGGCATTCCGATTCTTAAGACCTTTATGTGCTCTCTTTTATGACATTCCCGGAGCCATAGATTCAGAAGCTGTGATGTGCTTCACTTGGGGGCTTGTATAATATTTTCTGGTGGCAGGAAAGCTAGAATGCATGACAGAAGCTTTCAGGATAAATATTGCTTAAATAATCTGATAAGTCCTGTGTCCTAAGTAACCGAGAATATCAGAAATCTGGGCTCACTCTCAAGAATTAAGAGGCAAAAAGTGATACATCAATAATCTACTTGTTTGGGAACTCTCTTTGAGTATTTTGACCAATCATTCAAAAACTGGCTTCTTGTGCCTCATCGGAGGCTTCCAAATCTGAAAAAAACAGCAAAGACAAAAACAAAACTACATTACAAAGCAGTTAAGATACCAAGAGATCTATGTCTCAATGGGGCAGAAATGAATAGACAATTGCTCCCCCCTTGTTCTGCTGTTTCGTTTCCCTTCTTCTCTCCACTTCTTTCCCTGTGTCCTCCTCTTTTTTCTACTCCTCCTACTCCACTTCTTCCCTCTTTCCATCCTCCTGCCTTTTGCCTCATCTGCTTCACCTTAGGGCCAGCCTGAGTTCTCTTTGTCCCTCCTCCTCTTTCTCATCACCCATCCTCAGCTCTTTCTCCTCCTATTCCTAGACTTCTGTGTCTTCCCTGCTTGTACTCTCCTTAGTTCATCTTACAGAGTCCCATTAATTTGAAAAATTCTTAAATATAAATTATTTCAAAAAATAAAATCTTCAGTATACCCATTTAATAAAACCCATCAGAAGCATATCCAGCCATATCCTCTAGATTGTCAATTTAATAGTATGTGTATGAGAAATTTAATAATGAACAAGAAAATGTCTTTAGTTCTTTCCTCAAACGTTCTTCTTATTGCTAATAGCACAGAGAAACATAGAAACACTTACTTTATATGAATATAGAAGTTTTCTTTAAATTATTTCTATTTCCAAGCCAGGATATCTACTAGTCACAAAACTTTATCTGTTAAGTTTCATGATAGGATTATTCCTGTTTGATTAAAATACATAAAATACTTTCAGAGTTCATTTAAATATGAACTGGTCTTTTCTGCTGATTCTCTTTCCTCAGCAATTACTTTTCTGGAACTGACTAAATACATCTTCACTGACAGGCTATCAATAAGATCAGTTATTCACCCACAATTCAACTTTCTCTTCTTTAAAAAACAGTGCTTCTTTTAATTTCACACAAGTTTGAAAATAGTATACAGCAAGATAAGAGAAATATTTCATTCATATTCTGAGTAACCTTTCTTTCCCTTAACTCAGGTGAATCCTGTATACTTACTGAAAAACCACTACTACTCCAAATACTATTTTATTTCCATTCCAAGAGAATATTTGGCCAAGTTTGGCATTTTAGCCTTGGTATATAGATTGTGGGAAGAGAGTATTTCTTCTTTCTAAAATGTTCCTTGAATAAATACATGAGTTAAGAAAGACCATATGGCCAATCATATCTATTATCTACTGTAAGTAAACAGCACCTGTGTTTCAAGTTTGATAGATAAACTTTCATTTCACAGATTGACCTAAAAATTTACCAACTGCCAATGTTGTTAAATGTTAACCAAATGAATCATTTCCTTGGGATACACTGTTATAGAAGAAACTATCTCCAGCTCTGTTATTCTAAAAGGCTGCAAGTTCTAACTGGGAGAAAACTGTGATGTGCCATGATTTTAGGTAAAAAAAAAAATGCCTAATTAAATAAGAATAAAAGTTTACCTATTTAAATAAACATAAATAAACTTGGCTCGTAGGGAATGGGAAGTCATTCTAATTGTCAACCTTACCTAGCCCTATTTTGCCAGGGTTCTGCATATGTTTCTCTCACCATAAAATATTGACCTTAATTCACCAAAATATTTCTCATCCTCAAAACTGGGGAAAACCAAACTGGAATTATTTAGTGAACAATTTCCTTGTTCAGCCTTTCTTTAAATCATGAGATTCCTTCTGAAAATAGCCTTGCTTACTTTGTTTAATATTTTCAATTTTATCAAAGGTAACCAAATGTCTTATGGCTATGTGCTCAGACAACAAGAATCCCATCAAAGAATATTTTATTTCAAATCAGTTAAAGTCCTAGAGAAATCCATCTAAAATGGGGCTTAACCATTTCGTTTTGGTACAGTCAAGAGAAAAATGTAGCATCCATCATTATCAGTATGTGCTTCACCTGAATCTTTTCCGCACTGAACTTTAAAACTCTGGTTCAGGGCTTGGTGTTTTGAAGAAAAGGATTTGTTTTGAAAAACAAGTTCTTTGCTGCAGTGGACTATAATCATTTACATCTTACAGGTTTTACGGAAGGAAACACTGTAGAGTTTAAAGACGTCATTTATTTTAATTTTATGTGAAAGTTACATAGTGAATATTCTTGAAGACTCCCTTGAAATGAGCTTTAAATCAAGAGTTTCCCTGTTCTGGAGATGAAGATTTTAAGAGTTTATATTTCTCTCTGCCATCCACCTAAGTTCTAAAGCAACCTTCCTCACCTCATGGAGATTGACAGCCCTAGTAGATTTCAAAATCAATCTTTATTATTAACATGAACAGCAGAGTTTTACCTTCGACTTCAAGTAAAAATAGAAGCTTTTAAATACAAGTGCAAAAAAAATGTCTCAAATTGGATATAAGCTGTCCTGTTGACATTGGGAGACTCAAGCTCTCAACCAATGCCTGCTTTTCCTAAACACAGCTGAGACAGAGGAGGAGCTTGTATATGATTCAACTATTTTCTATATGACATTTTCTTGACCCCTCCCCACATAATATATTTTGGAGGAATATATCAATTTTGATGAGTTAGACCAATGCCTTTTCTACCTAAGCACTCTTACCACCTTGGATAGTTCTGACATCTCTGTGTGTAGCTATTTAATGAACGAGACCTTCATTGCTATCTCTAATTTCAAAGAAGAAATAGACAGAGAAAATACAAGTGCAAACCAAAAGGTGCTATTATAATTAATATTCGGTGTAACACTGTCACTTGTGTAAACTCCAGTTCAAAAATTCTTTCAAAAATACTCCTAAAAGTGCAGCTGAGGTGCTGAAAAATGCACAAGAGTTAACAGCTTTCTTTTTTTCTTTGAGTGTTTTTTCTTTTTATTGTTATTATTATTATTTTTTCTTTTTTTTAAAGTAATTTTATTAAATTATAAAAGTTTCCATTTCCGTCCCTCTTCCCGACACCCAACCACTCCCCCCACTCCCTCTCCTCCTCCCTCTTCATCCCTAAGGGCAGTCAGGGTTTCCTGCCCTGTGGGAAGTTCAAGTTCCTCCCCCCTCCCTCCAGGTCCAGGAAGGTGAGTATCCAAACAGACTGGATCCCCAAAATCCAGTATATGCAGAGGAAACAAGTCCCAGTGTCATTGACAATGGCTTTTCAGAAAGACTCCGGGCCAGCCACATTCAGAGAATCCGGCCACATTCAGAGAATCTGGTTGGATCACTTCCTCATCCAGTCGCAGTCCAACTGGCCTTGGTAAACTCTCATTAGATCTGTCCCCTTGTATCAGTGGGTGATAGCATCCCTCGCAGTCCTTGTTTGCATTTTCATTTTCTTCGTCCTTCTGCTCCTCATTTGGACCTTGGGGGACTCAGTCCGGTGCTCCAATGTGGGTCTCTGTCTGTATCGCCATCCATCGCCAGATGAAGGATCTATGGTGATAAGCAAAATATTCATCAGTATGGTTATGGGCCAAGGCCGGTTCAGGCACCCTCTCCTCTGTCCAGAGAACAATCAGGGGATCTCACCTTGGACTTGGGATCCCATATATAATCAAGTCTCCTGTAAACCCTAAAATGACTCCCTTAGTTGAAATATATTCTTCCCTGATTCCACATTCAACCTTCCTCCATCCCTCCGCGTCCCGGTCAACCGAGCTTTCCCCATTCCTCCCCTACTCCCTTCTCTCTAACCCTCTCCCCTTCCAAAAACCACCCCTCCCATGCACCCGAGGTTACCTGGGACTCTTGACTATTTCCTACCTCCTGGCGGATAGCTAAATAATCTTCATCAGGTTCATCTTCTTATTTAGCTTCTCTAGGATCACGAATAATAGGCTCAAAGACCTTTAATTATGGTTAGAATCCACTTATGAGTGAATACATACCGTGTTCCTCTTTTTGGGTCTGGCTTACCTCACTCAGTAAAGCGTTTTTTATTTCCATCCATTTGCATGCAAAATTCAAGATGTCATTGTTTTTTACCGCTGAGTAAAACTCTAATGTGTATATGTTCCACACCTTTTTTTACCATTCTTCTATTGAGGGGCACCTAGGCTGTTTCCAGGTTCTGGCTATTACAAATAGTGCTGCTATGAACATAGTTGAACAAATGCTTTTGCAGTATGATAGGGCATCTCTTGGGTATATTCCCAGGAGTGGAATTGCTGGGTCCTGAGGGAGGTTGACTCCCAGTTTCCTGAGAAACTGCCACACTGATTTCCACAGTGGCTGCACAAGTTTGCATTCCCACCAACAATGGATGAGAGTTCCCCTCTCTCCACATCCTCTCCAGCATAGGCTATCGTTGGTGTTTTTGACTTTAGCTATTCTGACAGGTGAAAGATGGTATCTCAAAGTGGTTTTGATTTGCATTTCCCTGATCACTAAGGAGGTTGAGCATGACCTTAAGTGTCTTCTGGCCATTCAAAGTTCATCTGCTGTGAATTCTCTGTTCAGTTCAGTACCCCATTTTTTAATTGGGTTAATTAGAGTTTTAGTGTCTAGTTTCTTGAGTTCTTTGTATATTCTGGAGATCAGACCTTTGTCTGATGAGGGGTTGGTGAAGATCTTCTCCCAGTCAGAAGGCAGCCTTTTTGTCTTACTGACAGTGTCCTTTGCTTTACAGAAGCTTCTCAGTTTCAGTAGATCCCATTTATTCATTGTTTCTCTTATTGTCTGTGCTACTGGGGTCCTACTTAGGAAGAGGTCTCCTGTGCCTATATCTTGTAGATTACTTCCCACTTTCTCTTCTATCAGGTTCAAAGTGGATGGATTAATGTTGATATCTTTAATCCATTTGGACCTGAGTTTTGTGCATGTTGATAGATATGGATCTACTTTCATCCTTCTACAGGTTGACATCCAGTTATGCCAGCACCTGTGGGAAGTTCAAGTTCCTCTCCCCTCCTTCCAGGTCCCGGAAGGTGAGTATCCGAACAGACTGGGTCCCAAAAATCCAGTATATGCAGAAGAAACAAGTCCCAGTGACATTGTCAGTGGTTTTTCAGAAAGGCTCTGGGCCAGCCACATTCAGAAAATCTGGTTGGATCACATGCTCGTTCAGTCCCAGTCCAACTGACCTTGGTGAACTCTCATTAGATCAGTCCCCTTGTATCAGTGGGTAATCGCACCCCTCCCGGTCCTGAGTTTTTTTTCATGTTCTTCCTCCTTCTGCCCCTCATTTGGACCATGGGGGACTTAGTCCGGTGCTCCAATGTGGGTCTCCGTCTGTATCGCCATCCATCGTCAGATGAAGGATCTATGGTGATAAGCAAAATCTTCATCAGTATGGTTATAGGCCAAGGCCGGTTCAGGCACCCTCTCCTCTGTCTAGAGAACAGTCTGGGGATCTCTCCTTGGACCTGGGATCCCCTTTATAATCAAGTCTCCTGTAAACCCTAAGATGACTCCCTTAGTTGAAATATATTCTTCCCTGATCTCATATCCATCCTTCCTCCCTCCCCCCATCCCAGTCCACCTAGCTTTCCCCATTCCTCCCCTACTCCCTTCTCTCAAAAAGCATTTGACAAAATTCAACACCCCTTTATGATAAAGGTGTTGGAGAGATTGGCTATACGAGGATCATACCTAAATATAATAAAAGCAATATATAGTAAGCCGACAGCTAACATCAAATTGAACGGAGAGAAACTCAAAGCCATTCCACTAAAATCAGGAACACGACAAGGCTGTCCACTCTCTCCATACCTCTTCAATATAGTGCTCGAAGTTCTAGCAATAGCAATAAGACAACATAAGGGGATTGAGGGGATTCGAATTGGAAAGGATGAAGTTAACCTTTTGTTATTTGCAGACGATATGATAGTGTACATAAGCGACCCCAAAAATCTCTTATTGTACTTAAGGCTCAACACGAGGGAGGTTTTATGCCTGGAACTGGAAACCCACCCAACCCCCTAGGTCTGACGAGGCCACACTCAGAGGAGAACCTAATACTATTACTTTACTAAACCAGCATAATTCCTAACTACATTCCAGATATTTATCCTTATACCCATATATTGAGTGTTGCTCTCATTTGTCATCAAAGAAACTTCTAATTGCAGCAGATAGAAGCCATGGTAGAAAACCAAAATTGGTTTAAAAAAAAAAACAAAAAAAAACAAAAAAAACAAAAAAACCCAGAAAACAAAGAAACAAAAAAAAAAACCAAAAAGAAAACAAAAAATACAAAAAATACAAAAAAAAAACAAAAAACAAAAAAAAAACAAACCACGTGATTCTTTGATTCTTGGTTGCTTAACCCCCAATGGATATGTCCAGAACATAAGTTCTGTACTCTTGGCTCAGAGACCATTGCAGAAGGAGAAGCAGAAATATTTTAAAAGTCATAGATCTCTTCTGTGAATTGTGTAATCTAGAAAGGAAGTATCATCAATGATATCTCAATACCCAGGCTGCCTAAACAAGATGGGACTAGGAAAAAAAAAAACAACAACAATAGACATGATAAGATGGAAGGGGAAATCTCACAGAACCAAAAGCCAAATGAAGTTCTACAGTCATCTAAGGAAAGTTGAATGAGGGACAACTAATCTTCCCTAGGGATGAGCCCTTAGTTGGTTATACATTACCAAGTTGTCAACACTGAAATTATACACATAAAAGCAACACCAAATCTACTCAGCACTTCTAATTTACATATTTTATACGCTAATAATATATTATATATAATATAATACATACAATTTATTCATATAGCTGCGAATTTGATGGAGACATGAGAGGGGTTGGAAGGAGGAAAGGAAAAGGAGTAGATGATGTACTAAATTTTAACTTAAGCACGTTAAAAACAAAAAGTGTGCTAGATTTTTATTTATGCTATGAGTATTTGCCTGCATCAACACGTATGCACTACCTCTGTGTCTGCTGCCCCTGGAGGCCAGAACACCAAGAAGTCTAGTTATATATAATTGGGAGATATCATATGGGGAATCAAATCTAGGGCTCTTGCAAGAGCAGCAAGTGCTATTAACTACTGAGCCATCTCTCCAGACCCTTGCAGTATGACTTCATAAATTGGGCTCATGCTTTTGAAATTTCAAATCATGTTTTTATTTTCCATCTTTTTTAAAATAATTTTTTATTTAAGTACAAAAATTAAATATCAATTGAGATGAGAATAGGCAACCGTATCATTCTATTCTTCGATAAATACACTGGTAAAGGCACTATTCTGATACAAGACAACCGAACTCAGAAAAATAAAATAGTTTAATTTAAAGCTATTTTTAAGATGAAGGTGTTTTTATATTTATACAGTTTAATTTCTGCTGTACAGCAATTCATCTACATACTTGCGAAATTATACGAACACCTTCATATTATTTTATATTTTACTTTCTTCAACTTATATTAAATCACAAATCAAAAAGTTTGCAAACTAGTTTTGATTAATGTTTAACTCAACAGAAGCTGTTTCCTGTTTTATGCTTGGCAATAATTAAGCATAGCATAAAGTGATAGCACATTAAATAACATTCCTAAACTGAATTCAATTCCATTAACAAGATCCATTAGAGAAACACAGTCACCTACAAATCAATAATTTGTGTCAGTTTCAGTAATTACTATTTGTGCATAATTGGTGTAGCAACATACCTTTGCTTATAGCATTTGAACTGCTTGCATAAACAAGGCAAGTCTCATTTATAATAAAAAAATAGGACTTTAAAGGAAGTGTTAAATTAATTATAGTACTGTCTGTCATCCTAAAAAAAGAAAGGTGATTGGGTTTATGGAACCCATAATTCATGTTTTGATTTTGCATAAATAATATATCCACAAATAATATAAAGCTAATATTAAAATACAAAAATATGAAGAAATTTCACCTTTCCTACCATAATTTCATACAAGCATTCCATAGAGTTCTTATGTTTGTTTCATACACACACACACATTCACTCAAATACAACAGGTGGTCTGTAGTTTTTAAAGTATGTACTTTCCAAAATCTAATTTAGCGTTGTGACCAGTACAATATAATACTGAAAAGTGTTTGAAGTTATCTGTTACTTTCCGCATTGTTCACAAAACTGGAACACAGGAAGCACTCTGAACCCAAGAACCTCCTCTAATAATTTTTCACTGCTTCTTACTATTGGTAAGGAAAAGATGGTTTATTTCAGAGTTTTGGTTGCTAATGAAATTTTTATCATCTTCAAGTGTTTAAACATAAAGATAGCATTTTGATGTAGCAACACTTTGTCTCTTCTTACACATGCTGAAATTCTGTTGCTATGGTAACAGCACTATAAGCCTTCACCTTCCAGAATAGAGTAAGACACAAGAAATCGATCCTTCTCATTAGTGGGCTCTATGCCTTCCAACAAGGGCTTTGGGCATAAAGTACATCTCCCTCTTTCTCCTTCTTCCTATGGTGATATATGAATTAGACCTTCATCAAGCTCAGACAACCTGGTCTTGGGTTTTCTAGCTTTCAAAAATAAAAAGTAATGTATATTTCTGTTTATTAGAAATTACCAAACTCTGTAATTTTTTTCAGAAGCAAAAACTGTATGAAAATCATGTTTTTAGATGTAAGTTTAAGTCAGCAATATAATATTAATATATAATTAATATTTTTCATATTGGAAATAAAAGTTAGGAATGTTTCACTCAGAGCAGATGATCAGTATTTAGCTCAAAAGTCATTCAGATTTGTTTATTTCATATTTTAGAGAAGCAAAAAACTTTCATTATTCAAAAATCCTTAAAAAGTATAATTTATGTAGTTATTGCCCAAAAATTAAGAATGTTTTAGTTGACACATAGTTATTAATTTTATGCAACTTTTTCATTGATTTTGTCATTGATTTTGACATAATATAGGTTTCATATAAGCCATCTTGTCCTCTACATGTTCCTCTATAGCAGAGTGTGATGATCAATATTGTCAACATGCCAGGCTTTAGAATGATCTAGTATATAAGCTCATAAGTATATATTGTAATGAGGGACTATCTAGACTAGATAAATTATTATATAAAATAATGGAAAGCAAAGTGAAGCACACTAATAAAAGCATTCTCTAAAAACAATTATGTTGTAGTATTTTTCTTTTTTTTTCTTTAATTTTTAAAAAGCAACAATGATTGGTTACTCACAGATCACACTAGACGCTAGGCCTTTTTGCTACAGAACCCACCTCCTGGTCACCTGTGCTTTGTAGAGAAGTTTCTTTTTTTTTTTGAAAGTAATTTTATTAAATTTTAAAAGTTTCCATTTCCGCCCCTCCTCCCAACACCCTCCCACTCCCCCCACTCTCCCTCTCCTCCTCCCCCCTCTTCATCCCTAAAGGCAGTCAGGGTGTCCTGCCTGTGGGAAGTTCAAGTTCCTCCCCCCTCCCTCCAGGTCCAGGAAGGTGAGTATCCAAACAGACTGGATCCCCAAAATCCAGTATATGCAGAGGAAACAAGTCCCAGTGTCATTGACAATGGCTTTTCAGAAAGACTCCGGGCCAGCCGCATTCAGATAATCCGGCCACATTCAGAGAATCTGGTTGGATCGCGTCCTCGTTCAGTCCCAGTCCAAATGACCTTGGTAAGCTCTCATTAGATCCGTCCCCTTGTATCAGTGGGTGATAGCATCCCTCGCAGTCCTTATTTCCTTTTTCATTTTCTT
Source organism: Myodes glareolus (assembly GCF_982192425.1). Classification (NCBI taxonomy): domain Eukaryota; kingdom Metazoa; phylum Chordata; class Mammalia; order Rodentia; family Cricetidae; genus Myodes; species Myodes glareolus. Next base: position 2,363,838 of record NC_142038.1, read on the forward strand.
CGTCCTTCTGCTCCTCATTTGGTCCTTGGGGGGCTCAGTCCGGTGCTCCAATGTGGGTCCCCGTCTGTATCGCCATCCATCACCAGATGAAGGATCTATGGTGATAAGCAAAATATTCATCAGTATGGTTATGGGCCAAGGCCGGTTCAGGCACCCTCTCCTCTGTCCAGAGAACAATCTGGGGATCTCTCCTTGGACCTGGGATCCCATATATAATCAAGTCTCCTGTAAACCCTAATATGACTCCCTTAGTTGAAATATATTCTTCCCTGATCCCATATTCATCCTTCCTCCCTCCCCCCCATCCCGGTCCACCGAGCTTTCCCCAATCCTCCCTTACTCCCTTCTCTCTAACCGGCTCCCCTTCCAACAACCCCCCCCCCCCATGCACCCGAGGTTACCTGAGACTCTTGTCTATTTCCTACCTCCTGGCAGATAGCTAAATAATCTTCATCAGGTTCATCTTCTTATTTAGCTTCTCTAGGATCTCGAATAATAGGCTCAAAGACCTTTAACTATGGCTAGAATCCACTTATGAGTGAATACATACCGTGTTCCTCTTTTTGGGTCTGGCTTACCTCACTCAGTAAAGCGTTTTTTATTTCCATCCATTTGCATGCAAAATTCAAGATGTCATTGTTTTTTACCGCTGAGTAAAACTCTAATGTGTATATGTTCCACACCTTTTTTAACCATTCTTCTATTGAGGTTGTTTCCAGGTTCTGGCTATTACAAATAGTGCTGCTATGAACATAGTTGAACAAATGCTTTTGTAGTATGTTAGGGAATCTCTAGGGTATCTTCCCAAGAGTGGAATTGCTGGGTCCTGAGGGAGGTTGACTCCCAGTTTCCTGAGAAACCGCCACACTGATTTCCACAGTGGCTGCACAAGTTTGCATTCCCACCAACAATGGATGAGTGTTCCCCACATTCCACATCCTCTCCAGCATAGGCTATCATTGGTGTTTTTGGACACTGTCAGTAAGACAAAAAGGCTACCTTCCGACTGGGAGAAGATCTTCACAAACCCCTCATCAGACAAAGGTCTGATCTCCAAAATATACAAAGAACTCAAGAAACTAGACACTAAAACCCTAATTAACCCAATTAAAAAATGGGGTACTGAACTGAACAGAGAATTCACAGCAGATGAACTTCGAATGGCTAAAAAGCACTTAAGGTCATGCTCAATATCCTTAGCGATCAGGGAAATGCAAATCAAAACAACTTTGAGATATCATCTTACACCTGTCAGAATAGCCAAACTCAAAAACACCGATGTAGAGAAGTTTCTAAGTAGTCACACCTTAAGCTTTATTGTGCACCTGGAATTGATTAGACTGAACCATCTGGCATTAGACTCCCTGAAGTCTGATCCAAGTTGATGAAGTCAATATACGCTGGGCATTCTTATCTGTATGTATGTATGTATGTATGTATGTATGTATGTATGTATGTATGTATGTATTTATTTATTTTAAGACAGGGTTTCTCTGTAACTTTGGAGCCTGTCTTGAAATTAGCTCTTGTAGGCCAGGCTGGACTTGAACCTACATAGATCCTCTTGTATCTGCCTCCCAAGTGCTCGGATTAAAGGTGTGTGCCACCACTGCCCAGTCAGGTTTTCATTCTTATTTCTTCTTGGGGTTTGCTTCCCTGTATGGCACCTGCAGGACCATCCTCATTTTTCTAGTTCTATTTATTTCCCTGTAAATTTCATGATTTCATATTTTTTTAACAGCTGAGTAAATTACATTATGCAAATCTACCATGTTTTCTTTATCCATTCATTTGTTGAGGGACACCTAAGTTGTTTCCAGCTCCTGGCTATTATGAATAAGGCCACTATGAACATAAAGAAAAGCAACAATAGGATTTTATTTTATATAACAATCCTAGCAAGCCTATTTCCCACTCCTACCATCTTCTCATTCCCTCCTCCTTTTTCCCCCTGCCCCACTCCCCATCCACACCTAAGGGAGGGTAAGGCACATTGCTTTGAGGAAGTATCAAAATCCTCCCTACTATATCTAGGCTCAGCAAGGTATCTCTCCAAATATAATGGGTTCTAAAAATGCAGTACACGCAGTAGGAATAAATCCTGGTCCCACTACCAGTAGCCCTGCAGTCTGCCCAGCAATACAACTGTCACCCACATTCTGAGAACCTAGTTTGGTCCTATTCTGGTTCCTTCCCTGTCAGGTCAGAGCTGGTGAGCTCCCATTAACTCAGGTAAACTGTTTCATTTGGTATCCCTATTATGATATTGACCTTATTGCTCATATTGTCATTCCTCCCCCTCTTCGAATGGACTCTCGGAATTCAGTCCAGTGCTCTGCGGTGGCTTGCTGTTTCTGCTTCCGTCAGTTGCTGGATGAAGGTTCTATGATGGCATTTAAGATACAGTCATTAATCTGACTACAGGGCAAGGCCAATTGGGGCAACCTCTCTACTACTGCTTAGGGTCTTAGCTGGGATCATCCTCGTGGATTCCTGGGAATTTCTCTAGTGTCAGATTTCTTGCCAGCCCCATAATAGCTCCTTCAATCAAGATATCTCTTTCCCTGCTCCCCATCTCTGTTCTTCCACCATCTTGACTATCCCGTTCCCTCAAATATTCCTTCCCCTCCTCTTTTCCACTCCTCCTTCCCTTCTACCCTCCCTTCTCCCCCCACTTCTATGCTCCCAATTTTCTCTGGAGATCTTGTCTATTTCATCTTGCCAGGGATGGAGGGGGTCTATATATGTTTCTCTTAGGGTTCTCCTTGTTACTTAGCTTCTCTGAGATCTTGAACTATAGTTGTAGGGTATTGTCATGATATGCATTGTCTGTTGCATCTGCAAGAGGATCTGTGGTTTTTCCAAAATGACATGCTGATCAATGGAATTGAATTTAAGACCCAGAAAATAACTACAAATTTATAGACTTCTGAGTTTTACAAAGAAGCAAGAAATATATAATGAAATAAAAAGACAGCATCGCCAATAAATGGTGCTGTTTAAACTGGTTGGCTGCATTTAGAAAAATGCATAACCTATCATCCAAGTCAAAACTCAACTAAGAATAGACCAAAGACCTCAACATAAAACCAAATACACTGAACTGGATAGAAGAGAAAGAAAAGAATAACTTTGAAGGCATGGTATTGGAGAAGATTTTCTGCATAGAACACCCTTAATAAAGGCACTAAAATCAATGATTAATAAATGGCATGTCATAAAATTGAAAACAGCACTATCAATTGGACAAAGCAGCAGCTCATAGAATAAGAAATGATTTCTATCAACTCCAAATTCAATATAGGCCTTATTTCCAAATATGTAAATTAAAGGACATTGAGCCTATAATTAGTGATCCTAGAGAAGCTAAATAAGAAAGTGAATCCAAAGAAAATCATATAGTTATCCTCCTGGATATTGAAAGTAGACAAGATTACCAGGCAAAACTTGGGTGCACAGGGGTGGGGGGTGATGTAAGGGGAGATGGGTAGAGAGAAGGGAGAAGGGGAGGATTCAGGAGAGCTTGGGGGAATGGGATGGGTGGAATGAAGGGTGGATATGGGAGCAGGGAAGTAAATATCTTAATTAAGGGAGCCATTTTAGGGTTTGCAAGAGACTTGACTCTAGAGGGGTTCCAGGTCCAAGGAGAGGTCGCCAGATTGTACCTTGGGAACAGGGGAAAGGGTGCCTAAACTGGCCTTCTCCCATAGCCAACTGATGAATATCTTGCATATCACCATAGAACCTTCATCTGGCGATGGATGGAGATAGAGACAGACACCCGCACTGGAGCACTGGACATAGCTCCCAAGGTCCAAATGAGGAACAGAAGGAGGGAAAACATGAGCAAGGAAGTCAGGACCATGAGGAGTGTGTCCGTCTACTGAGATAGTGGGACTGATCTAATGGGAGCTCACCAAGGCCAGCTGGACTGGGAATGATGGAACATGTTATCAAACTGGACATTCTGAATGAGGCTGTCAATGAGGGCTGACTGAGAATGGCATTGAGTTTTGATTCTACTGCATGGACTGGCTTTGTGGGAGCCTGGTTTGTTTGGATGCTCACCTTTATATACCTGGATAGAGGGGGAGGACCTTGGACTTCCCACAGGGCAGGGAACCCTGACTCTCTTAGGACTAGATAGAGAGGGGAATGTGGGGAGAGGGTGGGAAAAGGGAGGCGGGAGGAGGTGGAAATTTTTAACAAATAAATAAATAAATAAATTTAAAAAAAAGAAAAAAGAAGAAAAAAAGAACTCAAGAAACTTGATACCAAAAATCTAAATGACCCAATTAAAACATGTGGCATAGATCTAAACAGAAATTTCTCAATAGAGGAAACCCAAATCGATGAGAAACACTTAAAAAAGGCCCCCAGTGGAAGTGGCACTATTAGGAGGTGTGGCTTTGTTGGAGCATATGTGTTCTTGTTGGAAGTATTGTCACTGTGGATGTGAGTTTTGTGGTCTCATAAATGCTCAAGCCAAACCCATTACCTCAATTCACTTCTTCTTGTCTGAAAGATGTCAAACTCTCAGCTCCTTCTTCTGCACCATATTTACCAGCATGCCACAATGTCACGCAATGATTATTATAGACTAAATCCTTGGATCTGTATGCCACTCAATTATAAGAGTTGCTGTGGTCATGGGGTCTTTTCACAGCAACAGAAACTCTAATTAATACAAACATTTGAAAAATCCTAGGTTGTGTCAGCAACCAACATCATAAAGTTGAATAAATATTATGACAGCAAGTACTGACTTTGTAAGCTTGTAGTGTCCATTAGTGGAGAACTCACACTTTTGTTTAACATTACAGCAACAGTAACAGAATACATTAAATGAACACAAGGTATCAGTCTAGGTGGTAGGAAAATAGAAACTTCAACAGCTACTTGAGCAGAGATAATGGTTTCTTATTGTTTAAACTGACCACAAATAGAGTATTGATGTACATTTGTAATTGTCTATAACTGGAAAGGATAAAAAAATAAAAATAAGAATATGGACTGAATAAAATTTAAACATTCCAAAGATTCTCTCAGATCTAAGATACACATTTTTCTTTCTTGTAGATTGGAGTTCTATAAAAAATAAAGAAAAATACTTACCAAGGAAAGTATAATGGGAGTTTATGGTAAAAATATTTTTATTCAGTGAGAATTTCACATACATATACTTTGAATGTGACCAAAACCACCTTCCATTTCCATTTTCATATCTACCAAGTTTCTTCCAATGTGTCCACAACCCAGCATCATATCATCATCATTGACTCTTCCTCTTCTCTTCCTCCTTCACCTTCTTTTCTTCATTTAAAAAACAAAGTCCTCTGATAGATGTGCAGATGTGCATGGGTGTGAAGAATTCTACTGGAGCATAGACAGACTACCAATGGCCAAAGGCACACATGTAAGCTAAAGACACATGCCATTTGTCCAAAGACACGGTTTTCCACCAGAACTAACATCACAGGTAATGCACTATGATTATATAGGGCATGAAGAGCTTCCGTGGGATATAGAAACTTGTGAAGCACCATGGGAAGGAAGCTGAATGCTTACAAAGAATATTTGTCTGCGCCAAGCAGGACGTCCCTGACTGTTCTGTGGCTAATATGTCTCTTTGTGGTAACAGGTACTTGTTAGATGGTGGACCTGAATTATGATGTGCTTTTAGGCTTAGTGCTGAACTCAGCTACTAATAGGTTAAGTAGTCAGCACGGCAGTGCTGATTTTGTGCTTGTTTTTCTTCAAGGACCTACATCTTTGCCCTTGGTTACTGAACCTCGCTACAGTGGATGCCTTGGGTGACAATCATCCTGCACACGGGTCACACTTCCTGTTGTACCCACACCACAAAGTTATCTTTTCTTCTTCACTATAGCTCTGCTAAATGCCTATCCATTATGCTGATCTTTTCAAATCACAAGGCCTTTAGCCTCTTAACAACTGCAAAAGAATTAATGATGATGGTTTTGGGATAAAACAAGAAAATTTGTATAATCAAATATACCACTGAAATGTTTCCTGTGTCAAAAACTGATATTTCCAGTCTCTTAACATCACCTCCAAGGTTACAGAGAGCTTCTCTGGACATTTTTAAGTAGTGTTTTGATAATGCTGTATATTTCCTGCAATGATCTGTTAACAAGGCTCAATATTTATTAATTTTAGGCTTCAACTTGACATTCATAATACGATCGTTTACAGAACTTAATGTGTAGGCAGGAAACTAATCTTCATTTATTCCTTCAATTGATAAATATAAAAGCAATTTATACATCGCCTGCCTATTGAATCTCTCTGACTAGACCATTTGTAGACTATCCATTTTATAATTAAGATAAATTAAATTTGTTTCCTGTTCATATAAGACAAAAGACTAACAGTATAAATGCTATGTAACCTTGATGGTGACAATGACATGGACATCATTGCTAAAAGCTAATTTTGAATAAGATCAACAAAACTTGGTGTTGAGCATACCTGCAGTTTGTCAACCTGTAGACAATGCCTTTAACATAAAACATAAACCTTGCATTTGGAAGCTCACATTGCCAAAAGTCTCATACACAGTTATGATATGATATGATAAGATTCATGATAGCTTTCAAAGTTTTTTTTTCACTTCATCTGACATCCACTCGAGCACATTACCTTTACAGGAAAATTGGCTTGAATTGTGAATATGACTTAAACAATAATAGCTAAGGATCCATAGTGCCGCTGCCTTCTTGTACATCAATATGCCAATGCATATATATTGAGCTGTAGTTTCATGCATTTAGGTAGCCACGGGTTCACTTGAAGTTCATAAAGAGTACAAAAAACCTGACTGGAAAATTTGAATGTTACTAAATTGTGAAGTATTGGTTGACACAGTGACAGAAAATTGGAACAAAGAGCACACTGCTACACCTTTATTATACTGAAGAAGAAATGAGATTCTAAAACTGCTAGAAACAGCTTTTCAGAGTTCAAGTTTAATTACAAATCAAAGGTTAGAACACTCTAAATTATTTTCAAGAAGATAATTAACACAAACTTTAAAAAATTATGACTTTATATTAATATGGATTCATCAGAAAAATATGTCTAAATGAAGCTAGACAATCTGGGTTATGACTCAGATTATACACTCATAGAGGTTTGTTGATATAATTTATACTCTCTGGATCATATATAAGTATATAAAAGTAGAAAATTATCTGTCCGGTAAGTTTTTATATCATCTAGACACAGGCTATTAAGGAAGAGAACTTTATCGAGAAAATTCTCCCCATAATGTAGGCATGTAGACAAGGCTTTAGGGCATTTTCCTTACCAGTGATTTATGTAAGAGGGCCTAGTACATTTTGCTTGTTATTTTCCCTGGGAAGGGCATCCCAGCATATATAATAAAGCAAACTGAGAGCAAGCCAATATGCAGCATCCCCTCATAGCTTGTGTGTTATTTCCAGCCTCTAGGCTCTTGTACTGATGTTCCAGCCTGACTTCCTTAGAGGATAGACACATGAGTCCTTCTCTCCCTGATAATTTTAGTAATGGTGTTTCATCACAGTAGTACAAACCTTAACTAAGATGTTATCCCACTTCTCTGACTAGTCAGTTAGTTTGTGTTGCATTGCAAACATCTAAGAAGAAGAAAAAAGAAGAAGGTTTTAAATTTTGGCTATTATTTTTAGAGAACATAGCCTTTGTCAGAGCTATTACGGAATTCCAAGAATGCTTAGCAGATTTAAAAGCTCTTACACAAGTCAGTCCTAGTCGGTCACATTTGTAGTCCTGGCCTTCAGAAAACTGAAGCAGATAGATGAGCATTAGGTAAGTCAGGCCATTGTACATAGTGAGTTGGAGGTCAGCCTGAGCTGTAATGTAAGACCCCATCTTAAGAAATTATCCTGTGTATTTGTTCTTCAATGTAATTATTTCCATCTGCATGACTAAAGTGTCATTATTAGCCATGCTAACACCATGGCACAAGGCAATGGAGGAATCAACCTGTTTTTATATTGCCAATGTTGTTATATCAACTATAATCAAAGACAGTTTCAGAGAAGTTAGATACTTAGATCATTTCAATAGAGTCATCAAAACATGTCTAAACAATGTAGGGCATAACTTTCAATGACAGAGACTGACCTTTCAAATCACTAAGCCACTTATTCATCCATCATTAAAATAATGAAGTTTAATTCATATCAAATAACATACTGTAATTCCTTACACAACGTAGAGAAATTAATAAAAATAGATCATAATAAGGTTGATTTCTTCCACCTAATTTTGTTTTTCTCTTGCATTATTTGATTGACTATAATTTTATGTATTAGTGAACAAAATTTTAAAAATAATCTATTGCCATATATACTCTTAAAACCAATTTTAGTAATCTGTTATTTTAAAGCACTCTATGTAGTGTGCTTTCTAATTGGCCTAATAATAAAAACCTGGAGTCAGATATTATTGACTGATCAGAGAAACAGAGCAACCAGACACTAGTTCTCACTTCTAGGAAATCCTCAGAACCATTGGGGTGTCCTGTCTCTAAAAGTCCTCAGTATGAAAGTCCCATCTCCTCCCACCTTATATTCCTCTTTCCATCCAGCCATATTCCTTCCTTTCTCCACATCCCTAGTGTTAGAATTAAATGTGTGTGTGACTCCCAAGTGCTGGAATTACAGGTGTGAGTCACCAATCTCGGCTCTGTTTTTCTTTAAGACTTGTTCAATCTAGTGGGGGCCTTGCAAGGAGAACCATCTGCCTCTGCCTTCCCAGTGCTTAGATTAAGGTGTGTGCCACCACTGCCTGACCTCTCTGGCTAACTAGTGACTTGCTCTACACCACTGACACTCAGTCAAGATTTATTTGTTATAGAACAAGCAAAATATCACCACAACTCTAAACTTAGAGAAAATAGGAACGAGTTTCCATACTATCCTGGGGAAAGCTCTCTTGTTGTAAATAGATGTGTGCATGCACACTTAGGCTCCAAAAAATAATATAATTTAGGGCTAGGCAAATGTTTATAGACATGGCACCAAAATTACACTGATAAAAGAAGCTATATGACATATAAGAAAACATTTGTACTCTTGTGAATGGCTTTATTAAGTAGAGGAAAATACAAGTTATACACTAAGAAAATAGTTGAAACTGCAGATCCCATGAAGAAACCATTATTTTCTTTTGGAAAATGTGAAGCACTATCAAAGTTTTACCACTAAAATAGCCCAAACTAGTTAATAAATAATAAATGATGAAGAGGTGTTGTAACTTGTATTGCACAGGTATGATAGGCATGTGACTTGCTCACCATTATTATTTACTAATTTTTCTCTACATAAACTTTATCTAAAAGATATACTTAGCAAACTGAAAAATTAAAAGTGATAGCAAATTTCTCCAAACTGATATCATCAAAATGATAAATATTTTTAACAGCATTTTCTTTAATTTAAGACAGATTTTGACAAATTGAAGTATTTAAAATGTGTTAGCAGTTTGAATAATTTATTATTGTTGCATATTCAAAAAAGATACTGATACAAGTATTTCAATAATGAAGAAAACAAGATTAGTATAATATAGAGAAATGGTATAGAATTATCAATATTCACAAATCAGATATTTTGGATTAAGTTCAAGGACTAGAGTCCTCATAAATTGTCTGTTGTGGAATATTAATTTAACTATATAAAAGTATGTTACATTTGTTTATGTTCAGAATATTAGTTTAGATATGTAAAGTTTTCTTGCATCTGTTTATGTTGTGTTTATTTAACTAGGATGGGGCACATTTAACAAAAATCCAGACACAGACATTTGGTTTCAACCTGAAGGTCAGAAAAGCAAAACATTCAGCCACTGACTCTTACCTCTACCTCAGTCAGAAACGGCGATCTTCTCTCCAGTAATCTCACAATGAAGCTATTTCTAAGAGCTGTCTCCTCCCATTTTAGATTCCTCTCTACATGCACCACTATCTCCCAGCTTCTATGGCAAACTGGTATGGCTACTGGGATTAAATGTGTGTTTCACCATTACCTGGTCTGTAAGGCTGACCAGGGTAGCTGTTTAGCTCTCTGATATTCAGACAATCTTTATTTATTACAACACAAATTAAATTTCACTGCCCTAGGCAAAAATGTGTTAAATTTGTTTACGCCATATTTGTCTAATTATGTAAAGATGTGTTGCTGATTCATCTTGCCTACCTAAGGCATCTTATTGGTCTAATAAAAAGCTGAATGGCCAATAGCTAGGCAGAGGATGGAGAGGAAAGGCTAGCTAGCAGGAAGAATAAGTAGGAGAAGGAATGTAGGAGGAATAATTAGGAAGGTTGGAGAGAAGGAATGAGGAGAAGGGAAAAAAAAAAAAGGAAATGTCTTGAGCCAGGCTGCTGCCAGTCAGCCAGACATGGAGTAGGAATTATAGAATAAAAGAAAGGTAAAAGGTACCAATGCAAAAAGCAAATAAAGAGGAACAGGTTATGTTATAATAGCTAGTGGGACATTCATAACTAATAATAAGTCTCCATGTGATGATGTGGGAGCTGGTTGGTGGCCCAAAAAGAAAGTCTGCTACAACTGTCTTTTCATTTGGTAGAGAAAACTAATAAAAGTATAATTTAAAAAAGTATAAATAAATACTAAAAAAAGTATAAAACTAATAAAAGTATTAAGCTAATACATTTAACCTCATCTGTGGTTTCAATAAACTCCCTTATATACAGAAAATGAATGATACAATCTTTTCAATTACTTTCTCATGACACTAACTTAATGTTATGTCATGAAAAAAATAAACTGAAGAAATGTCTTTTTCTCTATGAAACTGGTTCTCAAAATATAGCTTCCTTAAGGACTAAATAAAGCTATACGCCATCACCCACAAGTTCCTTTTATGCTGCAACCTACATTTCCACACAGACCCCAACTGACAAGATCCAGCCAAGGTTCTAAATTGATTAGTTTGGCTTTGTCTGGCAATGTCTGCCTGTGACAGAGTCAAACTTTAGGCTTCTGCTTGGACCCAGTCTTCTTCCGCCACCCACAATCCGTTCTAATCAAACCCTCCCATATTTGTTTCTAAGATCTGGTCTAGAGACTCTACATCCATGTCTTCTCTCCAGGTAGCCAGATCTAGCCAGCATCCCTCATCCAGTATTCTAGTTTAATCAAACCACTCCTGACCACATAGCAACAACTTCCAGGCTTCCACCAAGAACGTCCCTACTTAGTACCAACAGCTGGTCCATTTTACACTGTGTTCATACTCTGTCACACAATCTTCTTCCTGGTACCATCTAGCCAGGGTCCTAAATTGAGCACTACAGCTTAGGATAACCATTCCTATCTATACGGTAACCAGCCCCTGGTCTCTAAACTCCAAAGCATATCATTTTCTTCAGTGCCACATCTGATTTTTTTTAACCTCACCAGACTTACCCATCGACTCCAGGCTTATACGAGAAGGACAATATAGTACACCAACCCACTCTATCCACATGATTCCATTCCATCAAAGCCATGTCGAAGCTCTAGTCCAAACCCATCCACAGACTCCCCTCTCCTTTACTCTCAGTCTTCTGTGTCCATATCAGGCTTAAAATTAAAAAAAGAATTCCCAGATCTCACAGCAAAAATAATAACAATTTGAAAATAAGGTTAGCATTCTTTCTTCAAAACCTACCAGAGCTAAAGAAATGCTTGCCCAAAAGTTTAACTAAGCTGGAACCAAGCACACAGAATTTAAGAGAATTTATGATTATAAATTTTGTTTAAAAACTAAAAGAATTTAAAGATGATGCAAAGGAACAACTTAATGAAATAAAGAAGAAACGTAAAGATAATAAACACCCAAGGGATGCCAAAGAAAACATAAACACAAGGCTAATGGAAATAAGGACAATCTGAGATTTGAGGATGTTGTTCAGTAAGGAGAGAGAAACATTGAAGAGAACTCAGGCTTACAAGACGATACATTTGAAAAACCTCATAATTCAACTTGAACTCAAAAGAATGCCTTATATGGAGAAGGAAACACATAGAGGGTAGAATGTCACACTGGAGGATAAAATAGAGGATATAGACCAAATGAGCAAGGGATGTGGAAGTTAAAAGAGAAAAAGGAAATTTGAAACAACATGAAACACCAAACCTTCAAATTCCATGCATAAATGAGGGAGAAGACTATCAAATAAATGGCATAGACTGTGTCTTCAAAAACATCATAGAAGAAAACTTCCATAAAATAAGGAAAGATACAACATCCATGCAGATACAAGAAAAAAACAGAACTCCAAAAAGAAGAACAGAAGAAAAAGAAACTTTCTCAGCGGTTTACCATCGTTAAAATTCGAGGTGTACATAAAACAGTTAAGTTAAAAGGAGATAAAGAATAAAAAAGTCACACGTGGAGGAAAACCTATCAGAATAACAACTGATTTTTCAATGAAAACCTTGAAAGCCAGATTTTCAAAGAATATCTTTATCCTATCCTTCATAGACTAGAAAACAAGGAAGATAAATAAAAGAGAAAGAGTATTCCAAAACTCTTACTACAAAGTCAGTATTACCCAAAGTAAGTAAAAGCACTACCATAACGAACAAACAAACAAGCAAACAAATAAATATTGACTGATATCCATGGTGAATGCGTATTCAAAAACATTCAATAAAATACTTGTAAACAATGTAGACATGCACCAAAAAGATTATCCTTCCTGGCAAATTTGACTTTATACTGATATAAGTGATAGTTTAACAAATATTGACTGATATCCATGGTGAATGCGTATTCAAAAACATTCAATAAAATACTTGTAAACAATGTAGACATGCATCAAAAAGATTATCCTTCCTGGCAAATTTGACTTTATACTGATATAAGTGATAGTTTAACAAATGCAAATCTATAAATATAATTAAGCACAACAATAGACTTCAAAGCCAAAAAATAAACATTAATGGATGTAGAAAAACCTTTTACATAATCTAATTAACATTATACAGAATCAGCAAGTTTAGGAATACATATGAATATGCAATTACATATACACATGTGATATCAATTAATGAAAATTGAGGCCGTAAATTTGAAACAGAGCAAGGGTGTTTATATGGATGGTTTTGAAGTGAGAAAAGGGAAGGGGATAATGCAGTAATTATGTTATTTGGTCAAAATAAAAGAAATAACAGAAAATTATATTGAGATATTTGAAGACAAAATGCAATGTTGTTGACCATTTTAAAGTAAAGTAATGAGAGGTGGCTGGAATTGTAGAAGAACGTGTTTCAGAGACACATTAGTCTTCTTACCCTCTCAGTGTATGGATAACAGATGTTCCTGGTTGTGGTGGCGCACGTCTTTAATCCCAGCACTCAGGAGGCAGAGGCAGGAAAATCTCTATGTGTTTGAGGCCAGCCTGGTCTACAAGAGCTAGTTCCAGGACAGGCTCCAAAGCTACAGAGAAACCCTGTCTTGAAAAACAAACAAAAAAATTAGATGTTGAGACGCGCACTACTTTGTTTTTTGATTTTAATTCTGAAAAACATTGAGCCTTACTGACTTAAACACTAATTTTGGAATTATGAAATAAACTCTGTAACAATTTTAATCTTTACTTTTCACTAATATTTAAAAATGTGTTTATAGGGCATTTGCAAAATTCACTCTGAAAATTATTTTATGAACATTATCAATAAATAAATTATAGTATACAAAAACTTTAATGAAAAAGTTTACTAATTTTATTAATGCTTATTTATTTAATGCTTAAAACAGTATTTTAGTTAAAATACTAAATAGTTAAGAGGTGATATTTTTGACATGCTGAGAGCATGATACCATCCAAATACAACCTTGAAATTTATAATTTGTGCCTCTTTTTTTCTCTTTTACCTTGATGTGACACCATAATAAACTTTTCTGCGGAAACATCTGTTGTAAACGTTCTTTTCCTCTCTTAATTATGGATGTACAATACAGACGAAAGCAGCTGAGTGCCATAGAGTTAAATGAAGTTAAAAGCATAATGTGAAATTGGTTTTTAATTTATATTTTTAGTATGTTAATGTGTGTATTATTTGTGTATGTGTGTGTTGTGTGTTGTATGTTTGTGGTGCATTTGTGTGTATTTGTGTATCTACTGTGTGTGTATGTATGTGACTCTGTGTGTAGTGTATAATGTATGTGTATGCATTTATGTGTGTATTTATGTGTGTATGTGCATATGTGTTGTGTTCTGTGTGTGCATTTGTGTGTGTGGTGTGTATTTGTTTGTGTGTGTGTTTGTGTATATGGTGTATGTGTATGTATTTGTGTGTATGATGTCTTGCAGCAATGTATGTATGTATATGTGTTTGGTGTGTTTGTATTGTGTGTGTGGTATGTGTGAGTTTGTATTTGTGTGGCATATGTGTGTGTATATATGTGTGGGTATTAAAGTGTATGGTGTATATGTGTGTGTGTCTATATATGTGTGTGTGTTCAAGTGTATGGTGTATATGTGTGTGTGTATATTTCGTGTGTGTTTATGTATGTGTCTGTGTATATGTACACGTAAGTACAGATGCCTGTGGCTTCCAGGAAGAGGATGTCAGATCCCCTGTCACTGAAGACAATGACAGTTGTAAGTCACCTGAATACTGTTAACCACTGAGCCATTTACCTAGCCTCTAAAAATATGTTTTAACTACTAGCTTGTTCTTTGGTTAGAACTGTAAAACTTCAGTTTTACAGTTTTACAGCGCCGCTGATTTTCCTGATGGACTGACTTTAAGCATGACTTAAAGGCCAGAACCTTGCTTCTGAAGGGAGCCCTGGGAAATAAAGGGCTGTTGTTCCCTTTAGTGATTGCTAATGCACAAGTTCACCCTGAACTACCTTTATTTGTGAAATACATGAGGTGCATTATAATCTTATAAAACAGAAATAAAAAGGACAAATAAAAAAAGAGAACAGGATTTTATGAATCTTCTCATTTACCAAAAAAGCAATCGCCACTTTCAGCTCCCAGGATCTTGAAAAAACAGAAATTTAAAAAAAAAAAAAATCTTAGTATCTTTCAATTATTCTTAACTAGTGCTGACAGGGGGTTAAGTTTAATACAAATATGCTATTAAATGGAAAACACTCCCAGGCAGAATTCTTGCGATTTAGTGCACAGGGGCCCAGAGAAAATAACACATTTCGGCCGTTTATTTGAGTAAGCAGGTGTGAAAATGACCCCAGGGAGAGGAGCTCGGTGTGCTGCCGTTGTTCACAGACTCTGCAGTGGTAATTATGCCATCTTCCCCTCAGGGCTTACTTGTTTATTTGTCTATTGTTCGTTGTTTGAACTTTTTAAATTAAAATTTTGATGAAAAGAAAGTTCCTGCCTTAATATCGTACTTGGTAATCCTGAAAAGGCCCCAAGAGAACAACTTCAAGGTTTTATGAAGATATATTTTAATAGGATTTATTTTTATTGTGTATTTCACTTTTCTCTTTATTCTGCCCTGGTTAGGAGAAAATTAATTTAGAAATAAAGTAAGTGGCCCCCAATGTCTCCCAAATTGTTTTCATTGTACTTTATACAAATTAAATCTGGAGCAAACTGTGCTGGAGACTTCACCATGTTTAAAGACCAACAAGAACTAGGAGGATACAATCATTTTCATATCCCCTTGAAAATAACCAACATATAAATTATTTAAGGGTTGTCTTCTGTTAATTATCAAATATTTTATCCAAATAGATACAAAAATTACATAATGAAAAACGGATTAAGAAAGAAAGTAAATTTCTTCACATGTTAAAGTCACACTTAAATGCATGACTTAATTTTGAACACATGCAGATACATTAAAATTTAGACAGAAAATTTCTACAGAGGATACATAGAATGTGCAGAGGATGTTCATAGAAACATCCACATTTTATATTATGGTGGATGATGGTAGACTACAAAAAAATTGACAGATTTACCTGGAATTTAGAATTCTGGGTCACTCTGGTATTTAATCAATCATTCCAAGGGTTAATACTTTCAATTATTAGTACTGTTACCATAATTCATTTTAAAATTCACGTTGGATAAGTAGTTGTAATTTGGCCATTATAGTAACACAGACTTTATAGATATTATTCATACTTTGGCAACAAATAAAGGAATTTCTCTGCTTAAATATATCGGTCAGTTTCTGAAGTTTAAATTTTATTGACTGTGGAAATCTGATTTTTTCATAAAAAATAAATAATAAAGCCTAATGTGTATCTTTTTCATGAATCCAGCTCTGGAATATATTATACCAAACATGGATGGGCCATTCTCAAGATTAAAAAAAGTGGAACATACAGTTTTAATGGAAAGAAATTTTCAACTGTTCTTGTATGTCGATTGGGCTTGTCTGTGTACATAGACAGCAGTCAATGACGTAGGATAAATAAAAAAATTATTGATTGCATATAAAAGAGCATGCCTCTGAAGATGTGCATTTGGTTCCATCTGCATGTAAATATTACACTTTGACATGGAAAAATAATCATGAGACAACAAACTACTGATCAACAGAAAATGTTTGCAAACACACAGAGCTTAAGAGTTGTATCGGTACTACATGAAACACTAAAGATAGCATGAAACCATGTGAAATTATGTGTTATTGAAGCAATCATGTGGATCACACAGGCAATCACAAATATGTCCTATCACTGCTCATCAGGGAAACCCAAATTAACATTGACCACTTTACCACTAAATTGAAATTGAACTAAGCTAATCAGAAAGACAACAAATGCACAGAGAAAACAAATGCTGGACATGAAGAGATGAGAGGTGAACACTCGGATATCATCCTCAAGCTGAAAACACAGCCTTGCCCCTGCGTGACATCTGATGCATTACCACTGACTAGAAACAACTGGAATTCCCACTGACTAGTTAAGGGATCAAGGCTTCCACATGAAGGAGATGCCCTAGGCCAAAGCATGGAATGATGGATACAGGACGCAGCACAGATTAACTTAAAAAGTATCTGCTATGTAAAAACAGTGTTGCACAAAAAGAAAAGAAAAAATGTTAAGAAAGATAGCACTAGGCAGGCAGAAATCATGGCAACATCAGCTAGTGCCTAGAACATTGACTGATGTTGTTATGATTTCCAGTCCCTCCCTTCACCGCCCTCTCATCCAGATCCATTCCTCCTCTGTTTCCCTTTTGAAAAAGAAAAGAAAAGAAGAGAGAAAAAAAGGAGCAGGCCTCCCAGGGATATCCACCAAATATGGCTAACAAAGTGGCCGTAAGACTAGGCACAAACCTTCATATCAAGACTGGATGAGGCAACCCGGAAGTAGAAAAAGGCCCCCAACACAGGCAAGAGACAGAGTTCACTCCCTCCCCAAAAATCCCACTGTTACTGTTGTGAGTCCCACATGAACACCAAGCTACACAACCAGGAATTATATGCAGAGTACCTAGCCCGTGTTTGTCACTTCAGTCTCTGTGAGTCTCTATGGGCCCTGCCTAGTTGACTCTGTGAGCAATGTTCTCAAGGTGTCCTTGACCCCTCTGGCTCCTACAATCCTTCCTCCCATCTCTGCTGCAATGTTACCCTGGCTCCCCCTATTATTTAGCTGCCAGTCTTTGCATCTGCTCTCATCAGTTCATTGTTGGTTGATGCCCCTCCAATGACAACAAGGCTAGACACCTATCTATGGGTATAGCAGAATATCATTAGGAATCATTTCATTGACTTTTTTTTCCAGTCATATTTGGATCCATCCTGGGTCTGTGGGATGTTCTAACTCTGGTTCCTGGCCATTCAGACAGAGTCAGGAGTTAACTCCCTTTCGTGGTGTGGGCCTCAAGTTGGACCAGTCATTGGTGGGACATTTCCACAAGTTCTGTATCACCATTACCACAGTATATCATGCAGGCAGGACAAATTGTAGGTCTAAGATTTTTGTGGGCAGGTTGCTGTCCTAGTCCGCACACTGGAAACCTTGCTTGGTGACAGGAGACGGCCAGTTCAGACTCTGTATCCCCCATTATGAGGCAACTGTACTAGGGTTACTCTTGTAGATTCCAGGGAGTTTCCTGCACTAGGCTTCTGCATCACTCCCCAAATACCCCCTAATTCTAGCCATCTTTCCCAGTGCTCTCTCCCTTCAATCCTACCACCCCATGCCTGATCACATCTGTCCCCATCCCCACCTTCCCCCAGCCCTCCAAAAAAAAAATCTCTTCTATTTCTGCTCCCAGAAAGATCCATGTGCTCCCCTCTCACCATCCTTATTACTTAGTCTCTGGATCTGTGGCTCATAATATGATTATCCTTTATTTAACAGTTTAATTTTCCCCTTTTTAGTGGAAGAAATTTCTCATTTCTATTATGTTCTTTTACATGTCATTTAGGTTTGGTTTTTCTACTTGCTGTAAACTCACATAATTTGCTATATGCTGGGTTTATGCCTTAGTAAAGCACCAGGATCCCTGTATCTGCAAGAACACAGCCGAAGCCTCCAATCTCTTCCTCATTGGGGGCCATGTTTGATGTCTCCTCCTGTCCACAGCAGGAGCAAGCAGGAGAGACTGCTCATGCACTGCCCACAAACTTCTAACAGCTGGACTTGCCACAGGCAGCCTTTGAGGTCTATGGTTGCCATGGCTACTTGCATGACCAAATCTAAGTACACCACTGCTTAAAAACAGTCAAAGAATTATAAATCAGTGTTGGTCTGACTACATTTGAGCATAGATTATAGGTTGTGAAACAAAAGAGAATTTGAAAGTATTTATTCTGGGAAGTAAATTTTATATAAATCGAACAAATCACTTATAAAGTTACTGTTTATAACTTATAAACAGTCCGTCATTTACTTGAGCACAATGTAAAGAAAGCGAAGAAATAAGAAGATGGCATCAAAAGTGGTTTATTTACTCTGGTGGGGAAACTATGCCTGGAGAACTTGCTGCTGTAACCTAAGGTAGTGTGCTTCAATGTTGGACTGAAGTTTTTATAGAATTGCATTCTTTCTTACACTATTGTAGCAAACGTGTTTAAAAACTAAAATTTGGATATGTTTATCATACAACTCTTAATAATCTCTAATTATCAGCAAAATATTGTAACTAAGATATTTTACAAAAATAAAATAATATAGCAATTGAAGTCTATCTAATTCATCAATAAATTATTAACAACAATTCCAATAATCATTACATCAAGTGTGCACATTTTAATATAATATATAATGTAGTTAAATGCACATATATAATATGAATATATATATGGAATATGATACATCATGTACACAGAAATACATGTTGGTACATTTTTGAAAATATCTATATGTAAACATATGTTTGTATACAATTTTATACATTAATTTTGTATACAATGAAATATATATATATATATATATATATAATACTTTCTCACCTCCCAACTTTTCTTCCTCATACCCTTGTCAGGCTTCCCTATAACACTATTTTTCCACTTTAATGTCACTTAGTTCGTTTGTGAGCTACTAGGTTTAGCCAGGCTCATCTGTGTGACCACGAATCTGGAACTACTCACTGGGTCCGGTTGTACTCACCAGTACAATAGACTCTCCCAGAAGCTATCTGCAGCCACTAATTAAGCAAGGAAGCATGGGCCCTTTGATTACCTTGTCTTATTATTGACTGTTGTCAGGGCCAATCTTGTGCAGGCCCAGAACAAAGAACATAGCTGGCTTTTGCTGAAGATTGAAATGGTCCAGTCATGCTGAAATAAAGGCATTCTACAGTCCTTCTAATTTTTATTCTTATTTCTTTCTCCCTTCCCTTCTGCAATGCTGGATAAACATGGCAATGGTGTAATAAAATGCCTTATTTAATTCCAATTGGATAGTGTTTGGTTACTCCTCTGCTTTCTGCCATGACTGCACCAGCATATCTTTCAGGCAAACCATCAGCGCAGATCGCAGAGTTCATAGCTGGGTTGGTGTCTGCTTTTCTGCTCTGATAGCATGCAGAGCAGCTTCTGGTACCATACATGCTAGTTAATCTGGATAAGGTGTCTAGACAGGCACCAACTGGACTTCCCTGTGTTCAGTGAATTATGTAGGTGCTGTCTTCAGCAATACAGCCTCATTGTCAGTTTGCGGAGAGCAACCAATAATGCTGGCAATAAACTGGTTGATGTAATCCTTTTCTGGCGCTAGAAATTTTGTTTGGTGGTGAGAGATAGCCAGCTGAGGTTTTGATTTCCATATTACTTGATAATTCCAGATGTGTAATTCCAGGTGTGTGTGTGTGTGTGTATTTATATAAAAGCTTCTCCTGTATTAGGTTTCCATATGGCCTCTCAAATGACCCTTCCATCAATGTATTCACTCCTTTGCCTCCTCCTTTCCTCCCTTCACCCTTTGATCTTAAAGATTTTAAACATAGCCTCCTCTCCCTATCCATAATGTTTTTATGTTCTGTTTTCCCTTCCTTGGGAGATCCTTTCTTTCCACTATCTAACCACTACCATTGTATGCATTGTAGTCAGTTTATCAAACACTTAACAGCTAACGATAAGTGAATATATAAGTGAGTACACACCATATTTATCCTTTTCATGGTCTGGTCACCTCACTTTGGATGACTTTATTTCTAGCCATATCTTTATTAATATTTCTGTTTATTGACATATAAGTGGTTTCTAATTTCTAGTTATTATGAATATAGCAGCTATGAACATGATTGAGAAAGTCTTTCTGTAGTAAAATGTAAAGTTCTGCCATGTCAGCACGGCAACCGTAGTTCTTCTGAGCGAGGGACGTCAGGATTAACACACAACACAACTTCAGGTTCTGCAAACAAGCCTTTTTTCCACTTTCTCACACAGTATATATAGCCCTTAGCGGGGAGGCTAAACCAGCAAAAGCAGGAAGCTCATCACTGTAACTCACATGGCTTGGAGGTAAACATCCTTAGAAACATTGCTGGAAACAACAGATTGTTCTTGTTTTTGTTCCTGTTTTCAACCAACCAACCACAAGAGTGCAAAACAGATCAAGTAAGGGTACGAAGACCTGTCCTCTAGGGACTCAACAGAGTTCCTTGGGTAAATGCCAAGAGTTGGACAGATAGATCTTAAGGACTATCTATTTTCAATTTCCTGAGTAGCAGCCACACTGATTTCTATAGTGGCTGTGCAAATTTACTTTCCCACTCACAGAGGATAAGTGCTCACCTTACTGTACAGCATCACCAACATGAGCTGATATTTGTTATATTGACTTTGACCATTATAATTGGTATAAAATGAAATCTCAAAGTAGTTTTGATTTGCATATACCTGATCACTAAGGATGCTGGGTATTTGTTTAAGTTTTCTGGGTCATTTATGTTTTGAATTTTGAGAATTCTTTATATAGTTCTGTACCCATTTTTTAATTTGGTTATTTGTTTTCTTAATATCCAGAATTTTAGGTCATTATACATTTTACATAATAGCCCTTTATCAGATGCTTTTCCTACTATAGCTCAATAGTACTATTTGAGATCAGGTATGATGGCTTACTCTATGAGCTTGAACTCACTCCTAATATTGCTTGGGTGGCCTAGAACCTGAATCTGCATTAGTCACGGGACTCAAGAAAGCATATTATTATTATACTGCTAAAGGAACAGAGTAATAAAATTACTTCTAATCATATATTTCTGTACCCAAGCATCAGTGTGTGACACAGTATTCATCAAAGAAGCTTCTTTTGTACTAAATGATAATTAACAAAGACATCTACAACTAGACAATGTGCAGAGAATGAGGATCTTTGGACAGCTCAGATCCAAATGGAATGTCTTCATCAAACCTCTCCTTAAGTCTTAGGAATCTATGTGAAAGAGAAAGAGAAGAGATTATAACAGCCAGACGTGAAAAATGACTGCCAAGAAAGAGTGTCTTCCATATATGATATAACCAATACTCATATTCACTCACAGAGGCTGTGATACTATGCACAACAGTGTTTTTGTAGGCACTTTTGTTTTGTTTTGCTTTTGCTTCGACAAAAAAATATTTCATCTCGTTTATGTGATATTTTTCTGCTTAAATTTTTTGCTTGTTATTTCATTTTTATTTCCATGTGACATTATTGGTGGGGGTGATTTGACTGGGCAGGAGGATATTTGTGGAACTAGGCAGAGCTGAGAGAATAAAAAATATGATGAAAATTGATGATATGAAATTTGTGTAAATAGGAAAAGAAATTATGCTGAATATGGAAATGATTGGAAGAAAAACACAGGAGCCTATAAAAGGGTAAATATTGTACTTATTACTTTAGCATGGCTTAAGGTAGAAATACCTTCCTAGACATGATTTGTCCTTTCTAACAGGTGATCCTCTGACCAGGTTACTGACTCACATAACTGGAACATGAGGTCTCCAACCAGGGAGGATGTCTATCCTCTTGTACAGAAAAATTTTTTCCCTAATGGGTGTTTATTGGACTAACACCACAGTAGAACTATTTACAGTGAATTAGGCATCTTCCATTCTGGTATTCTCGTAGCCTAAAATTTGAATGGCTGGCAAATCTTTAATATCTCTTTATACTGATGATTTTGAATTAGGTGTTGCTACCATATTTTCAACAATGCATCAAAAATTAAAAATTTGTAATAAATAACACAAACTAAATGTACTTCAAAAAGCATTATTGTATTGAGCTTAGCTTGAACTACTCTTATTCATGATTCTGTTGAATGTGTCATTTGCATAGGAAGTATTTCTGTAATCTAAAATATAATAGTGAGTCATGAACACTGCGCTTCTACTCCTATTCCTTTCTCTTTCTTTTCTTCTATCATCTATCTATCTATCTCTTTCAATTATTTTATAAATGTATTGCATCTGTAAAACAACTGGAATGTATGACTTCTCTTCTCACAGAGCCCTGTTGTACACATATTTAGAATATTATTAATTGTTTATACTTTTATAATTTTAAAATACAGACTTTAATGAGATTGTGTCTCAGGTTTTATACTGCTGTAATAAAACATTATGACCATAAGCCATTAGGGGAGGAAAAGATTTAATTCATCTTTCAAGTCTCAGGTCACACACAGAAACTGATAGAAGTCAAGGGAACACCTCTAGGCATGAACATGCAGGAAGAAACTTAAGCAACGACCTTGAGGGTTCTCGGGTTAATGACTTACTTCCATGGCTTAGTCGGCCTACGTTCTTATACAACTGAGGACTTCATGCCCAGGTGTCACAACACACCCAGTAAGTAGGCTAACCCACATCAAACACTGATCATGAAAATACCCAACAGACAAACTCTATTAATGGCCAAACTGATGGATTTTCTCATTGAGAGTTCCTATTTCCAAATAACTCTAGCTTGTGTCAAGTCGATATAAAACCAGTCAATAGGATATTCTTTTCCATATTTTTATTTTTTGATTTTACATACCAACCGCAGTTCCCCCTGTCTCCTCTTCTCCCAATTCTACCTCCCCAATCCAATCCCCATGCAGTCCTTAGAGGGGGCAAGGCCTCCTTTGGTGCACAAAGTCTGGCATATCAAGTTGAGGCAGAACTAGGCCTCTCCCTGCTGCATCAAAGTTGAGCAAGGTTTGGAACCTAATTAGGTCCTCTGAATGTGGGGGGCAGTTGTGTGACTTTATCTGTTTGTGGGGCACTCAGCAATGGGATCAGTCTTATACAAGGTGCATGAACTGTGTAAAAGTCACTATTGTCTTGATATTAGTTTTCTAAGGCTTTTGGAGTTACATTCACATTTTCATCACTGCTAACAAAGAGTCTTTTCCATAACTAATGTTGTTCCAGAAAAACAGAGGACAAAAATTTTATGACCTTTATCTATTGATTAACCTGAATGAAAATATTTATGTTTATCTCTATATATTCTATAGCATTGCCATCTTTAGAAACATTAAGCTGCCAACCTAGACTTAAAGAAAATGCAATAGAATTTAAAAGTTCATACGAGTAAACAGTAAGAATTGGAGTGGATTTTCATCAGTTACAGTATGTAACATGCAATCATTAGAGCCCAAGTCCAGATGCTCAGAGCCAAAATAAGATATGTACGTGGTAATGCAGATGTATAATCCAAGTGTCTTCACAGGGACATGCGAGACAGGAAAAGGATGATTCCCTTAAGCCCATGACACAGTTATCCTGACTGAAGATTACCACAGTGAAAAACAGAAGATTCTGTCTTAAGTAAAGTGTAAGAACAAGACTGATGTCATAGGGTGTCCTCTGGCTTCCCTGCATGTGATATATAAGGCATGCGTGCACATGCTCTAACACATGCACACACATATATGAATCACACACACACACACACACACACACACAAATAAAAAGTGGATGCATTTCATCAGTTTCACTTTCTTCAATAGCGTAGGCTTTATTAAATTTTTCACAGTTGAACATATTCAAGGATCTGAAATATTTACTGTGTGTTAATGAAACACAAATAGCTAAAGGTGGCAAGAAAATTAGACCAATTTTAAAAGAATAAAGTTGGTGAAACATTTCAGCTTAATCCTATCACAAAGTCCAAATATCCTCTAAAACTCTCTGATGCCCTAATTAATGGCCATTAATGACATCAATCACATGCAGGCTTTAATCATGATTCATATTTCCAGCAAGTGGAGCACTAACTACATTTTAAGGCACATAAATTAGCAAATCTCCTGTTTAGGTGGAAACTGTGAAAGCCACTTAGCAGTCAATTTTACTGCTGTGCCTCCAGAGAATAAACGGAGGAGGGCTCAGAAACTCAGAACTGGAGTGAAGCACCTTGCAATTACTAAAGGAATTTTATATTTGCGAAATGAAGTCAATTAAATTTAATGCAGAGAATTAATTTTTATGTATTCAGAAATTACACCCAGGATGTGGAAAATTTACAGAGGAAAAACAGTGTTCTGGTCATGGAAAATAAAGTTTTAAAAAAATAA
This sequence comes from Myodes glareolus, assembly GCF_982192425.1. Taxonomy (NCBI): domain Eukaryota; kingdom Metazoa; phylum Chordata; class Mammalia; order Rodentia; family Cricetidae; genus Myodes; species Myodes glareolus. The sequence goes on from NC_142038.1 coordinate 2,388,817, forward strand.
AATAGCCATTTCTCTTCTTCTTTAGAACACATGAAAAAAAGTATTTTTTGTCAATGAGTAGAGAGGCTAGCAGATAAAGAACATAGTAGGACTCTTCTCATTACTACAACACAGGTCCTCTAGGAACTGCTTGGAAGGAACTCAATGGCCTGGGTCCACAAAGGTCCTGTGTTCTCTCTTATTGTTCCCACTCATCTCCTCTTTATATGCTATCCAGGAATCTAAGGCAGACTGACAGAGGTAACTTACTAAAGATCACGTGTTAATGAAGTTTGCTTCGCTGTGGCTCAGGACCTCCAAGACTTCCAATCTTTTCAGAACACTTTAAAAGCAGACACTTATCTCTGGTTGACTGAAGCTTCTCACTTTAGATACCTACCTTAATGCCTCCTGTGCAATCAATAATGTCTGGTCTGAAGGACAGTTTGACTTAGCACCTCCTCATTAAACCTCTCTCTTCTCCTTCATTAGAATCTAATAACCATGACTTTGTCATCTCAGAACTTGACATAGTTTTTACCATTATAAGTCTTATGATTGGGGCTTTTGTATTGACTTATCCTTGTATTGACTATAAGGATACATCAATTCCTTCTAGATAGGGCACAGAAGACAGACTAAAGTGATGTATCCACAGAAGTCAAGTTTGTTAAGTTTATTTCATTCTCTTAGAGGCATAGATGTGACAGAACTTATAAAAATCATGGATACCTGACATCTGCTGTGTCACCATGAAATACCATCCCATCGTGGATGACAATATGGTAGGTCCATCATGAAGATCCATTTCAGACATTGTGCCACTTCTTATATACTCTGGTACACTCCCAAATGTTGCTCTTAAGGGGCATTTGTGGGAAGATGTAATGACTCTGATTAGAGGATTTTTCTGTCTACTGGGGGGTGTCAAGGTCTCTTAACTATTATGATAGTGGCGACCATCTCTGATTAGTTTTGCTCAATTAGTTGCCATGACTACTATACTATGTCATTGCTACTCAAACATGGAAATACAATGATCATGCCGTGCTCAGAGCAAAATATCATAAATAGCAGGTATGCTCATTAAAACTTGTCTTTATCAAGAAGAATAAATATTGAAATTAAATTGATGAGGCTATGGAAATAACCTTATGCTTGAAAAATCATCTTATTACATTATTTGTGTTCTTCACGTTGTAGACACTGATGTGATTTCTTTTCTCTTCCTCTCCCTAAGGGATTATTCTTGTAAGATTCAAGACCCTGACAGAAGAAGTATTAAATACTTTGTGCTTATAAAAAGTGATACACTGTCCATGATTTTGACCTACTCAAAACTAATACAATAGAATAAGCATTTTACATATGCTGATAGTAGACATAAAGCTACAAGGTTAGAGACAAAATGACTTTATTACTTCTAGTAAAAGCTGCTGCCAATGTTTTAAGGTGACCATGTCAGTTTCCTGAGCCCCTAGTGTTATCTCAGTGGGTGAGGGTGGAGTAGGGCAATCAACAGAGCACATCATCTGTAAAAGGAAGTTTTTTTGTCACCTCTGAGTCCAGTCAAACTTTCAGACTGGTTAGTTTTAGGGTGGCCAAACAGAAATGTTTGCTATGTTCTGAGACGATCATCTCCCATGCATATTTCCTTGAAACTTTCTGAGAAAAGACATAGAAATTGCAAAATTGTTAATTCTTTTCCATTTTTTGGGAAATAAACCCATGTCTATCATGTGCGCACCTAAATTCTGTCTAAAAGGTTTTATATGAGTTTATCACTTTCCACCTGATAGCTATCAGCTATCTACATAGAATGTTAAACACATGGGTCATCATTCTGAGATACATCTTTGTCTCTTTTCATAATTACTATATCCATAAAATGATTAAACTTTAGAAAATGTTCATGAGTTTTGTGAGATAACAGTTTAAATAATGTCAGGTTTAGGATGAAAGAATCCATATTTGGAGAAATTGAAACTGGGCAAAAATGATTTGTTTTAAATGTAAGTATGCATGAACATATGTGTTCACACATACATATACACACTCATACAAAAAGCTTATGTATATTGTTGTTTTGTTTTTTATTCATTTTTTTCCTTTTTGTTGTTTTTCTTTTTGTTTTGAAACAGGATTTTTGTATATCTCAGGGTGGCTTCTAACTTGCTATGTACCTAATGCTAGCATTAAATTCTTAATTTGACTTCCATCAACTGAGTGAGTATCGGATATAGGTGTGTACCATCACACTTGGAGCTATATATTAATATTTTAAATCTTTTTTTATTTATTTATTAAATATTTCCACCTCTTCCCTGCCTTTCTTTTTCCTCACCCTCCCCACCTCTCCCTCCCTCCCTCCCCCTCTCCACTTCCCCCTCCCTCTCTAGTCTTAAGAGCATTCAGGGTTTCCTGCCCCATGGGAAGTCCAAGGTCCTCCCCCATTCATACAGGTCTTTAAACGTGAACATTCAAACAAACCAGGCTCCCACAAAGTTAGTCCATGCAGTAGAATTAAATCCCAATGCCATTGTCCTTGGCTTCTCAGTCAGCCTTCATTGCCAGTCACGATCAAAGTGTCCATTTTGATCACATGCTCCATTGCTCCCAGTCCAGCTGGCCTTGGTGAGCTCCCATTAGATTAGTCCCACCATCTCAGTGGGTGGACGCACCTCTTGTGATCCTGACTTCCTTGCTCACGTTCTCCATCCTTCTGCTCCTCATTTGGACCTAGGAAGCTAAGTCCAGTGCTCCAATGTGGTACTCTGTCTCTATCTCCAACCATCGCCAGATGAAGGTTCATATTCCTCTTATTGGGACTGGGTTACCTCACTCAGTAAAGCGTTTTCTATGTACATCCATTTGCATGTAAAATTCAAGATGTCATTTTTTTTTACCGCTGAGTAAAACTCTAATGTGTATATGTTCCACACCTTCTTTAACCATTCTTTTATTGAGGGGCACCTAGGTTGTTTCCAGGTTCTGGCTATTACAAATAGTGTTGCTATTGCCCTCCTATACACAAAGGATAAAGAAGCAGAGAGGGAAATCAGAGAAACATCACCTTTCACGATAGCCACAAATAGCATAAAATATCTTGGGGTAACTCTAACAAAGGAAGTGAAAGACCTATTTGACAAGAACTTTAAGTCTTTGAAGAAAGAAATTGAGGAGGTTACCAGAAAATGGAAAGATCTCCCCTGCTCTTGGATTGGGAGGATCAACATAGTAAAAATGGCAATTCTACCAAAAGCAATCTATAGATTCAATGCAATCCCCATCAAAATCCCATCAAACTTCTTCACAGACCTTGAGAGAACAATAATCAAGTTTATATGGCAAAACAAAAAAACCCAGGATAGCCAAAACAATCTTATACAATAAAGGAACTTCTGGAGGCATTACCATCCCTGACTTCAAACTCTATTACAGAGCTACAGTATTGAAAACAGCTTGGTATTGGCATAAGAACAGAGAAGTCTACTATGGAATCGAATAGAAGACCCGGATATCAACCCACAAACCTATGAACATCTGATTTTCGACAAGGGAGCTAAACATATACAATGAAAGAAGGAAAGCATCTTTAACAAATGGTGCTGGCATAACTGGATGTCAACCTGTAGAAGAATGAAAGTAGATCCATATCTATCACCATGCACAAAACTCAAGTCCAAATGGATTAAAGACCTCAATATTAATCTGATCACATTGAACCTGATAGAAGAGAAAGTGGGAAGTAGTCTATAAGACATGGGCACAGGAGACCACTTCCTAGGTAGAACCCCAGTAGCACAGACAGTAAGAGAAACAAGGAATAAATGGGACCTCCTGAAACTGATAAGCTTCTGTAAAGCAAAGGACACTATCACTAAGACAAAAAGGCTACCTTCTGACTGGGAGAAGATCTTCACCAAACCCTCATCAGACAAAGGTCTGATCTCCATAATATACAAAGAACTCAAGAAACTAACTAAATAATGGGGTACTGAATTGAACAGAGAATTCACAACAGAAGAACTTTGAATGGCCAGAAGACACTTAAGGTCATGCTCAACCTCCTTAGCAATCAGGGAAATGCAAATCAAAATAACTTTGAGATACCATCTTGCACCTGTCAGAATAGGTAAAATCAAAAACACCAATGATAGCCTATGCTGGAGAGGATGTGGAGAGAGGGGAACACTCATCCATTGTTGGTGGGAATACAAACTTGTGCAGCCACTGTGGAAATCAGTATGGCAGTTTCTCAGGAAATTGGGAGTCAACCTACCTCAGGACCCAGCAATTCCACTCTTGGGAATATTCCCAAGAGATGCCCTATCATACTACAAAATATTTTAAATCTTTAAAACACGTTAAAACTATGGATACTTTTGATTTAATATCTGATGTAACTCAAAGACACACAATAACATTTAAGATTCTGCATGTTCTCCTTTGACCAGGGAAGCAGGCAGGTTAACCACAGTTGTCAATTTCTTCCTTTTCTCTTGAGTATCCATTTTCCCATGTCATCCCTATCTCTGTAGCAGACCACCTGTTGAAGTCTTTCAAACCCTACCTTTGTCTCCAGATGATCACACAAATCTTTCCCTCCAAAATTTATTTCCCCAACTCATCACTTCATCCCAGCCCTCAACTCTAACAGCATTCCTTGCTCAACAAAGACCACTCAGGTCTGCTAATGACTAATCTTTGCTTTTCCATTCTCTTCCTAACTCAAACCCCCAGTCTCATCCCAAGCTCTGTCCCAAACCTGCTGAAATCTCAATCCTCTCTACCCCATCTCTCCAGGTTCACACAGATTTTCTCCAAATTTTCTCCACACTTCTCCTGTTACTCTAGGCTCTAAATCTGTTTGGCATTATATGGAAATCTTCCAGTCAATGCTGTGAAAGAAGCAAGTAGTCTAGTGAAGTGGGTAGGCAAGCTTCAAATCTTCACTACCCCTGCTTTCCTGCATATCCAATCACCATGTTTGTCTGTCCCACACTGTCTGTTTGAGCCTTTGTTTGATCTCTGTCCCAATTCCCGAGGACTAGGCAGATTCTGGTGGAATACCATCCTTTCTTCTCTCTCATGAACCACCACGGGACCACACTCCCATTTCTAAGTGCCAGTTCCCAAAACTGGTAAACCTCTAAACCCCAGTGGCCATACCTATCAGGATACCAAAAGAATTCCCAAGACAATCTCTTAGGACCCAGAGAAGCCAAAGAAAACTAGGAACAAAACAACCCTTCCCCCAAAAGACAAGATCAGATAGAATCACCCAAAATTATAATCTTCCCACACTCAGGAACATAAATGCCAGTTTAAAAACACAATTGAATAAAAGTCAGAACTACTTATCTCTATGGGAGCCCAGCAAACTTGCCATAGTAGGCCCTAAGAATTGGAACATAGTTGAATCACAAGACAAAGACCTTAAAATAGACATTATGAACATGAAAGAAGCCCTTAAAGAGGAAATTAATAAATTACTTAAGAAACATATGAAAACATAAGCAAATGGTCGAAAGGAAAGAATAAAACAGGTAAAGATCTGAAAGTGGAAATAGAGCTAGAAGGAACTTTCCAACCTAAAATGTTTTGCCTCACCCATGAAAATTCAAGGAATAAGTAATTAATCCCAACCAGCAAATCAAAAGACCACACACACACACACACACACACACACACACACACAAACACATACACACACCATGACCACTTCTACCACAACCACGACAATAACAGCACCATTCACTGATACCTCTTATGACCAGTGATCTCAGTTCCACAATAAGAAGACACAGATAGAAATAATGGATGCAAAATAATATCCACCTTTCTGATACATGGAAGAAACACACATTAACATCAAGGATATCTATCTCCTTAGGGTATAAGAATGTGAAAAGAAATTCCAAGGAAATGAACCTAAGAAGCAAGCTGGTATACAGCCATTTTAATACCTGTCAAATGGTCTTCAAGACAAAACTAATAAAAGAGTTAGGAAATGACACGACATACTTATCAAAGAAAAAAAAATCAACCAAGAGAACAATATACTTCTCAAAATATAAAAACCAAACAAAACAACCAAGTTTATAAAAGCAACACTAACACATCTTATCTCATATTGAACCCCACACACTGATAAAGAGATTTATAACCCATTCTCATCAATACACATGTCTCTGAGACAAAAACTAAACAGAAATGCTGGGACTGTTTGAAATTATACACCTAATAGACATAACAGATATTTACAGATTATTTCACCCAAACACAAAATAATATACCTACTTCTCAGCGCCTCATAGAATTTTTTCCAAAGCTGACCATGTACTCAGACATGAGACAAGTCTCAACAGATATAACAAAATAGAAGTAACAGTTTAAATCATGACGACCTCAGATTAAAGCAAGATATCAAATCAACAGAAACATTACAAAGTTTACAAACTCATAAAAACTGAAGAGTTCACCACTGGTTGAAAAATAGGTCAAGGAAGAAATTAAGGATTTTCTACAACCTAAGGAAAATGTACATAAAATATCCAACTATATGGGGCTTAATGACAGTGGTTCTAAGATTCAATTTCATAACACTAAGTACCTATATAACAAAATTGGAATGATCTCATCCTAGTAATTGAACAACACACTAGAGAAAGCTAGAACAAAAAGAAGAAAAGATGCCCAAAAGGAGTAGATGGAAAGAAACAATCAAACTCAGGTCTCAGATTAGTCAAATAGAAACAAACAAATAAAACCATCGAAATAAATAACCAATAAAACAAAGAATTGGCCCAGTGGTGGTGGCAAAAGCCTTTAATTCCAGCACTTGGGAGGTAGAGGAAGACAGATCTGTGAGTTTGAGCCTAGCCTGTTCTACAAGCGCTAGTTTAGGACAGGCTTCAATGCTACAGAGATATCCTATGTCAAAAAACAGAACAAAACAAAAAAACACAAATGAAAACACAAAGAATTTGGTCTTTCAAAATATTAATAAAATTGGCATACTCTTCTTATCCAAGTTAACTAAAAACAGAGTAAAAATATACAAATTGGGAATTTTAGAGATGAAAATGGGAACTATAACAGTAACCTGAGAGTCCAGCTCTTCAAGGCCACCTCCAGGATTCAAGGAAAAAGTTCATAATAAAGTGAAACTGAGATTAAAAGTTTTCTCACTGAGGAATTATGAAATAAATTCATACACATGCTGTTTGAGTCATGTTCTTTATTCTTCTGCCAATTTTTCTGTTCTCTAATTTTCTTCTAAGTTCTAATTCTGTTTAATTCTCCTCTGCTCCAATTGTCTGTTCCAATTCTCTGATGCTTATTCATTCACCTATATTAAATATATTTTTTTTACAGGAGGCTTAAGGCAAAAAGAAAAAAAAGTGAAGAAAGTTACATCTCATTGGTCATTGCACATCCCTTGGGTAAACAAAAAGAAGCTGAGTCATTTATTATCACAGCACAAGGTTCCAAATGGTTCCAAATGTAAGACTATGACCAGAGGATGGTAGCACATTACCCAACAAGCTTCAGAAAGATGTTTACAAAGAATCAGTCTTTTCCACCAGTCTTGGCAAGCAAGGAATTTGCCTGATTTTTCAAGTCGCTTTGTGCTAATACCCTTGTGCTACCATCCTCTGGTCATAGTTGTATTTCTGTAAAATTTTTAACTTATGATCCATTTACAGAAGCTTTTTGTCTTGCTTGAACTTACTCTGAGGTGAAAATGAGCTAATTGTGTTTAACTTTGTGCAAAGATTAATTAAGGCTCTGGACATAGGGGTAACAGACCCAGAAGCTAGACAAATACTTCTTGAATCTCTAGCTTTTGAAAATGCAAATACAGAATGTAAATAGATAATTGGGCCTTTAAGATCTAGATCAGCACCTATGGAAGAATGGATACAACATACGATGAATGCTGAGGCGTTTAGTTATAATGATAAATCCTGGGTAGGAGAAGTGATTTATAAAGCTATGAGGAGACATCAACCTACCAGGTGTTTTAATTGTGGTAAATTAGGACATCTGAAAAGGGATTGCAGGCAAAGAAATTCTAGGACTAATATCTCCTCTGGGAATGACAAAAGTAGGAGACCTCAGCCTTCAGGTATATGTAGGAGATGCGGTAAAGGCCGACATTGGTCCAACTAATGCAGGTCAACAACAGACAGACAAGGCAACCCGATACCATCGGGAAACTCCTTGAGGGGCCTCTCGCAAGCCCCCAAACCAAAACTGGCTCAGTCATTCCCAGTTACAGTGGAAAATGTATCTCACCAAGAAAATTGAAAACTCCAATGTCTGCCGTAAAAAGTAATACTGGTCTAAATGATGAATTACATGTGGAGAATGAGTCAAAAAATTCAGTAGGACAGAGTAAACGCATATTTTGGCAAACTTCTATTAACAATCAAAGACCAAAGCTAAGAGTCTATATAAATGGCATTTTTATTGAAGACTTATTAGACACAGGTGCGAATGTAAGTATAATTACTCCAGAATCTTGGCATCTGAATTGGCCTCTTCAAAAGGTAGATGTTCAGTTCCTGGGAATTGGAACCCTATCTCGTGTAAAACAAAGCACAAGATGGGTGGAATGCATAGGGCCTAAAGGGCAAATAGGAAGACTAAGACCATATATAGCCAATATTGCAATAAATTTATGGGGCTGTGACCTGCTACAGCAATGGAATATCCAGATTAACATTCCTGTAGTTCCAGGAATTCACAATTCTGGGAAAGATATAATGAGGTATTGTGGAAAAAGGTCACCAGCCATTCAGGCTGTACAAGAACATACAGCCAGTAGCAAATCTTTAGAGGTACCAACAGCCCTACCTTTAAAATGGCTAACTGAGAAGCCAGTATGGATCAAGCAGTGGCCTCTAGCTGAAGATAAATTACAGGCTTTGGAACAGCTGGTACAAGAGCAACTAGATGCTAACTATATGGAAGAATCAACCAGCCCTTGGAATTCTCCTGTGTTTGTTGTAAAAAAGAAATCTGGTAAATGGAGAATGGTGACAGACCTAAGAGCTGTCAACAAGGTAATTCAACCTATGGGTCCGCTACAATCTGGAATTCCTTTGCCTTCTCTATTACCAAGAGGATGGCCTCTTATAGTTATTGATTTGAAAGATTGTTTTTTCACTATACCTTTGCAAGAAAAGGATAGAGAAAAATTTGCCTTTACAGTGCCTACTTATAATAATTCTCAGCCTACTAGGAGATATCAATGGACTGTCCTCTCACAGGGGATGGTCAATAGTCCCACATTGTGTCAATATTTTATTAATAAGCCATTGGAAATAATTCGTAAGCAATTTCCCAAGTCCATAATTTATCATTACATGAATGACATTTTATTATCTGATTCAAATAAAGATACTTTGGAAAGTATGTTTGAAGAAGTAAAGAAAGTCTTGCCTAGGTGGGGATTACAAATTGCCCCTGAAAAGATTCAAAGAGGAGATTCTATTAATTACCTAGGTTACAGAATAGGGTTAGAGAAAATTCTAACGCAAAAGGCACAAATTAAGAGAGACCGGTTACGGACTCTTAATGACTTCCAAAGATTGTTAGGTGACATTTCCAGTCTACGACCAGCTGTTGGGATAACACCTGATCTAATAGCTCATTTAAACAAAACCTTAGATGGTGATAAAGATTTGAATAGTCCCAGAAAACTGACAGTTGAAGCAGAAAAGGAACTGACAATGACTGAGGAAAAATTACAGGAGGCACATGTGGATAGGGTGAACCCGAATCTTAGTTCCATCCTAATCATACTGCATTCCAGAATTTCTCCTACAGGGATTTTAATGCAGAGGGAAGATATTATTTTAGAGTGGATATTTATGTCTCATAAACCAAGTAAAAAATTAAAAACTTATGTAGAAAAGGTCTCTGAATTAATTATAAAAGGTAAACTGAGACTTTGTCAACTAGCAGGTATAGACCCGGCAGAAATTATAGTGCCTTTTACTACTGAGGAAATAAGAAAGTTATGGGAAGATAATGAACCATGGCAAAGAGCTTGTGCTAATTTTTTGGGAGAAATTAACAACAACTATCCCAAAAGTGATAGACTTAACCTCATAAAGAGAACTTCTTGGATTCTTCCTAGAATTGTATGTGATGCTCCAATAACTGGAGTCCGGACATTTTATACTGATGCAAATAAATCAGGGAAAGCAGGTTATAAATCGGAAGAATTGAGTAAGGCGGAACAAAGCCCTTATAATTCTGTCCAGAAGGCAGAATTATATGCCATTCTTATGGTGCTAAGGGATTTTAAAGAACCTCTTAATATAGTTACAGATTCACAATATGCAGAAAGAGTTATCTTTCATATTGAAACCGCTGAGTTCATACCAGATGACACAGAGTTGACTTCATTGTTTATTCAGGTACAGGACATAATTAGGAATAGGCTTTGTCAAATGTACATAACACACATCCAGTCCCATATTGATCTGCCTGGCCCTCTAGCACAAGGTAACACTGAAATTGACCAATTATTGATTGGAAGCGTTCTGCAGGCCTCAAAATTTCATAAACAACATCACATCAATAGTAAAGGCTTAAAGAAAGAGTTTTCCATTACATGGCAACAAGCTAAGGACATTATAAAGAGATATCCTATTTGTTCTTTCTATAATCAAACACCGTTGCCTGCAGGGAGCAACCCCAAGGGTACTCAAAGGAATGAAATCTGGCAGATTGATGTGTTCCACTTTATGGAATTTGGTAAATTAAAATATGTACACCACACCATAGACACGTATTCAGGTTTTCAATGGGCAACTGCCCTGAGCTCAGCAAAGGCTGATTCGGTAATCACACATTTATTGGAAGTTATGACCATTATGGGTATACCTGCACAAATAAAGACAGACAAAGGTCCAGCATATATATCTAAGAAAATGAAATGCTTCTTTGCTTATTATAATATAAAACACGTTACAGGTATACCAAATAATCCTACAGATCAGGCAGTTATAGAAAGATCAAGTAGTACTATAAAGGATATGCTAAACAAACAGAAAGGGACGAAAGATATCCCCAGAAATAGATTGCATAATGCTTTATTAACCTTGAATTTTCTTAATGCTAATGAGAAAGGAACAACAGCAGCAGAGAGGCATTGGATAATGGAAAAAACTTCTGAACTAAACCAACCTGTTTATTTCAAAGAGGTGCTGACCTCTCAGTGGAAGTCAGGAGATGCTACGTTGGGGAAGGGGTTTTGCTCTTGTTTCCACAGGAGAAGAAAAATTGTGGATACCATCAAAATTAATAAAGGTTCGATTTGAAAAGGAAAACCTCTTGGCAAGGAGAAATGACAGCTCATCTACAATGATGATATTCATACAGGTGGTAAGAAAAACATATAGAATGGGGGCAGGGTTCTGTTCTTATCTCCACAGGAAAACAATGATCTTTGAAAAGTTCAAGGGACCCTGGATATTTGAATACTGACAGATGGAAAATGACGGCCCAATAGGGACTATCAAGAAAACTGAATAGGTTCTGTAAGTACAATATACTAAATCATATTTCTAAATTTATAGAGCTGGTTTTGGAGTTGAACTCTGGCTCAGTCCCTCTCTAATTTAATTGTTAAAAGAAAAACCCAGAGTTTCTGGAGTTTCTGTCTCATGTCAAGAGCCATGATATGGGACAGAAAGAAATATGAGTTTAGAAAACATCTTTACTTTTCTTCATATCTATCACACCTTTCATTAAATATATCTATCATGCCTTTCATTGAATATATGTATGTCTGTATATGTCTATATGATTACTGTTTAAGTTTTCCACAATGAACAATGAGTTTTTCCTGCAGTGACATTTGAAGTTTCCAGAAAGAAGATGGGGCCCCATAACACCAACTCCACCTGGTTGAGATGATGTCATTATACTGATAGTGCTACTACAAGACCTGTTTTGGGTACCAGCTGCACAAGACGGTTCCAACGTGGTTAGCTGAAATGGTGCACATCTTGTACAACATTCTGGACAGACCTCCACAAAATACTCAGAGACTATTTACAATTTTAAAAGACATTGATCTTGAAATTTAACCATCATTTTACTTTCACAGGATCCCTCAGAAAGAACGTCGCCCCCATGACAGCTGGAAGTAATTCTAGAGAACGACGTCCCCTCTCCCAGTAAAGTTTTTCCTTGGGTTTAGGGACATCATTTAGGGGTTGGTTATAATTAGTATACGGTTGAGGGTTGGGGGAGGAATTTTATAAGCACAAGAATCTTTATAAAAAAAAGAGGGATAATTGGATTATGGGATAATAGATTTGTACTTGTGATGTATTGTTTTTAGACAAACATATTGGTATTGATTCTTATATATTGATACAAAGTAATATTATGTTAACTATTTTATGCATGCACGCTTCTACCTCTGTTTAAAACATTTTTATGTATTGATATATATTGTATTGATATATGTATATTTACCATATTGCATTCATTGTACACTTCTACCTCTGATTAAGATACTTATATATTGTTTATGTATTGATATATATGTTTACCATATTGCAATGTATACTTGCACATTGTTTATATTTGGAGGTCACATTGTCCTCATTTATTGCACAGTTGTTTATTATCTCAGTCTTTAAGTTAGATAGATATTGAGAATTATATAGATCAAGAGTCATCTAAGTTTGTCATTTATAATTAGACTAATCAGGTTCTTTAGATACATAGAGATTATATTCAGTATAGATAGATAATCTTCAACCTCTTCAAAGAGCTGTAGATAATGGCCTTTAGTCTAATTCAGAGCTCTGTGGTAGGAAGACACAATTGCTCATGGCAACACCGATCTATTCCTGAGAGAATGTTGAGCACCAAAGACACTCCACCTGGAGCCATTCTTCTTGGCAGAACTGGCCTTTGGGTAAAGAATTGCTCATACCTCAACTACTGAGAGAGTTACAGAATATCTGTAAATGGATAAAACAGGACTGTCATATCCTGCCAAGACAAGGTAAGATAGTTATGAAGTTTCTTGCCTTTGAAAATGGTATGTCAGTTACATCAGGCCTTAGCCAAAGTTGGTTGCTTCAATGCTGCAAACGTGACTTTGGGTGTTTGCCCAGGTAGCCAGTTGTCTCTGTGATTTGATACATGTTCTGGAAGTTGTTTGATTGAACTTCCTAATTACTCAGGTAACATTATTTCCCTTCTCAGATCTTTGATGGGATTGAAGATTATATAAATGTAGTTACTTTCCTTTCATGACTTGGCCAAGTTATTTGTTATACAAGACTTAAGCTAGTTAGAATAGGATATTTGTATTTATTGTATATAATTTCGTAGGTTTGTACTTATTGTATGTATATAATTTCGTAGTAGGCTTAGAACTCTCTTACTTAAACAAAAGGGGGAGATGCTGCGGTAGCTCCTTCAGCTCCTTCAGCCAATTGCCACTGAGTTACCAGTCCATTGGGGCGTGGTCTCTCTCTCTTTAAAAAAAGCAGCAGTTGTCCTCCTCTCACTCTCTGGCTTCCGGCTCCGCTTCTGGCTTCTAGACTCCTTTCCTGTTCGCGTGGAGGGGCTGTTGTCTGGGACAGTAATCTGTAAGTTTTTTCCCTTTTGAATAAATAACCATTCTATTAATCATAATTCCAAACTGGTGTGGGATTGTCTGTGACTTACGCCTTTAGCAAACCACACACACACATACACACACACACACACACCTCTACAAAGTCCATGTTAAAGTCAGTAAGTTTTTTTCACCACTACTTTAACAAGCAAACAGAAACAACCAATAACAAAACAAGGTCACAGAATGAAAGAGGAAAGGCCTTTACTGCCTCTATCTGGGATTTGCTACAGAAAGATTATCTTCTGACCACTCTTAGAAACAGTGATATATTTTGCGAGTTTTGAACTTTAAAAAAGTGGAATTTTGTCAAATCTGTATTTTTGTATCTAGGTTTTCTACCTAAAAATGTTGCATTTGAGTGATCCATCCATCTTGCTGTAGGCTAGCAATTGAATCATACTAAATTTCTCTATACTAAAATGCCGCCATTTCTTTGTATTCTATTTTTGTAAATTTATTTTATTTTACTTTTGTGGGCTATATTTTAAGACAGTCGCTCCCTCTGTATTTCAGAGGTGATCTTGACCTCATTATAGAGACAAAATCTGGCCATGATTTTTTTTTGTTATTTTCCAGTTCAGGACGTACAACCATGAACTACACCACGCAGCTTGATAAGTTTGGATAGGCATAGTATTTATTCACACCTATGAAGTATCAAGAGAGGTTCTAATTCATTTGTGCAATGGGTATTGTCAAATGGAGGGAAGCAATACTTGCACTATCTTTAACTTTTCTTGTTCCTTTGTAGTGGGCATACTGTGAACTCTCTCTTTAGCCACCTTGAGATAAACCATTTACAATGCTGAGAGCACACAGCATAGGAAAAATGTTTATAAGTTCTTTATCTAACCATACCTAATATGCATAATACATAATGAACTTGAAATATAAAGCAAAAAAGGAAATTAATAAAGAAATAAACAGTAGACATTTAGTATGATTCTAGTTTATTTATGTGTATTTCTTTTCTGAAGGATAATTTTGCCATTTTGTTTTTTAAATATTTTCATATAATTTTTAAACAATGAGTAAATATTTTAAACTACATACTATAAACTAAAATGCTTAAAATATTTTTAAAATATTACACAACTCAGTAGACTATATTGGGTAGAATCCCATTTAAGTAAATACAAGAATCAGCAAAACTAATCTTTACTCCTAGAGTTAAACAGTTTACCTTGGAGGTACAAATATTGTGAGCAGCTATTGAAATACAGTCAACCTGCGTGATGATTTAAGAGCTAATGATGAAAAAGATACAGTGTAAATTAAGTGCAGTTTCTGTGCTGAAACTAATATTTGTTTGAATAATCTAAAACTTAAAAATAGTTATGCTTATCAGATCAAATTATAACACATATATAAAAACCAAATGGCTCTTAACTTTTTATTGTAATGGAAGATTTTCTTCAAGATTATAAAAGAAACAGATATTCTTGTACTTTACTCAAAAGTAAAATGGAAGGCAATTATTGATTCCTATTGCTTCAAAGTAAAACCTTACTAGTCTCATACATTTAATAACTCTAAACAATACTTAGATGATAATGTAAGCCAACTCAACATACATTGATTTATTGATTTAACTAATACACACGTATACATACATTTGCACACACAGTCACACATATAAATACACATGTACACAAACATATACACACTCCATACACACTCATGATTTCTTTATTATAATAAGAGCAACGTTTTAAGTAGATGGAACAATTCTATTACCAAAATTTCAGATGAAATGATGAGGAGAATCAAGTTAGTTTCCCACATGCTGTAGAATATGATAATGAAGTTGAATGTAAATGGGCCTCTGAACTGCTGAATGTAACAGAGAGAATTATAGGATGCAATATAGTTAAAACATTTATCACATTGCTAATAAAACCATTGGTGAAGAGGCCAATTTGTCAGAACATTTAAATATAGCAATTTATATGCATTCTTTGTTGAATACAAATAATTTATAGATGAATTGTTATTAATTGGCTATGTATTTCATGCTAGATTATTTTGAAGAGTATAATCTTATATAAGCTTGTTCATTAGAGTTCATGTTGCCTGTGTCCTGAGGCTACTCACACTTGATTTACTCTTTCAGACAATGTTAGTGACCTAGATCCTTTTGATGGTCAAATTAAACGTGTATAAAAGAATTTATATGTTGTGGACTGAATGGCTGGGTTTTGAAATAGTGAATTGCTACTTCCCAGTGCAATGATACTGGGGATAGCACTCTGGGATAGACACAGATTGTGTAGATATAATTTTACGGGTGGGGGCACTCACAATGAGGTTACTAATTTTGTGAAAGTACCATTTTTCTGCTCAAGGACAAAGAAGAGGCGACTAAATAGTCCCTGCTCCTCTTGAGTTTTTTTTTATCATTGTTTTATTTACAATAATTAACTATTGCTGGAAAATATTAAATGAAAATTCAGAAATATTTCATGGGTTTTGAATTGTCCATCATTTGAGAAGCATAATTTAATCTCATGCTATCCTATGATAATATATCATATTATCATATTATGATATGATATTATCATATTATGATAATATCCTGGTAATATCCAGACTATTACCTTTTAGTCTGGAATGTGAAGGATTCTATCAAGGGAAGTTAGAGCAGGTTATTTAAGGCAGGAAGCTATTGATAGGACCTGATGGAGGAATACTGTTTCCTGGATTACACTCCATGGCTTGCTCAGCTCTTTTTTTTTTAAAAAAAAATATCTATTTTTATTTTATGTACATTGGTAATATTCTGCCTGTGAGACTATGTGAGGGATTCAGCTTCTGGAAGAGGAGTTACAGAGACGTTTGAGCTATCATCTGTGTACTGGGAATTGAACTTGGATCCTCTGGAAAATCAGCCAGTGCTCTTAATCTCTGAGCCATCTGTCTATCCCCACTCAACTGTTTTCTTACACAACTCAGCACTACGTAAGTATGATATCAACCACAGTCATCTGAGCCCTTCCATGTTAATCATCAATCAAGAAGCACCCCATATATATGGTCACAGACCAATCTGATGGAGGTGTTTTCTTAATTGAGGTGCTCTGTTCCCAGATGATTCCATCATGTTTCAAGTTAACAAAACAAAAGCAAACAAACAAAACCCTAACCAGTACAACTGATGCCTTGGTCAACTTGACACACATATATGTCAGTGCTACACCATCACCTCTCCTTTCTTGTTGGCCCTTAACATAGCCTGTTACCATGACCATATAAAACATAAACTAACTTTCACAGACTCAGTCTTTTAAAATAATCCAAACACTTAAAAATCCAAGTTCTCTTTATAAACCAAAATGTTTTGTTAAATGTTCAGGCTCTTGACTCTGAGCTCATGTGAAACCAAATGTGAGTTTTTTATGTTGATTCCAGAATGGAAAAAACAGTACACAGTTACAATAGGATCAAGTCAAACCACAATCCCCCAGTGTAAATAGTCCTGTGTTTAGGACTCACTAACAGTCTTCTGGGATCCAAAGGATTTGGACTGTTCTACTTTTCTGACTTTGTCATCCTACAACACAAATAACTTGTCTAATGGGCTGAAACCAGTACCACTTCAAGGCTGATGCTGTCTTGGCGAATGTCCCACAGTCTTGGAACCTCCAGTACCTGGGAGACTACTCTGCAGCCAATGTACTTTCACCGTACAGGCTCTATTAGCTTCCCACGGTGCCCAACCTCAGCAGCTCTCCAGTAGCAGCTCCACCCTTTCGTTTTCATGCTGCCAGAACCCGTATCACCTGGCAGACTCTTACACATTACCGAGTTCAACATCCAGCTCCTGATGCGGTCTTGTCCTCTTTCTCCCGTAGCTTCTGGGCTGTTATCTTGTAAAATAGCAGTGGGTTTATCATCCCTAGCTAACAAGAATCAGCCATTCCAGTAGGGTAAATGTTTCACTACACACACACACACACA
Source organism: Myodes glareolus (assembly GCF_982192425.1). Taxonomy (NCBI): domain Eukaryota; kingdom Metazoa; phylum Chordata; class Mammalia; order Rodentia; family Cricetidae; genus Myodes; species Myodes glareolus. Next base: position 2,406,422 of record NC_142038.1, read on the forward strand.
CACACACACACACACACACACACACACACACACACTGTTTGATATTATCAATGGTTTTAAGAGCAGGGGACACATGTTATGCAGACCAGCTTTGGTCCTGCGTGAATCATGGTAATATGGTGATAAAGTTGCTGTTTACCATCCAGAACCAGACACTGGCTAAGAACATCCTCTGTCACCCACATCCAGGGTGCCTAGTTGGGTCTTGATGCAGGATGGGGTGGGGAGAAGGATTGGGAGGGCTGGAGGGAGAAGGAGCTGGGATTGGTATGTAAAATAACATTGTTTTAAAAATAAAAATTAAAAAAGTACATTTTCTGTGGATACCTTAGCCTTGGATTTCCTAGATCTTGAACTGTAAAATAAAAATGTCTGTTTCCTAACATACGTAATCTGTTTTGTTGGGGTTTTTTGATTAACTTGTTTTTCAAAGAGGTGTTTGAAATATTCACATGATTATTGTAATTATTCCTCCCTTCTAGTCATCTGAACCTCTCATGTTTCAGCTCAGTTTCAAAACGTGACCACTTTTCCTTAATTACTATTGTTACATACTTATATTCATATGTAGTATTAGAACAACAACAAAAAATTTATCCCCTAGGAGCTAAAAAGAGGAATGTGTAACAATTAGATGGGTTTGAATGAAAGTGCAAAAAGATTGATAGATATTATTTTATTTTCACCTAAATCAACCTTACCTCATGAATTAGAGTCTGGGCTCTCTAATAAGATGATATTTTCTTTTATCAAAATTATTTTTAAAGGATGTGTTTAACAAATATGTGTGAAATAAGAAGGAAAAAATTCATTGCAATTATATTTATAATAAATTCCAAACTAGTAATACCCAGAAACCCTTCAGTTGTTGAATAGAGAAAATGTGCCATCATTGACTGAAATCCTTCCTGGACCTGGAGGTGCTTTATTGATTCATCAAGCAGCATGGAAAGATACTATAATGTATACATTTCTCTTTTTTTAATTGATTTTTGTTGAACTCTACATTTTTCTGTGCTCCCCTCTCTGCCTCTCCTCCTCCCTCTCATCCCTTTCCCCAAGATCCCCATGCTCCCAATTTACTCGGGAGATCTTTCCTTTTTCTACTTCCCATGTAAATTAGATCATATAAGTCTCTCTTAGTGACCTCATTGTTGCCTAAGTTCTCTGGGATTGTGATTTGTAGGCTGGTTTTCTTTGTTTTATGAATAAAAACCACTTAGGAGTGAGTACATGTCATAAGTTGTTTTTCTGTGTCTGGGTTACCTCACTCAAAATGATGTTTTCTAACTCCATCCATTTTCCTGTAAAATTCAAGATTTTTTTTTTTTTGCTGTGTAGTACTCCAAGTATAACATGGGTATAATATATATTTATAAATGCAACAAACAAAGAGAAAGAATAAAAACAGACACAAAATGTTAAGAAAGCTTCTGCAAAAGGCAAACTAGAACTAAACTAAAACAAGTCAAACCTCTGGAGATGCAGAAAGGAAACCTAGGTTGAAGAAGAAATGGTCAGTTGTTGGTAGTCTTTCACTCTTTGGGGGGCCTGCCAACCAGCTCCCAAGTAAACGCACACAGAGTCTTATTATTACTTATAAATGCCTGTCATTGGCTTGGCTTGTTTCTGGACAGCTTTTCCTAATTTATCCCGTCTATCTTTTGCCTCTGAGCTTTTATCTTTTTCTATTTCTCATCCACCTTACTTTCACTTTTATTCTGTGGTTGACTGGTTGGCTGGCCCTCTTGCTCCTTTCTCTCTTTCTCCTTTCTCTCTTCCAAGATTCCTCCCCCTATTTATACTCTCTTCCTGCCAGTCCTCCATATCCTTTCTCCTGCCTTACTACTATTGCCATTCAGCTCCTCCGTCCTCCATGTGGGTTTCTAGGACCAAACTCCTAATGTTGGACTTGGCATTTGATGTCTATACGCAGTTATCTTGCTGGCCCAGAAATCAATAATTTTTTTTTGTACAATTTTACACTTCAGCTATCAACTGCATTTTTAGTCTCACATCCACCATGGAAAACAAGAAGAAAGAAAAAATCTATAACAGAGTTGTTATTAGGACTACAGAAAGTCCTATTTCATCTTTAGGGACTCATAAGTCCTTTTCCACACATTCTGTCCTTCATCATCCTCTAATATGACCTTCTTAGTATCCTTTCTAAATGTTGTAGCATCCTCACACTTACCCGTGTGTGTGTGCTCTATATATATTCCAAAATCTCTTTCTGAGTCCATATGTTGCCTGTATGTATGTTTTCAATACTGATCCTTTAGTCCTGGAAAATCTATTGCAGCACTCTTCCCTGGGGAAGAGGCTCCCACTCTCAGTATTCTATATTTGACTGTAGTTCTCTGTCTAGAGTTGAAGCTTTGTGGGAATTTCCCTGTTCATTTTGTCCTGTCTGTTGGTATACTCCTCCTTCAGTTCATATTTAGACAACATACTGGATGGCTAGCCATGTACTCTAAATCATCGATTTCCAGCTACTCCTAAACACATGGAATCACATTCTAGTCATTATATTCTGCCTCTGTGGAGAACACTCAACAGGTGGCCACCATCAAAACTCTTCATGAAGGAACTGCTAGAATACAGCTCTGCAGACACTCCCCGACCTTTGATGAAGCTTGCACTTAAATGCCGCTAATTATTCAGAGAGTATCAGGGAGTGTAAACTACAGGAAATTGTAGAATCCTGTGCTTCTCTCCCTTCTCTTCATGACGTCAATGCTGCTTTTCATTCCTGCACCAAGTGGGCTGAATTTGTTTTCTCTATTTGAAGGGCAGAACCACCATGTATAGAAGGGCATAGTCTCAGGCAAGCATGCTGATGTCATGATCATGAGTTTAACTAAACAAAACTATAAGTAAGCCCCTGTGTACTTTGTCTGCAGTCATTCAGCTGGACCCATTCTTTTAATCCCTGAAATGATCCATCCAAAGTTATCACTCACTCATCATAATTATGTTAGTTATTAGGATCTTAAACATATAAACGTCATAATATTTTTTCAATAAATAAAGCTTGAATTGGCTATTTGGTGTGAGTTATTTTGGTCCTCATAAATTCGGTCTTTTGAAAGAAAATATTTCAGGCCAAAGTGCATATTTTTTCTGTCAGAGAAATAAAAAAGGAGAGTTGAATGCACCTAATGGCAGGTTTATTATGAATGTTCTAATATCTGTCAACTCTGAGGAACGATGTAGCAGGAGTCTGCTTTAAACCCACAATTCTCTGGAGTGTGAAAGTATTCAATAACATCCTCAGCTTGAACAATTTATTATTTTGAAGCCTACTCTATAAGATGATAAGATTAAATTATTCAGTCAATACTGCAGTATTGGCTTTTGTCATGGATATATTTAATTAAATAAAAATTGAACAGCCCATTTATCTTATAGTTACCATTTTATACATCACATTTGTTGACAGCATCTGGTTTTCTTCTCCCAGCATTAAGAATACTAATTAATTCATGACCATAATTTTTCATCTATATTAACTGTGCTTATGATTGGCAGATTAAAATACTGGTCAAATACATACCCACAAATAACATTTACTTTTTGTTCACACGAACATTCCATATACTAACAAAGGGATTTTTCAATAGGAATTATCGACAAAGCAATTTTATCATTAAGAACATTCAAGTTTCAACTTTTGCCGAATATGTGTTTACTTCACAAACAAAAAACTGTGGGACAGATAAAAATATCTTGCAAATTTTATGTAAATAAAATATATACTCAGAAATATAAAGAAACAAAAGAAAATGGTTCTTGTTTTTAACTATATATTTTTGCATTTTTAAATTTAAAGTATTGAAAGTTATTCCCTAGATATGTGTTTATTACCATTCAGTTTTCCCTTGCATGTTTCCACTACTGAACTCCATTATCCATAAAGCATGGATTTCTGTAATATTTCAAAGCTTTGTAAGTTGGATATAGAAACAACTGTTTGGCTTTACATGTAGTAGCTCTGAAGCTACCCTGTCAGGAATTTTTAAAAAAATATTTTACTAATCAGTATTCAGTATAATTTCTTATAAATTATCTGTTCTGTTGCTAGTAACTTTGCAATTCATAAATATATTTGTAGAAGTAGCATCCAAACATTCTCTAGCCAGTCTTTAAAAAGATGATTGATGTTATGTAAGCACTCTAAATTGTCTGTCATTACCGTTGCTTATTTTTGAGGCTATAATTAACTTATCATAAGCTTTTTAGCCTATGCTGAAAAAAGACAAAATTTCAAAAGTCATACTGATTTCTTAATTTGTTTGATACAGGGTCTCATGTATCACAGACTGGGTTGACATCCCATACGAAGGTAAGGGTGACCCTGATTTCCTGATCTCCCTGACTGTGCCTCAAAACTCCTTGAATTATAGATCTGGACCAGAAGACTTGATTTGATGAATGACTATATTTTCCACCATTGCATCTTTCAGGAGGCTTTATGTTTTGTGCACATGCCCATGAGGATCGTGGAGACATGCATCATATATGCTCAGTACTGCTTTAAATACATGCTTCTCCAGTCTGAAATTTCTGTAGCACAAATCCTCAGAACTGTTTTCTGGAAGCACAGTTCAATACTAAGACCATTCTTATACCAGTGATATCTATGGTCTAAGGAAAAACATTCTCTAATTTATTATGCTATCTATAGAATATATATATATATATATATATATATATATATATATGCATATATACTTTACCACATTTTAACCACTATAAATTTTAGTCATTCTATTTTCTTAATAAGATAATTATTGAAAAATATTTATAAAAAAATCAAACTCTTAGATAAGCTGACTCTTACCCATCCTTTCTGGGTGTTGCAGATTGCTTAGAAATCGTTCCCCCAAGGATGCTCTGGGTTTCTGTCATATGATTTCCTGGTGCTCATTTTGTAAGCTTCACTGCAGACCAAGTCTTGATACAAAAATGTCATAAAAAGAACTAAGATGGTAAAAAGAGTGAAGAACATTAGACAAAATTGTAGGTAAATAATAGAATGAAATTCCTAGTTTGATTGATGAGTGAGAGGAAGCCAAAATTCTGGCAGATCGTTTGGCTCTACCACAGACCTAAGAATGACACAAGTGGAGGAAGACAATCAGGGGCAGAGGTACCACTTCCGGGTTCCAGTGCTGTAAGAACAGGATAATGTTAACAGCAGACACTGCCAACTGAGGACTGGGGACTCTGAAAAACTAGCCTGTTAGACAGTCACACTGATGCCACCAAGCTCATTCTTGAATATTATGGAGTCTACTTCTTTTTGCTTTCATATTTTTATACTGTCAACATTTATCTGGGTTCAATCATTATCCGTTTAATGCAAGACATTTATGCAACCAATTAGAAATTATTTTTCAAGTGAATTTTTTGTTCAATATTATTTTTCACTTTTTGAATAAACAAAGTTGAGGGTAGTTTTCTCATCATATCTCATGTAAACAAACACTTGGCTTCATTCTTCTTGGGTTTTGCAAAAAGAAATCAATAAAATGATAAATTAAAAAGTCAAATTTCTCTGCCATCAAGATGAAGCATTGCCCTCTTCTAGTGAATATTTAAGTTGTGGCATAAAATGGATCATAAAATTTGGTGTATTATTTATATGGAGACATCTTTTCTGTTTCATAAACTCTTATTCTGCAGTGAATAAACTGGGGACTACAGTGTGGGAAAAGTTCTAGGAAGCTGTTAGCAAAGAGTGCTTGCTAGTTCCTGTCAGCATTGTGAGGCTGTCCCCAGCCATGCTGTGTTGTGTCTTTCTCAGTGCTTTAACTTGGGTATGGGTAAGTTTTCTTGTTTCCATACAAGCCGGAAATGTATATGGTACACATAATACACCCTGGAAGAAAAAAATCTCACATAGATATACAAATAAATAAATAATATTTTTTATATTAAAATAGAAAACCTGAGCCTATGCCACACAACAGTTTAATAGAGGTCCATTGTACTTCCTTCATTCTTCGGGTGCTCCTGATTAATCAATGCTATTTTACTACAAAAGCTAGTCAGACGTCCTCTGACAGATGGCTAAATATCAAGTCTTTTGTTTGTTATTTCTTTTTTAATTCGTGTGTGTGTGTGTATGTGTGTGTGTGTGTGTGTGTGTGTGTGTGTGTGTGTGTGTGTGTTTATGCCCTATGTCACTGTTCCCAGATTCTATAGAATGCTGTTAGATTTTCTGAAGCTAGAAATATATGTAGTTTTGAGTCAGTTGAAAAGGATTCTGGGGACTAAACTCAGACACTAAATATAGAATCTATAGAATACCCATGCTTAGGTAGTTTCACAAAGTAAATACCTGGGGACATACCTCAGTTGTTGTCTAAACAAATATGAGAGGTGAGTTTGTTTCCCCAGAATCAATGTAAGATTTTAGTAAGGTGCTCTTGAAAACCCAATGCAGAACCTGGAGAATGACTGAGAAAGAAGACTTGCGAAGGACAGACCAGAAAACATACCCCCAAAATATGATGATCCAAGTTCAAGAAAGTGCAAGGAATGAATAATCCCAGACTAGTAAATCAAAACAGAGAAGAAACACACACACACACACACACACACACACACACACACACACACACACACACCACAAAATTATAGCAATCACCCAAAACGCTCACTGATATCCCTCAGCATCAGTGGTCTCAATTTCCTCAATAAAAAGACAGACTAACAGAATGGATGTGAAAACAGGAAAACAGTCATCCGCTGCATCCAAAAACAGCACCTTAACACCAAGGGTAAAGATCACCTTCAAATAAAAGAAAGGGAAAAGATATTCTAAACGAGATCATGTAGCTATTTTAATACAGGAAAAATAGACTCAAACCAAAACTAATCAGAGGCTATAGAGAAAGAAACTTTATATTCATCAAGCAAAAAGTCCTTCACATACAAAATTCTTCATATCTGTGCACCAAGCACAGGACCTGCACATGCCGCTTCAATCTCTGTGATTTCATAGGGTCTTTGCTTATGATGATTTATAAGACCTTGTTTCATGATATCCTCCATCTCCTCTGGGTCTTAGACTCTTTCTGACTCCTTTTTCATAGGGTTTCCTTAACCCTCAAGGAGAGGGAGATATGGTGGAGGTATCTCATTTTGGGCTGAGTGTTCCAAACTCTGTCACTCCCTGCATAGTGCCTGGCTGTGAAGCTCTGTGTTCACATGTACTGCAGGAAGCTTCTCTGGTGACAACTGAACAAGCACTGCTCTTGGAAAAAATTGTCATTTGGAAAAATCTCATTAAGAGTGATTTTAACCTTCTAGTTTTGGGGATAGAAATTTGTACACTATGTCCCTGGGCTATCTAATCTCAGGTCAGCCAGGGCAAGACAGTTTTAGCACAGAATTCTACCAGCATTTCTAAGAAGAGTTAATGACAATATTCTTCTAATTATTTCACAAAATATAAACAGGAAGGGCTTTGTCTAATTGATTTTAGAAATATCCAAGCCACACAAAGACCTAACAAAGAAAAACAATTACAGACCAATTCCCCTATGTACATAGATGCAAAAATTCTCCTATTAGTCCAACTTGAGACACCATTAGAGGAAGCCCAAACTTGACACTGCCTTGCATGTCAGCAATCAGAGGTTATATAGCTCAGAGGCCTAAGGTAGAACAAAATAGAATTGGCAAAAAAAGTCAATGAAATAATTGCTAAAGATATTCTGTATACTTGTAGACTCTAGCTTAGTATAATCATTATTAGAGATGCTTTATCCAGCATCTGATAAGAGCAGATACAGAGAGCCACAGCTAAACATTAGGCAGAGCTTGGGGCATCCCATGGAAGATGGGGATGGGAAGAATTGTGTGAGAAGAGGGGTCAAAGACACTATAAGAACATAGCCCACAGAATCAACAAACCAGGACTTATACGGGCTCACAGAAATGGGAGCAGTTATCAGAGGGCCTTTGTGGGTTTGATTTAGGTCCTCTATATATGTTATTGTTCTGTAACTCGGTATTCCTGTGATATTCCTACAGTGGTACATATACTATCTCTGACTCTTCTGCCTGATTTATTTTATTCCTCCTACTGGGTTGTCTTGTCCATCCTGGATATTGGAGTATGTATCTAATCTTATTGTAAACTGTTATGTCATATTTGGTTGATATCCTTTGGAGGTTTGCATTTCTCTGAGGGAAATACATAAAAAGAAGTTGATCTAGGGGAGTTGATCAAGGAGGTGAAGGATTGAGAGGAGAGAAATCTGTAGTCACGATATAATATATGACAGAAGAATAAATAAATAAATAAATAAATAAATAAATAAAATTTTAAAATTCTCAATCAAATACTAGCAGACTGAATCCAGTAATACATCAAAAGTATTATCTACCATGAACAAGTAGATTTCATCCCAGAGATGTGGGATGATTCAACATATATAAGTTTTGATAAATGAACACTACCACATAAACAAAAGATAAAAACCATATGATCATCTCATTAAACATAGAAAATACCTTTGAAAAATATAAAACCTTGTTATAATAGAAGTTCTGAGGAGCTCAGGTAAACAATGCAATAAGGGGCTTAGGTCAATGCAATAAGCCAATTTATAGCAAGCACATAGCCAATATAAATTTAAATAAAGAGAAACTTAAAATAATACCACTAAAATCAGGAATAAATCAAGATTATCTACTCTTTCCATACATATTTCGTGTAGTACTTGAAGTCTTCCCTAGATCAATAAGGAAATCAAGGGCATAAACCTACACAACTCATTGAACATGGAGAAGACAAGATGCTTCTTACATTGTGCCTTTGTTGTTGTGGTCTAGTGTCTTGGATACAGGAGACACTCTACAGGAGTGAAAAAGAGAAAGAAAAGCACCAACCGAGGCATAAATCTTCAATGATGTCCTATGTACAGGGTATGCTAGCTAATGGTGGCACAAAGGTTGAAAGTGTGTGGTAGTAATGAACAAGCATCTAATTTGTCTTAAGATGGAACCTAGAAATTCCAGGGATCTAAGATAAAACCAAATACTAATGTCCTTAAAAAGGAGTAGCAATAAAGTGACTCTTGACTTTTTGATACACAAATACGTAAGTGTCTTGTTCAGTCACTATCAAAGAAACTCCCTTTTGCATTGGATTGGAACAGAGAGACCCACATCCAGAGATTATGTTCAGTGGGAGACTTTAGAATTCTCAGCCTAAACAGAATGTTTCCATCAAACTGCTCCATCAAGGATCAGGGAATCCTGTGGAGAAGGAGGAGGATGCAGAATGAATTACATTCTTACGAGCCAGAAGGTATGAAGGACACCAAGGAAATAAATCCTTGAAATCATCATGATGAAAGTTCAAATGAACTCACAGAGATGGAGGCTTAGAGAAAAGAGTCCGCACTAAGCTGGTAAATGATATATTTGGGCTTCTAGTTCCAGGATTTATTGGGATTCGTGGATGTGCAATGGAGAGGCTGACTGTTTCTTGGGCCTCTACTTTGGATCCTTTCCTTTTGTTTCCTTCCATCTCATTCTAATGTGCTAGTTTTTATCTTGTTGTATTTTATTTTGTTTTATTATTATCCATTAGAAACCTGTTGTTTTCTAATGAGAGTCAGAATTAAAGTTTATCCTAATTGGTGGTGAGGTGTGGAGGAACTGGGAGAAGTAGAGGGAGGAAAAACTGAAATCAATAAGCAATTTGTAAGAAAAAAATCTATTTTCAATAAAAGTACAAAAAAAGAATAGAAAATATCTTAATTTAGTGAGGCATAAGTTATTGAACAGAACACCTGATATCTTCTGTATATGAGCATATATACATGTGTACACACTCACATACACATGTTACACTCACACACATCACACACTCACACACAAGCACAAGAACAATGTAAACTAGTTCTATAGAAAACAATAGTTTTAGATTCTTTGGAGAGAGTGTACTGAGAGTGAAAATTAAAGACAGGTTCCCTAAGAAAATAATTTTGGCTTTTCAAATGTATACAGTCATTCATTTTTTTCACGAACATCAATTGGCCACTGTCCGTTGACCATCTTAAGCTTACCGCTGAGCATGATAAGGGTGGATAAGTAACTGTGTTATCCAATAGTGAGTAAGTGTGTTATCCAGTAGCACACAAACAGTGTACAGAGATTGTGTTATCCAATAGGAACAGCCAAACAGTGTGCAGAGATTGTGCTATCCAATAGGAACAGCCAAACAGTGTGCAGACAGTTACCTAAGATGAGAAACAACAGGTTTACAGGGTAAAAATAGGAACATAAGTTATAAATTCTTTACATGGTCACTGTTCTCAATATATATTGTAGTTATCTTGAATCATTTCATAAGTTTTTATTCGTCTTTTTTATAAATTCATTTCCTACAAAATAGAATATATCAGGATCATAGCCTGATGTTTTGAAAATATAACCCATGCTAATTTTCAAACCCAGTTATTAATATTTTAAGAAAGTAAAATAGGTGTTCATAGGTTTGTGGGTTAATATCCGGGTCTTCTATTTGATTCCATAGTAGACTTCTCTGTTCTTATGCCAATACCAAGCTGTTTTCAATACTGTAGCTCTGTAATAGAGTTTGAAGTCAGGGATGGTAATGCCTCCAGAAGTTCCTTTATTGTATAAGATTGTTTTGGCTATCCTGGGTTTTTGTTTTGCCATATAAACTTGATTATTGTTCTCTCAAGGTCTGTGAAGAAGTTTGATGGGATTTTGATGGGGATTGCATTGAATCTATAGATTGCTTTTGGTAGAATTGCCATTTTTACTATGTTGATTCTCCCAATCCAAGAGCGGGGCGGGGTCTTTCCATTTTCTGGTAACCTCCTCAATTTCTTTCTTCAAAGACTTAAAGTTCTTGTCAAATAGGTCTTTCACTTCCTTGGTTAGAGTTACCCCAAGATATTTTATGCTATTTGTGGCTATCGTGAAAGGTGATGTTGCTCTGATTTCCCTCTCTGCTTCTTTATCCTTTGTGTATAGGAGGGCAACCAATTTTTTGGAGTTGATCTTGTATCCTGCCACATTACTAAAGGTGTTTATCAGCTGCAGGAGTTCTTTGGTAGAGTTTTTGAGGTCGCTTATGTACACTATCATATCGTCTGCAAATAACGAAAGTTTAACTTCATCCTTTCCAATTCGAATCCCCTTGGTCCCCTTATGTTGTCTTATTGCTATTGCTAGAACTTCAAGCACTATATTGAAGAGGTATGGAGAGAGTGGACAGCCTTGTCGTGTCCCTGAGTTTAGTGGAATGGCTTTGAGTTTCTCTCCATTCAATTTGATGTTAGCTGTCAGCTTGTTGTATATTGCTTTTATTATATTTAGGTATGATCCTTGTGTCCCCAATCTCTCCAGCACCTTTATCATAAATGGGTGTTGAATTTTGTCGAAAGCTTTTTCAGCATCCAATGAAATGATCATATGTTTTTTTTTCTTTCAGTTTATTTATATGGTGGATTACATTGATAGATTTGCATATGTTGAACCAGCCCTGCATCTCTGGGATGAAGCCCACTTGATCATAATGGATGAATATACCCAAGAGATGCCCTATCATACTACAAAAGTATTTGTTCAACAATGTTCATAGCTGCACTATTTGTAATAGCCAGAACATGGAAACAACCTAGGTGCCCCTCAATAGAAGAAGGGTCAAAAAAGGTGTGGAACATATACACATTAGAGTTTTACTCAGCGGTAAAAAAAATGACATCTTGAATTTTGCATGCAAATGGATGTACATAGAAAACGCTTTACTGAGTGAGGTAACCCAGACCCAAAAAGAGGAATATGGTATGTACTCACTCATAAGTGGATTCTAGCCATAGTTAAAGATCTTTGAGCCTATAATTCGTGATCCTATAGAAGCTAAATAAGAAGGTGAACCTGAAGAAAATCATATAGTTATTCTCCTGGATATTAGAAGTAGACAAGATTGCCAGGCTTGGGGGAATGGGAGGGGAGGGAGGAAGGATGGTTATGGGAGCAGGGAAGTATATATCTCAACTAAGGGAGCCATTTTAGGGTTTTCAAGAGGCTTGATTCTGGAGGGGTTCCCAGACCCAAGGAGAGGTCCCCAGATTGTTCCCTGGGCAGCAGAGGAGAGGGTGCCTGAACCGGCCTTGGCCCATAACCATACTGATGAATATTTTGCATATCACCGTGGAACCTTCATCTGGTGATGGATGGAGATAGACAGAGACACACATTGGAACACTGGGCTTAACTCCCTAGGTCCAAATGAGAAGCAGAAGGAGGGAGAACGTGAGCAAGAAAGGCAGGACTAGAGGGAACCTTCATCCGACGATAGATGGAGATAGAGACGGAGACCCACATTGGAGCACTGGACTGAGTCCCCAAGGTCCAAATGAGGAGCAGAAGGAGAGAGAACATGAAAAAGGAAATCAGGAACGTGTGGGGTGCGTTCACCCTCTGATACAAGGGGACTGATCGAATGAGAGCTCACCAAGGCCAGCTGGACTGGGACTGAACGAGCATGTGATCAAACCGGATTCTCTGAATGTGGCTGACATGGGGGCTGACTGAGAAGCCTTTGACAGTGGCACTGGGTCTTGTTTAGTCTGCATGGACTGGCTCTTTGGGATCCTGGTTTGTTTGGATGCTCACCTTCCTGGACCTGGAGGGAGGGGGATGGAACTTGGATTTCCCACAGGGCAGGAAACCCTGACTGCTCTTGGGACTAGAGAGGGAGGAGGAGAGGGAGTGGGGGGAGCGGGAGGGTATTGGGAGGAGGGGAGGAAGTAGAAATTCTTATAAATAAATAAATAAGAAAAAAAAGGAAAATAAAATAATTTGAGCATTTGTTTCTCAAGGAACTTTCTTGTATTTGTTCTTTCACTCAGTTATTGTGAAGTGAATCTATGAACAAAGGTGTCTATCACCATCCTTGATAGTCATGCGTTAGTATTTGGCAATGAAACTTTAGAACTGTGTTTTCTAAAATGTCCATTCCAGGGAATGTGTGAGCAGACGTATAATAATTTGATATGCATCTTAGGAAAACGCATATGAGCAAACTCATTTACATAGTAAAAATTGGAGGAAGCTCAAAATGGAATCTGGTCCTTTACACTATTTATATTAATGCAAAGGCACTTCATGTAGATTTTATGGAAGATAGAAAAATTTAGGAAGATACAATAAAGTCTTGTAACGCTGTTAGAAAAAGGGATTTGTTGGTATATGCATACACTTTTTTCATTTTTAAAAAATATCCTTTTGGATATTTGAAGTAGACAAGATCACCAGGCAAAAGTTGGGAGCACAGGGGTGAGGGTAGGGTTAGGGGAAGGGGAGATGGGGAGAGAGAAGGGAGAAGGAGAGGATTGGCGAGAGCTTGGGGGAATGGGATGGTTGAGATGGAGGAAGGGTGGATGTGGGAGCAGGGAAGTAGATATTTTAATTAAGGAAGCCATTTTAAGGTTGACAAGAGACTTGGTTCTAGAGAGGTTCCCAGGTGTCCATGGAGATGTACCCAGCTAGGTCTTGGGCAGTAGTGGAGAGAGTGCCTGAACTGGCCTTATCCCATAGCCACACTGATGAATATCTTGCATATCACCATAGAACCTTCACCCAGCGTGGGATGGAGATAGAGACAGACACCCACACTGGAGCACTGGACTGAGTTCCCAACGTCCAGATGAAGAGCAGAAGGAGGGAGAACATGAGTAAGGAAGTCAGGACCGCGAGGGGTGCATTCACCCACGGAGATGGTGGGATTGATCTAATGGGAGCTCACCAAGGCCCCTGGACTGGTACTGAACGAGCATGTGATCAGACCAGATTCTCTAAATGTGGCTGACAATGAGGGCTGACTGAGAAACCAATGATAATGTCACTGGGTTTTGATTCTACTGCATGTGCTGGCTTTTGGGGAGCCTAGTTTGTTTGGATGCACATGTACCTAGACCTGGATGTAGGGGCGAGGGCCTTGATCTTCCCACAAGGCAGGGCACCCTGACTGCTCTTAGGACTGGAGAGGGAGGAGGAGAGGGTGTAGGGGTAGTGGGAGGGAAATGGGAGGAGGAGAGGAGGTGAAAATTTTTAATAAATAAAATAATTGTGATTAAATATAGTATGTAAATACATAAACTAGAAGCTGAATATACAAATGGATAATGATAGGTAATCTACAATAATACATATCTAACATGCAAGCTTTGCAGTCATTATTCCAGTAAAGTAAGAATTTAAGTAATGACTGGTTCTCTAAGTTGTGCCCGTTTCCAGCTCTATCTCCAGAGATAGCCAGCCATGAGCACCAAACTAACTACAAGTGGTGGTTTGTAAGGGTCCCCATAGGCTCACAGGGTGTGATACTATTAGGAGTCACTTGTGGGAATGGGTATGGTCTTGTTGAAGGAAGTAGTCACTGGGGGTGGACTTTGAGGTTTCAGAAGCTGAAGCCAGGACCAGTGTTTTTTATTTCTTTTTTCCTGAAGCCTGCCAGTTCAGATACAGAGCTCTTTGCTAACTCTCAAGTACCGTGTCTGCCTGCATGCCACCACCCTTCCTGCCATGATGATAATGAGCTAAACCTATGAAACTGAAAATCAGTGCTAACTAAATGCTTTCTTTTATAAGAGTTGCTGATGTCATAGTGTGTTTCACACCAATAGAACACAGACTAAAGCAGATGTTTTAATTTTTTATTTATTTGTACATTATAGGTATTAATGTCTTGTCAAATAAATAGTTGACAAAAATCGTCTCTCATTCATAGGCTATTTTATTGCTCTGTTGATTCCTGTATAGTGCAGAAGGGTTTTGTTTGTTTTGTTTATTTTTTTTTAATTTAGACCCAATTCCTCTAAAAATTCTTTCTAATTTTCATGGGATGTTGGAATCCAAGGCAACTGAATTCTTTTAGATGATGGTTTCTAAGCTTTTCACATGTAAAGCTGCCTCCATTGCTTGAGATCTGTAGCAAAGAAGAAGCATTACGGCTGAGGAAATCTGTCCTCCTCATAATGGACAGGAAACATGCATAGCACAAGAAGAAAAGGCCAGAGAAAGAAAATCTTTCATGAAATATCCGTGGGCCAATCAATTTATCATTAGTGCAGACCTCTCTGTGTAATTTCTTTGAGACTTAACTGCTGTGGGAACTGGGAAGGACAGAAACCCCAGCAAGCAGGCCCACATGTTACAGAATGGCACCAACGTGTGGACAACTGCATCCACATAAAGCCTGAGAGAGCTTGGAAAGTAATTCTAGCACAAAATGGTTTCTTGGTAGCGGCTGTTTCTCAGGTCTGCTCTGCTTTCTAGAGGCAAACAAGCACTCTCATTTAAGAGAGGCTTCCTGACTCAGCTTTAGCTGCAAAACCTTACAGCTCTTTATAGAGGTCCTGCCACAAAACATTTAACCAGTGTTGACAAAAAGCTGACCGCATGCTTTTATGGTTTTATCTGTAGCAGAAAAAAGCCGTGCTGTTCTAAAATGCCAAGCTTTCTGGACCATCCTGCCAGGGCAAACTCTGACTCTTTCAGGCAGGTGGTCCAACT
Source organism: Myodes glareolus (assembly GCF_982192425.1). Lineage (NCBI taxonomy): Eukaryota > Metazoa > Chordata > Mammalia > Rodentia > Cricetidae > Myodes > Myodes glareolus. The sequence goes on from NC_142038.1 coordinate 2,422,001, forward strand.
AAAGAGTATTTAAGTGTTGTTTGTGAACACACATCTACAGCTTGCTTGCTGGTAGGGACCTTGAAACACCATAGAGTTGTGGCAATACCTCTGCCATGAAGCTGGTAAGCTAAGGAATGGACTGGATCCAGCCATCAAAGCCACAGCTTTAATCCTCTCCATATACACTCATGTGGTCAGAAAAAGAGAGATATACAGTAAAGAGAGATTCCAAAACAAAGAAAACCTCTAAATGGTTTACTATGTGTTAAAAATATATGCAGACTTGAAAAAAAAAGGTCAAAGTTCTTAAAATAAAAAAGAAAGAGAGTAGTTGGGTGTGGTGGTACACACCTTTGATCCCAGCACTTGGGAGACAGAGGTAGACTGACCTCTGTGACTTCAAGGTGTGGTAGCACTAACCTTTAATACCAATGCCTGGGGAGCAGAGACAGAGAGATCTCTGTGAGTTCAAGGATAGCCTGATTTATAGAGGGAGTTACAGGACAAAGATACTCAAAGAACTTGTCTCAAACAGCCAAAAGTTAAAAGTAAAAATAAAAGAAATAGAGGTTAAAATAAAGCCACGTAAAGATGAAAAATACACAGAGAATCTTGATACTGTATGATATTATGTTCTCTTTGAATTGCTTGAATGCTGAGGAAGGAGCAACAGCTGCTAAAAGATATCTGCTTATAAATGCTGCAGAATTAATCCAAGATAGATATTCTGAAAACACCTTGATTTCAAAACTGAAGTCAAAAGGCATGTTACTTTGGAGAAGAGATTTTGCTTTTGTTTTCACAGGAAATAAGAGGCTGTGGATTCATTCTGAGTCAAGAAAAATCAGGTTTGATCAAGGAACACCACTTGAGAAATCTCTGGTAGGAACAGATGGCCCAGATATCTGAGTTCTACGTCCAGAACAGATTCAAGACTGCTGCCTGAGATGATCAAGATTCACAGTCTTGATCACTGTGAATACTCCAGTCAGGACTTGACCATAATTCTAAATTTTCTTTAGATACTCATAAGATTGTCAGCACCCCCAACCAGCTGGAAGTAGCCTGGAATACTATGCCCGCATTCCCAAAAAATGGACTATGGATATTTTCCTTTGTTAAAAAAAAAAAAGAGGGGGAAGTAGTGTGAGAGAATTGTCTGTATTCTGTCAATCATGTTTTAAATAATTGCTGATTAGCCAGGCAGGAAGGATAGGCAGATCAACCCGACAGGAAGTAGAGGAGAGGCTATGAGAACAGGGGAATTCTAGGAAGGAGGAAGACCATTCCCCCCCATCCTGCCCAGATCACGGAAGAAGTAGGATGTGACCTGCCCCCCTGAAAACAGTACTGAGTCATGTGGCTTACATAGATAAGAATAATGAGTTAATATAAGTTATAAGAGCTAATACAAAGCCTGAGCTAATGGGGCAATCAGTTTATCATTAATATAGACCTCTCTATATTAATGATAAGTTTGGGGCTTAACGGCTGTGAGAACTGGACAAAATAGAAACCCCAATGAGCAGGCGCACATGTTACATAACTACAATATGAATCTTTCCATTCATGTTTCCACCTTTGAGTCTGTCAAATGGACACAAGGGTAAGACACAGCAGGCAATGAATGTCACCGTTCTGTGAGCATTTCATATTTCCACAGGCAAAAACTCTGCACTATTACTTACAAAAGTAGTAAGACCTATTGTCTTTGCTTTCTAATATCTTCCCTTTGATACCTAAAACATTTTATTATCCATATATGAATTCATGGAAGTTGTTTAAATGACAAATGTATCAGATCAAGATCTATTCCAAGTTTTTCTTTCAACGGAACAGGTTTTCTAAGCTCTGGTTCTTGCAGCTAAGGTGAGAAAAGTTTTTCTGGGAGCTAGTTTCAGTATTAAATTTGAGTGACATCTCAAATGTAGCACAGATGCAACAGTACTAGGGACTCAAAAGAAATTCAAACTTAGAAATGAGGTCCATTCAAAAGCACAAGGGGAGAACACAGGAGCTGAGCTTTCATTCAGGAAGCAAATGATTTTAAATTGTGAATCTGAAAAGTACCTTAAGTGCTCAGGGTAGCTACCAAATGTCACTCTTGGTAGATCAGTCATCTGGTAGATTTCTGAATTAATTGTTGAAACGTGAATTTACTAAATAGAATCTAAAGGGACAATTCAACCAAATGAGAAAACCCAGTAACTAACACAATAGCTAGACTTCTGATGCCAATGTTTTCTTCAAGATTGTGTAGGTACAATCACATATCACATGTATTGCTGACTCTTTTGCTAAACATGTATTTATATTGATATATTTTTATTCCTGTGTATGTGCTCATACATAAGATCTTTAATTTTACGTATACTTTCAAATATGCAAATTAAGAAGTTCCTTATTTCATATTAATAGGCATTAAATATATCTTTACTTAAAAATACATGCACAGACACAACATAAGTTGTAGAGAAAATTTTGTTGTTTCCATTATTTCTTATTAAAGAATGGATGGGAAAGGGGGAATGTGTAAAGTCATCTAGAAATCCTGCAAAAATAGCAAAGGATGCAACAATTTTCAGTAGGAATCGATCAAATAAGACAGGATCATGGAGAAGAATCATGCTTAATAAAATAACAAGTTTCTAATCCGCAGAATCAATGAAAATGATATGGGAGACAAATCAGTCACAGTGCAAAACCCTGCATCAGCTGATAATCTGCCAGGTCTGGTCTCACTTTGTGACACATGGCATGAATGCCCCAGCTGTAGTCAGCAGGCAACAGGAGTTTGTGAGACTAAAATTTACTTTTCCCTCTCACATAAAATTCTCACTTTGCTTACTGCGAAGTGATAATGAATATTTTGATCCAGTTGATTACCTAAAATAATACCTCCTTTACATTTGTGATAGTTTAAAACTTACTGGGTCTTAGACTAATTATATTAGTATATATATATATACATATATATATATATACAATAAAGCAGAAAAATATACTTTGCATTCCTTCACATGTACTTTGCTCACTTTAGGGTCTAATTAAAATAATACACAAATTAATTATAAAATGACATTCGAATAAGGAATTACTAGGGAATGATTATTTCACATATTCTAACATTTAAATATGTAATTTTCATCACATCAAGAAAAATGTACTTTACTATTTAATATAGGTTAGTTAGCATTGGGTAGGATTGGGATTCATTTTTATGGCATAAACATGAGGTGAATATGTTTTGAAGAGGAGTATACTCAGATTTATGTGTGAGTGTTGTCATAGTAATGAGAAATTTCAGGCGCACTCACATGTAAATTCATCATAAATATTTACAAGTCAGTGCACTCTTCCATTACCCATAATTAATTAATTAATTGAACTACACTGTTGTCCTTATTCCCAGGCTGGTGTCCTCACATCCATTCAAGTCATATATAAAGAATGTTCTTGGTAAACAAATGTGTTTTATTAAAAATGGGAATGGGCTAATAATATCACATAAAGATCACAGTACAGAAGAGAAAAATAAATTCTTGTACCACTAATGATAAATTTTCCCTACTCTCTCCAAAAACAATCATTTATTTTCCAAACTAATGCAACCCCATGAGTGTATTCACTAAAATAAGCCCTCCGTTTCTTAGGGAATTGTCAAGAATTACCACCTGCCCCGGGAGTCACTTGACTCAGACATCATGTAGCTTTTATGGCACCCTCAGTGCTTGGCTCTTCATTATCCGCATGTAAAGCAATGCTAATGTTGCCCCAGGGACGCATAGAAGATGGCACGGTATTTCTCAAACTACAGTGTGCATACAAACCAAATGAGATCTTGTTAAAATGCAAATGCTGATTCAGTGGGTCTGGAACAGGGCATGAACCTACGTGTTTCTAAACAAGCTCCCAGATGACCCCCATGTTGCTGGTCAATTATTGAATAACCATTTCATAGGGGGAAAAAAAATAGAGAAACTTACAGGAAAAAAAAAAAAAGGTTTTGCCTTAGCCAGCTACCATTGCTGGTATCACCACTCTTTACTGCTGTGTTCTCTCCATTTCCCAGAGCTTTTGAAAACCACGTGGTGCGGTTGCTGAGATGTCTGAGGTTATTTTCAGGCCTCAGCCAGACACTCAGCCCCAGTCCCGTGTCTTTTCCCTTTTCCTGCTCCAGGCACAAATTCATAGACAGAAGGGAACTTGAGTCCTCCCTGTTTCTTTGCTGTTATTCACGCCGACCACCTGCCTTTCTGTTCCTTGTTCACTTTCCTTCCTCTGCTTTCTTCTCGTGCCTGTCCCTTTCCACAGTCCTCCAGTCACTGCCTCCATTCATCTTCTTATTCTCTCCTTTCTTACTTTCCAGTTCTAGTTTAACCTTTTCATACTTAGAGATAAGTGTTACTCCAAAGAAATAATTAGGCTCCATAAACATTTTAGCAATAGCTTGTCTACGGCTGTCTGGAGTTACGAACACACCAAAACACACACCATGCCATACACACATCAAAGACTCAAATTTGCACACCAATGAACCTGACACACGGAAATACTCATTCCTATATGCATGGCTAGGAGTTCTTTGAGATCAGTAGTTTGGGGGTCATAATCCCACAAAAGACCATGGGAAAACAGATTTTTATATTACATAACAGTAGCAAAATTACAGTTATGAAGGGTTGGGCTTATTACAACATGAAGAATTGTATTAAAGGGTTTTAGCATTAGTAAAATCAAGAACCACTATTTTAGACCGTCATGACTGAGATTATACATCACAAAACATAAATCATTATGTATGTCATACAAATACATACTCATACAGTATTAATGGAAGAAAAATGAGAAAAATGAGGTCATGAATTTGAAGGAGAGTAGAGTTGGGTATATAGGCGGGGTTGGAGATAGGAAAAGAAAGGGGGAAATTTTTAATGAAATACAATTTCAAAAAAAAGGTAATTCATAGTTATCCATACCAAAGCAAGAAATACAGTGAATAAATTTTATTCTGAATCACTACTTTTCAATTCCCTGTTGTGCTAATCTATAATTCAGTTCTTTCCCCTTCATGGGGGTATTGCGGAACTATTTTAATTAAGAACTTGGAATTTTTTAAAGATTAAAAGTAAAAACCAATTATTGTAATATTTTTAAAAATTTGCTCATAAGCTACCATTAGTATACGCAAAACATGAAACAAAGCCACACATATGAGATGGTTATTAATATCCCCAAATTTCCTTAGTATAAAACTGTGTCTAGCCCATTTTTTTTACCATCCCTCATCCCATAATTTCACTGCTTCCCGTTTTTCCCTTATTATTTTTTTAGTTTTTGGGTTATTTATTTGCCTTTTCACTTCCAGCAACAAATTTCATTTGAAGTAAGCCCCAGGAATTTCTCATGCAAAAGCTAGTTCTTACTGGAGGAATATGGTTTTGGCAAAACAGCAGGAGCCCTAGAATTCTGGTGCCAACACACTGCAGGGGAAGCAGCAGCATGACTGATCATATTTAGCTTGCCTCTTCCTCATGTTTACACACAGCGCTGTCATTGTTTTGTTTGCGGGGGCTTCTCTTCTAATAATAGTATTCCTAAAAGCATCCCAGTTTTGCTGTCCTAGAGAGCGTAAGTGTGCAGCTCTTCAACCAATTCTTATTCATCAAATCTGAACTCAGTTTCACGTGCAAGAAGCAATGTTTCCAAATGAAACAAAAATACAAGGTTAAATAAATGAATTGGAGCTGCCAGTTTTTTTTTTTTTAATATAAACATTCACGCTTGAAAACAACAGTATCTTCACCTAAGGGTGTTATGGAAACTGGATATTTAGAATCAGTAGAGAAAAACTCAATCCTGACACTTACTATTGTTGAACAAAATCAATTCCAAGTGTGTAACACACCCAGCACAAAACCAAAATGGCTAGAAGAAAAGGTCGAGAGTATGGTACAAAATAAAAGCACCTGTAAAGACTTTCTAAACAAGGCTTAAGATATTCACAATTAATTCCCCGATGGACAGTTACTATTGCTTCAAAGTAAAAAGGTTCTGTACAATGAAATAAAGGTAACTGAATGATGGAAAAGTCTTCTGAATTGGAAAACATCTCTGTGTGAAACAGGCCAAAGAGTTCTGTGAAACAAATGCCCCTCACCATTGAGATGTCCTCTATACTATAAAAATTAGAAAATCATCAATGTGATCTCTGAAATTCCATGAGGATTCATTCTTTAACTCACAAAGTAATGAATTGACGCTTCCTCATTTCTTTAAATTTTTATTTAATTTCTTGACAATGAGAGCATCATGTTTTCTGAGTTTTTACCATACCTGAACAGATCTGAATTTCCAGATATTTTTGTATGTGTCCTGTTCATATCTCTCACTGTTGACATGTCCCTGGTTTAGTCCATAATATTTGTTTTCCAAATGTGCATGCCATCTTCTCTTTCTCTTTAAAGCTCTGTGCTCTACTAATCCATTGTCTATTTGCCAACACAATTAAAACGCTTAATATCCAAAGACATCATCAACTTAACACATGCATTTTTATAACAAATTTATTTTTGACAGTATTGTAAATATAGAAAAAAACCTAATTGCTCTCCCTCCCTGGTATGCAGATTTTTTTAATGAATTCATTCTAACACCTTCATGTCTAACAGTCTTGCTCAAATAAACAAACGATGGTGCTGTTTACCTCAGCTTTAGCCTTGGATCCTCTGAGTTGTTTCTCTCTTGTGGAAGGAGTTCAGCATTTAAAACTTGGAATATTCCTACCTGGACTCTCTTCAATGTAAACTGCCATTTCGCTTCTCTACTTTCTTTGCATAAAATTTTCTTTCTCTGAAATAGTGTGTTCTCTCTTCTGGCTTGCTGAAATGACTTCCTAAGGAGATGATATGTCACCTGTCTTCCTGTGAAAGTTTAAGACTGTTCTATGGAAACTCAAACAGCATTTAATAAAAAATTCACTCATGAATTCAAACTTCCTAAAGGCTTCTATTCACAATTAAAAATATTTATATTCTCTTCCCAACCTCAATACAGTATCTGACAAGAACCTATAATTTATCAATATTTCCTAGCTTATTGTATATAAAATATGATTACATGTCACCTGCTCAAGGAGATTCATGTTTGATGTCTTCTAACAAGCAAACAGGATTTGATATTTTCACATGTGAACTTAAGATTTGATGTATACAGATCTAATTTTTGAGTAACAAGCAAATGTTGAAGAATCCATGAATAAAAGAAATGTTCCTAAATCAATAGTTATTTCAAATATTTACAAGAATAGAGTTTGAATTATCAAGAAAATAATGTCATTTTTATACTTACATTATTCCTCTAGTTCAATTAAACAGAACATATGCAACACAGAATATTTATTGGTAGTTCAACACAAAATTACACATGCTGTGAAAACCCTGGTAAGCCCTTCTGTTGTGTTTAACCACTAGAACATGGTAAACATAAGGAGATTTTTACTGTCTTAGATCAATTATCATAAAGGTGATGAACTTCACCTTTCCATACTACATTATGTAACAAATATAATGACGTATTACTGTTGTGATTACCCTAAAGGAGAGGGACCAGTGGTAAGGACCTGTGAGAGCATTCAGCACTATACAAAGCCAGCAGCTAATGACCGGTGAGCAAAGGAGGCATTCATTTCTATAACAGCAAGAAGCTGAAATCTTTCCACAACCCTGGTAGCTTAAGATGTGTTTCCAGCTGTAGAAGGAAGCCAGCCTGACATCCTCTTGCCTTCAGATGTGTGAGGTTTGAAGGAAAGGATCCGGTCACCTACCACTTGTGCTTGCCACCTGAAGGCCTTTCCATTACAGCTGTGGGAAACCTTTTCACTGAGTTCTGCATCCATTTGAAGTGGATACGCCATGTTGTAATCCCTTTGACAGAGTCAAGTCCTCTGAAAGACTACAAGAAAGAAAATTGAGGACAAAATTATTTAATTGTGAAATTATTGGTTACTAATGTTAAGGTCTGCATAGAATCCCTTCAGAAGCAGCACCAAAATAGGAAATAACTCTTCTCCACTGGGTTAAAATATATATATATATATATCATGGTATATGTCCTGGTTAGTTCTATGTCAACTTGGTACAAGTCAGAGTCATATGAAAGAAGAAAACCTTAGTTGAGAATATACATCCATCGATCTTGTTGTAAGGCATTTTCTTAATTTGTAATTGATAGGGGAGGGCTCAGCACACAGTACATGGTGCTGTCCCTGATCTGGTGGTCTGATAAATAAGGAAATCTTTAATACTATGTAAATAAACAATCAAACAAGTCAAATCAAATTAAACCACTTTCTCCTGTGGCAAAGCAAGAACCATAATTACAGTAAAAAAAAAATAAAAAAAATAAAATAAAATAAAATAAAAAGAAAGAAACAAACCTCTCTCTGTCAGTCCCTCTTCTGAAGAGGTAACTACGGCCTCTCTCTCTCTGTCTCCCTACCTCCCCTCTCCAACCCATTTATCTCTTCACTCCATAATCCCCTTACCTATTAAATAAACTCTATACCCCACCCCTGAAAAAAAGAAAAGGAGGCTGAGCAAAGCCATGGGAGCAGGTCAGTAAGCAGCTCCCCTCCATGGCCTCTGCATCAACTTCTGCCTCCAGGATGCTATCTTGCTTGAGTTCCTGTCCTGATTTCCTTCGATGCTGGATAGTGATATGGAAGGATAAGACAAATAAACCCTTTCCTCTCCTGTGCGCTTTTTGGTTATAATGTTTCATCACAGCAATAGAAACCCTGACTAAGACAGTATAGCTCCAGGCATCTGTGGTAATACAAAGCACCTGTATACACGAAGTCACTTGTATTCTTTGATTGTGTATGTGTTTTATTTGAAATGAGACAAGATCAAATGTGCAAGGTGTCCTCTTGTTAAAAACAACATACTTGTTATTTCTTTCACAAGAATGAAATCATAGTTTGACTGAGACTTTCAACCAACCATACTTTGATTTTAGATATCTAAATTGCTCTGTTACTTCAGGCAATGTCAAATCAGGTTAAGCTGTGAAGTTTGAGAAATACTTTAGAGAGAATTTTTGGCCCTAATCTGTTTTAAAGAAGGATCTGACACTTTCAATAGCAACAATGCAACTACTGTATTTGCAGGAATCAAAGCATTAGCTCAGGGGTCTTGCTGCAGTATCTGGCTCCACCTGCGTGTGAACTGCAGGTTTTTCATATTCTGCTCTTGAAAATCCTTTGCAAGACAGCACTTCCAACTTTCTATCAACTAAATATTAAACATAAAAGAGCTTTAAAGCTTTATGTAAATGTAACATTAGGAGAATATCATTCATACAAAAGCCTTTAGAAAATTAAAAGACTAATTCTGTAGTTATTACATTGGTATTAAAGCATTGGTATGAGGTAAGAACTTTGCAATTATTTTCAAAATCTTGACTGGCAATAATTATTGCAAATTAAGATATGCCACTTGAACTCTAAACAAAGCATATTTTCAATCAGGTGAAACATTCATGCAAAATGTAATTAAATCTAAAACTTTTTCAAAGCAAAACTGGTTTTAGGATATTGAATAAGGCATAGCTCCTATTATTCTGAACTACAACTTCATAAGGAGAAACATTAGGAAATTCACTTTTTTATATATTTTTAGCTTATTTCAATTATATTTTAAAGTTTCTTTCTAAATATCATTGTAGGTCAGAAACATTGTTGAAGAAGAGATATTGTACTGAGTGGAGCCTTGCAGATCATATTGTATTGGGGAAGACAGAGAATCTGCATTTGAACTATAGAAACCACTATAAAGATATTTTATAGTAAAATTTTATAAAGTCAGGGTATATGATTAAAATTTTTCAGGTTGTATGAATTAGAAATGTGTAAAATACTGGATGAAATAACATTAAAACCCAAAGAAATACCTAGTGTCTCTGCTGTAATAAGGAAAAAAAGAATGAATGAAGATGAGATTGCTCAGGAGGTAAAAGGAATTTGTTTACAAAGACCAGTAACCTGCATTGACACCGAGGACTAAACTGGGGGAAAACAGAACCTATCCAAGAGTGTTCTTTCCTGAATTCCACCTGTATTTGTGACACATGCACAATACCACATACACTAGATAAATAAGTAAAATTTAAAGAATAAATAAACAATAGGAAACAGTGAAGAAGAGAGGGACAGAGAGAAAGAAGGGAAAGAGTGAGAAAAAAAGAGAGCAAAAGGAGAAAGAAACAAGGAAGGAAAAGCAAAATAAAGACATAATTCTTTAAGAATCTACAAAGAGGAAAGTTTGAACTGAACAGAAGTGGAAGAGTCACAACAACCAAGCTGTTGGAGTGGTCAGTCAGAGTCTAGCTCACATGAACCTTGACAGGAATTTGGAGATTTACATGGAAGTATAAAACCTGTTGTGAGCATGGTGAAACCACTTCATTGGTTTACCAATGGTCTGCAAATGGTCAGGTGCATCTAGTCTATCACGTGAGAGAGAGATCACATTCATGTTAATAGAAGATTACTAGTAAAAATACATAATTTGTATTAATATCAGGCAAGTTAGATTTCAGAACAAGTATTTACTTCATAAGTCCAGTGGTAATGATACACACTTGTAATTATAGAAGAGTCAGAAGTTCAGGGTCATCCTCAGTAAATTAAAGGAAAGCCTGGCATAGATCATATCCCACGCCCCAAAATCAATCAGTCAATCAATCAATCAATCAATCAATCAATGTCATGAGGTAATAGAAAACTAGAGCCTTGCCAAATTTAAGATGCAGTTTAAAAATCGACCAAACAAGACTTGCTAATTGCCTGTCTCTAACTATGTATAAGTTATGATAAACTATCAATTAACAGGGATTTGACCTCACCACAGCAGTGAATGCCATTGCTTGAGATTAACAGGGAAGGTGAACAAAGACAAAACAACTCACCACCTTGTAATTTTGTAATTCTCACATGATTTTTTTCCTCTTTTCTTGTTGATGATGGTGTATGTGTGTGTATAAAGCTGTATAGTTGGCCACACACACACACACACACACACACACGAGTAGCAGAATTGTTTGGGATTTCTAGTAAAGTGAGATTTTAATTCTTCTAATGAACTTGTCAACGTGACAAGAAATATCACTTTAAGGACTAAGTAACCTGCTTGTAATAGAGACCATATGTTTTCTTTATTTTAGTGCCTATGTGGAAGTCTTTTAATTCTGCTTTAGCAATATTTATCTTAACATACAGTATTAGAATTTTGTAAAGTCTATGAAATTTAATCTGATTTTCTCATGCAATCCAGAGATCTATCTATTAAAACTTGTGTGTTAACCATTTAATTTTAATGTTCTTATTAAGAAAGTGGGTAATTATGTGAAAATTCTAATTGGTCTTAATAATAAAAACCCAGAGTCATATATTAGGGGGTGAAAGCTGAAAGATCAGAGAAGCAGAGCAACCAGCCACTAGTTTTTAATCTCCACAAAATCCTCAGACCAAATGGGGTATCCTGTTTCTACAAGTCCTCAGACTGAATGCTATCACTAAGAACCCTCAAACTGAATCCTGAGCTTCTGTCTCCTCCTGCCTTGTATTCCTCTCTCCACTCAGTCTTATCACTTCCTGTCTCTACCTCCCTAGTGCTGGGATTAAAGGTGTGAGCCATCACAGCTTGGTTCTATTTCTCTTTTATACTGATTCATACTCCTGTAAATGCAGGGTAGCCTGGAACTCACAGAGATCTGTCTTCCTCTGTCTCCCAAGTGCTGGGATAAAAGGTATGTGTTTTACTGCCTGGCCTCTATGGCTAATTAGTGTGGCAACTCCACACTCTGATCTTTAGGCGAGCTTTCTTTGTTAGACCATAAACAAAATACCACCACAGAAAATGGAACTAGCATGCTTGCAGGTGTCTTGAGTCATCCCATTCACTTGTTAAGACCTTTTTGTGTTCTTTTCTGATTGAATAATTCAGTAAGTTTTATTCCTTTTAATCTATGATAGACATTTACTAAAAACACCATAAAAGTCACATACAGTATCTATCTGTAAATTCATAGTATGTGTTTGCAAATCTTGTCATGTACATTTGTGACACTTTTTTGTATAATGTTTCATATTGCTTCCTGACATTCTGAATTTCCAGTGGGAAATTTTACTTTTTACAGTTCTGCAAGGCTTTAAAATGTTTCAATTGTGTTACAGCTGATTACCTATTAGAGATTAAATAAACACACAGTATACTTTTAAAACATACATTTCCAATAGCACCTCAGCTTCTTCATTTGCTATTGGTTTATAATTACTGTCTGGTATCATATTCTTTATATAAATACATCTTTAAATTTCCTGTTCTGCTGTACTAGAAATTAATAGCCTTTAATTTCATTTTCAAAATATGTTTTCACTAGGCTATAATTCTACATACTATCATTTCACCCCAGTGCTTTAAATACATCGCTCTTCCGTGCTACTCTGATTTTCCAGGAATTCTCCTAAAACACTTCCCTCTCCCTGACTATTCAAAAGACTTACAATGAATTTTGTTTTGCTTGCATTATGTTGAGCTTCATTTTATTTTCCTTAGTTTCTTCTGTTTTTGTTCTCTGAATGTTGAATGCTTGCAGGTACCTCACAAGTGCTGAGAAAACTGTCAACTGAACTCTGAATTCTCTGCCAAGCTTTTGGAATCTGTAGTTTGTAACTTTTATAGCTGTTGACAAACATTTAATCTTCATGAATTTTTTCAATACTAGTCCAGATCTACATGGTTTTTTTTTAATTGTTCTCATTTTTATGAATGTGATTTCTGGTCATTAGCTTTACTAGTTTATTCCTTTTATGTTTTTACATTTCTAGTTGTCAATTATTATCCAATTCTGTTAAAAGCAACTGTGCCTGTCCCACAAATTTTCCTTCTGATTGGTTACTTTTGCTAGTTGATTGACTTAGCTTCCCAAAGCCATACCTATCTTCTGAGGATATCTCATGCTTTTACACACAGTTGCTCTCACTCTTCACAGAGGCTTTTTCCTGTCAGTCAGTCATATTTTAGATTCTTGCTCTGAGCATTGGAGCTTCCATCTTCCTGACACAATCTTCATGCACTTGGGATTGTTCTGACTGTGGTTTTGGATAATGATATTAGATATATGTACAAAAAAATATGGGCATTGGGTTTGCCATGCTTGCTAAAAGAGCATAAAACAGCAGCCCAGGAACTCAGAATTTTTATTATAGGAAGATGAGTGAGTAGGCAGGTTAGTTAACCTCAGTAGAAGCATCTGTGTAAGCAAGCAGTTCAGGTTGCACTAATCTAAGAGGCAAACACTTTTGTTGAAACTTTGTGCATGAAGTGTTGACATCATTTTGAGACTAATAGAATAGCACCTGTGCCCAACCCAGAGAAGGCCTTTCAATTTCCATGCTTTGCTCATAGCATGAAAGCTCATTCATACAGGAGTATACTCCTCCCCCAACAGTTCCATCTAAGTATCTGTAAAGTTTCTGGTATTTTCTTCTGCAGAGAGAACAGTCTAGTGCTTTGTCCCTGGATGGTTTTATTAGTGAATGATGGTATGTGTTTGAATTAGGGATGTTGTGAAGAGAACACTGACAGTTCTGGTGAGTAGTGTATAGCTTTGTCTTATTTTCTGTTAGCTGGTAGTATGAGAACTTGACACAAAATTAGTTGTTACTGTTACTCGACATGAAACATAATTTTTTCTTCTTCTACAGCTTCACTCCATGTACATATTCTGAGTATATTTTTTTCTCCACACTTCTATGTTCCTAATGTGACAAACACATTGTTTGTAAACTTGGTGAGAAGTTTATTATCTGCTATTTAATGTCAATATGATTGGTCTCATTTACAGAGAGTAATCAGAGATATGGCTTTCTTAGTGATCCTCAGACCATGTGTACATGATTGGTGGTGTATGTCTCATTTGACCACATAGTAATGGCAGCTGCATAATGTCAGTACAGGATTTTGAAGTCAAGTTTATTTCCTGCTTCTTTGGAGGTGGGTGGTGCCTTTTCAGTTTCTTCTCTACAGCTGTACTTTGATAACAATAGAACTACCACCCTTACCACCCTTTTCCAGTTGGAGAATACTTTACTCTGTTGTAAAGAAACTTCTGTGGTGTTGCGTTTTATTATTTATTTTTTATCTTGACTTCAATGACACTCACATTCTGTCTCCTATCTTGCTTCACCTACACCTATGGGCGCTGTTTTCTTCCTTGGCATTCTCCCAAACTTCCTCATGAATACCCTCTGAAGGCCTATGGAGAAGAGTTGGCAGAAATGAAAGATGCACTTTTCTCTTTCTTTTATTGAAAATAGACTTATTTCATACTATACTCATTGTGGTTTGCACTCTTACTACCCTCCCAGTTTCTACCCACCACCCCTTGTAGCTGGATCAACCATCTTTCAGTCTCTCCTTAAAAAACAAGCAGGCATCCAGGAGAAAACAATAAAATATAGTAAGATAAAAGAAAAACAAATACATTGAAAAAAAGACAAAACAAACAAATAGAAGGAAAAGAGCCAAAGAAAAGGCACAAGAAACAGAGATGGAGAGACCCACTCACTCTCATGCGGCGCGCATCCTGACCAGCAGGAATGAACGCCACTAAAAACGAGAATTCCTTCCCTGGTCACGTCTTTATTCGGAGCCCTTTGATTGAGGAAAATTGGGGGAAGGGAAGATAGAGCAGGGACAAGAGAAAGCTTAGAGAGAGCAAGTAGAGTCCCGAGGCAGCTGCTTTTAAACGGTGGAGAGGCTTGAATGCTGTCCTGATTGGTTAATGCCATTCTGCTGGTCTGAGCATGTGCAAGCAAGGGTGCAGGCAAGGGTGCTCAGCCCCACGTGGCTACCTCCAAACTGCAGGACCACCTGTGCCTCCAGGTGGCTCCCAACACTCTCACACTCTTGACTCACACAAAAGCATTAAACTGGAAGCCATAATATATACACAAAAGACATTGATGGTATAGATAGATGATAGATATATAGATAGATAGATAACAGATAAACCAAATTTAAAAAGAAAATGCTCTGGCACAATATAAGATAAGGAATCTTAAAAGATGCCATTTCTTTTACTTTTTTTGGTCATCTACTTCTGGGCATGTAGCCTACCCATAAGAGTAGTTTGTTTCTCCAGTGAGACTCCCTTGGAGAAAATTAAGTATTTATTTGAAAGTGTTTAGCAATTGAAGATAGCTTCTGGTTGGGTTAGAAATGGGACCATGTGTCTACTCTCTCTTGAGCTCTAGCACCCCATCTGATGTAGACCTATGCATGCCCTGTGCACACTGCCGCAGTCTCTGTTAGTCCATATGCTTACCAATTCTGTTATTTTAAAAGGCCTTGATTTTTGTGTTTGTTTGTTTGTATATTTTTTGATATCATCCATCTCCTCTGATTTTTACACAATTTCTGCTCCCCTTTCCAAAATGTTTCCTGAACTCTGAGGGCAGGGATTTGGCGTCAATATTCTGTTTAGAACTAATTGTTCTCTGGTTGTTCTCTCTGCATGGTGATGTCTGTCTTTGGGTGTCTGTGTTTGTTCCCATGTGCTGCAAGAGGAAGTTTCTCTGATAGTGGCTCATCAAGACATTGATAATATTTGTCGATCTTAAAGCACACACACACACACACACACACACACACACACACACAAAAAAAAACATTTTCTTATACTAGGGCCCCAGAATTAATATCTTTATCATGTATATCTAAGACGGGCATTTTGCAACTCATCTAAAACTGTAGCTAAATTCTGTTCACCTTTTAATTTGTACTCATTCCCCCATGTCTCTAGAAACTGGGTGTTCAAAATTTTAGTGTTATTAGAAGGGGTTTACCCCCTTATATCGGGTCCCGATTTTCTTACAGTAGATTCCAACTAGTTAGAATGATTTATGACTCCAAGACTGAGACTGTCTCTTGACGCATATATAAGATGTTGATAATTTTGAAGTCTAAATTTGGATTTTGAATATTGAGATTCTGGGCTCTTGTTTCATAATTAACTGAAAAATTATTAATAATGATGTGTGACTTAGGACTGCAAGAATAGTGGCTTCCATAAAAGATTATGAAACAGAAAGGGAATTTTCAAATAATTACTTTATACTGTATTGGTCTGGGAATGAAATATTAAAAGGAAGAGAGATTTATCAATGCAAAACTATGGACTGAATTTAACTGTGACAGAAACTAAGAAAATAGACATGTAAGTTGTTTGCTATAAAAATATATAGACTTATATTAAACCAACATGACAAAGGTTGAAATAGATACTTAATTTGCACAATTTATTTGTATAGTCTTATCATTAAACTATGATGAAATGCATTTAATATGAATATATACATAATTTAAACTATGTACATTTGATCATAAATAAATGTTCTTATTTACTAAAATATGTATCATAATGAGAAAAACATAATTTCCAAATGAGAATATGCTACAAGACAATAACTTTCTCATCATGTAGTAATTAATAATTCTTGTTAGTAATTTTGAAAGATTGTCTAGTAATTTCCTTAATGTCATAATAGTTATTTGAATGTGTTAACCAGATAGAAAAAGCTCTCCTAATTCTATCAAGTCATTTAAAGGCACAGTACTGAAATTTTCATTCATGGTATAAATACTAATTTTAGATACTGTAAAGCACTTTAACAAATACTATCAACATAAAGAAAAATACAACTCTATTTATTATTTTGAAATATTATGCAATTCTTACTAAACTTTTTAATAATGATTATAATAGTGTAAAGATATAAAAGTTAAATGGCATTATTTATTTTCCTTTTGTCAGTGCTAGTGTTGAACATAAGCCCTTTCTCTTGGATTCTGGGGAGGTCTCTCTCAGAAAGTACAATAGTGTGTCATCAACCCTCAACATTCCAAGGATGATTTCTTGGAGATTGTCTGCAAGATAAGATGCTATAGATGTATTTTGACAAAACAATTTTGATTATTGATTATTTTGAGAATAATAGTGGCCATCATTTATTATGCAAAAGTGAAGTTAGTAGTTTTTCACATGTTTGGCAACTCAGAGCAATCCATGAGTCACCATTCTTACCCCTCCAAGATTCATGGAGGATCAGCTGAGAAGGCATGCAGCAGAGATCAGAGTTGCAACTTTTTCTTTCCAAACAGAGGACTCACAATCACCTTTTTTTCCTTCGTTCCTTCCTTCCTTCCTTCCTTCGTTCCTTCCTTCTTTCTTTCCTTCTTCTTCCAGGCTGGCCTCAAACTCACAGAACTACACCTGCCTCTGCCTCCTGAGTGATGGGATTAAAGGCATGCGCCACCTCTGATGGGCTCATCAGACTAAATTTCTAAAGTCTTAACAGAGCCATACCCACATATAACATGATACCCTTCTGCTTTCATACAGCAGATGAGAATTAATGGTGTTGACAATATCTGCCAGCTGATAGGAAGCCATTTATGTTAGGATTTACTTGAACTTCTTTAATGAAAGAGAAAATATAAAGGAAAATGAAAATTTTCCACTCACCTGTCACCCATGAACACGTTTCATAAATTAAAAGTTTATTATAATACATAGTCTAAAGATTGCTATATTCACTGATTCTTTTCACATTATTTTTGTTAAGAAACTGTTACCTCTGCCACTAGATTACACTTCTTTTCCTTTTACTACAAATGTTTGTTCATTCGATTAAATGTCTTTTTGGGAAGAAGAAAAACTTCGTCTTCATCAGGAATCAAAAGTTTTAGGCAAGATCCACACTTTGACCAACTCATCAGTAAAACTCTAGCTCAAAAGCTGTAAATACAGCAACAAACAGATCAAAAGAGCAATGGCAGAACTTCTGTAACTCTGCAGAGACCCTCTTAGAGCAGGGCTCCTTACAGGCAGTCCCACTGTCGCCCTTTAAGCACAGGTGTTGTGCCCTTGCTCTTCCTTTGTGCTATTGGTGTATGAGGTGATGTTGAAAAAGCTGCACTGAAGGTTTGAAGTACCAAAAAAGGCAGTTTCTGTCGGGCACCAACCTCGACAAAAAGGCCCCTCACCAGGGTAAGAGCGTGGGGATTTAGAAATATAGTAAAGAATA
This sequence comes from Myodes glareolus, assembly GCF_982192425.1. Classification (NCBI taxonomy): domain Eukaryota; kingdom Metazoa; phylum Chordata; class Mammalia; order Rodentia; family Cricetidae; genus Myodes; species Myodes glareolus. The sequence goes on from NC_142038.1 coordinate 2,440,134, forward strand.
TGAAAATGTGAATGAAAATAATAAAACAGAAAACCATATAGGAGAGTATCAGGCGGAAATTCCAGTAAGTACTGAAAATTCACCCTTGTTTTATTTCCAACTACTTAAAATATCCCTGGCCACAAAAAGTAGGAGTAAGACAAAACACTGCATTACTGTGATACAAGGAAATGAACATAGCAATTGAAAGTCACAGACTACTTCCATAGTTAAACATTCTGTTGCTAGAACAAAGCAAGGCATGCTTACACCCTAGATCAAAACATTCTGTAGGCAAACCTTTACTCCCTGGGTGGAATCCCAAGTAATCTCCATAAAGGGAACTGGAACTTAGTAGGATCCTTAGACTCTTGTTTGAGGTGGGAACAGATCTACTTCTCTGTTCCTATAATACAAGGTTTGGCAGTTAGCCACACCTGTTGGCAATAGCCTTGAGAGAGCAGAACTCTCTGGTCTTCCTGGTAACCGTGAAGGAATTAGAAGACCTAGAGTTCCTACTCTCTGACCTTTCATCCACGTGGAAATAGGCTTACATTCCCTTGGAAATAGGCTTACATTTCCTTGTTGACTCTAGTTCCTCTAGTTACCTCAAGGTTATTGTGCTTCGACCTCAAACAAACCCATCAAAGAACACATCAAAGCCCAGGAGGCCACAGCACTACACAAAGAAAGGCAGGCAATCAAGGAATACTGGGAGTCTGAAAGATGGCCTACCCTAGGAAGAGGACATCAATGTGTTACCCAGGGCCAAACAATCAGGCCTGAAACCATATATTCAAGTACCATTATACAAACTGAGTTAGTTTGTTTGAGAATATATATTCACGCAATAATAATTAATGAAATAAAAACCAGGAATTTTAAGGAGAACAGGAAGCTGTATGTGGGGCTGTTTAGAGGAAATAAAGAGAAGGCAGAAATGTGTAACTATATTATAATCTCAAGAAAGAAAAAAAACACCAACAAAAAGAAACTTTGATATCGAGTAATCTCCACTTTTTTCCAAATATACACAGTTAGAGAGAAATTGAAAAAAACACGTTGACTTGAGATTTATCCAGTTTTCATCAGTGTTTCTTTTTGTTTATAAAGAATAATTTCCTAATGACAAAAGACTCAATTTAAATTTTACTTCATTAAAATGATGATATATCATATTACTATGTTTCATAGCTGAGACTCTCAATCATAGCCATTACCAATAAAAAAAGTTGCAAGGATCAAATGTTACAACGTAATGGATTTAGAGATATATCACAGTAAACAAACAAATACAGGTGAAACATGAAATTATAGAAATAAACTTCAAAAATTATAGAATAATTAGCAGTAGAAAGTCACAATACAATAATCCCTGAGAATGAAATAAAACATTTGATGTGGATATGCAAATTCTAGCACATAGTGTGTGTGCCCTAGATGGTCAATGAAGAAAAGCATTTTTGCATACACATTTAATGATGATTTACATTTACCTGGCATCTGAGTCAGTTTAGTGACATGAAAGCAGACTCCAAGTCAGAACTCTGTCTGACATAGAAGTAGATTCACAGAAGTGCTAAAATAAGACTGTAACATCAGAAAAGAGCAACAAGATATAGATAAGTCATCATTACATTCTATTTGATAGCCATAGACAACATTTATGAGAAAGTGAAATTCAACATAGTGCCCACACTCTGCATTAGTGGCTAGAGAAAGTCACTATGAGATGCCACCCAGTGTGAGGTATAAATTAGGACACACCTTAATGAAACAATAGAAAGAATGACTGAAATAAGTAGAGTACACAATGTTATTTCAGAATTTTCAGTCTTATAGTGGCTATCAACAGCTAAGGAAAAGAAGTTGAAATAGAGAAGGCTAGATGTGAGGTCATTAAAAAATTAATTTTTAAATAGTCTGAATTGAAATTTTCTGAACTACATATATCTGGAGATGTTCAATAATTTCAACATTCAAATAAAATGCCTCACAATAATTTGAATATACATGGGTTTTTACAATACATATAAGTTGGCTAGAAGATGATTAAGAGGATAAACGTAATTGATTCCAAGCCTTGAGGACGTGCCTGGTACAAAAAACTAACCAATTTTAAAGAGCTGACCTCTAACCTCCACCCCCTCCTATGAAGATCAATAATACACAAATGTAGCAAAACTACAGATTTAAAAAAAAAAACTTGTAAGAAAAAAATACTCCCAGTGCAATGGAAAAACATTAACCCACACATCTGAGAAACAATATAACAGAAAAGTTACAGAAACTGAATAATTCAAACAATTGTTAATGACTGCTAAGGAGTAGAATCATTGGGTTTGCCAGCATTCAGTCTCTCATTGATGATTTTTCTATGATATTTTCAGACACATAACAGAAACACATGGTGATAAACTGGTGGGCAAAGCTGTGAATACAGACTAGAAGTACTCATGAGAACATATGCTTTATACCATGAAATATTTAGAACAAATTTTACCTGGTTTAGGAAACAGCATTATAATTCCTGGGATCTGGCCAGCCACCTGGTACCACGATGTTACCCAAGGGCCATGTTGCCACTGGAGCTGTGCTGGTCTGAGTGGCTTTGAAAGACCCCCGGTGTGGGGAGCCTCTCACTCAAGTCTCATGATGACCCCCCCCACCCAGTAACTCACGAGAGACTTGACTGTCCTTGCTGCAATCACAGGAGGTTTATTTGACAGGTCAGGAACCAGTGCACTGGGGACGAGACTCATAACCCACGCAGGGAGGAGTTGGACCTCCAGTAACTGGGAGACGGGGATTTTCAAGGGAAGAAACCACAACCCAGTAATCCAAAGGGAGTAGGGAGGACGTCATTGAAAATTCCGAAAATACCAGTGATAATCACAAAGGGGTAACTCCCTGTTTCTCAAGATTATTCTCAAGATTATAATCAGCAAGTTCCTGAAACAGAGTCACTGAACCTAGATTTTTGGCTCTATTTTTCCTGACCCTGAGCTCATGAAGGCAACAGAGTTGATCCCCTACCCTTGTGTGCCATGAGGTGGCATGGGCAAAGGAAAATTGCACTCTTCCACTCTGCCACTTGCTGGCTATGGCAGGTGAGTGAGCTTGCCCAGGAGTTAAGATATTGAGAAAACTAATTCTACCCCATGCTAGCTACAGCACATAGGAGAGCGGGCCCTGCACTTGGCCTGGACTAAACACAAGAACTGACCCTGTTGTTGCGGTCACAGGAGATCTGATCCCTCCTTTATTATCGGCGAATCAATCCCACACCAGTTATGTTTTAAGGGGTTATTTATTTTGGGGGGTAAAACTTACATACACCATAAACTGTCAGGAAGGGAGCCAAGTCGCAGTAGCCGGGAGCAGGAGCCAGGAGCAAGCACCGGAACCAAGAGCCGGAACCAAGAGCACCTGATCCGGATCTGCTTCTCTTTTTAAAAGAGAAATATACCATGCCCCAGTGGGCTGGTATTTCAGCAGCTATTGGCTGACGGAGCGGAAGTCGCTCCCCGCTGCACTATGGGCTCGTATTTCAGCGACTATTGGTTGAGGCAGCGGAAGTTACTCCCACAACACCTCCCCCTTTTGTTTAAGTAAGAGAGTTCTAAGCCTACACGAAATTATATACAGTAAGTACAAACCTACATAATTATATATAATAAATACAAATATCCTATTCTAACTAGCTTAAGTCTTGTATAAGAAATAACTTGGTCACGTCATGAAAAGAAAGTAACTATGTTTATATAATCTTCAATCCCATCAAAGATCTGAGAAGGGAAATAATGTTACCTGAGTAATTAGGAAGTGCAATCAAACTTCCAGAACATGTAACAAATCACATAGACAACTGGCTACCTGGGCAAACACCCAAAATTATGTTTGCAGTGTTGAAGCAACCAACTTTGGCTAAGGCCTAACGTAACTGACATACCATTTTTAAAGGCAAGGAACTTTTTAAAACTATCTTATCCTGTCTTGGCAGGATATGACAGTCCTGTTTTATCCATTTACGGATACTCTGTAACTCTGTCAGTAGTTGAGGTATGGGCATTTCTTTACCGAAAGGCCAGTTCTGTCAAGAAGAAAGGCTCCAGGTGGAGTGTCTTTGGTGCTCAACATTCTCTCGGGAATAGAGCAGTGTTACCAGGAGCGATTGTGTTTCCCTACCACAGAACTCTGAGTTAGATTAAAGGCCATTTTCTACAGCTCTTTGAAGAGGTTGAAGATTATCTATCTATACTGAATATAATGTCTATGTATCTAAAGAACCTGATTAGTCTAATTATAAATGACAAACTTAGATGACTATTGATCTATATTATTTTCAATATCTATCTAACTTAAAGACTGAAATAGTAAACAACTGTGCAATAAATGGGGACAATATGACCTCCAAATATAAACAATGTGCAAGTATACATTGCAATATGGTAAATATATATATCAATACATAAACAATATATAAGTATCTTAATCAGAGGTAGAAGTGTACAATGCAATATGGTAAAATATACATATATCAATACAATATATATATATGTCAATACATAAAAATGTTTTAAACAGAGGTAGAAGCATGCATGCATAAAATAGTCAACATAATTTAAGTTTGTATCAATATATAAGAATCAATACCAATATATTTGTCTAAAAACAATACCTCACAAGTACAAAGCTATTATCCCATAATCCAATTATCCCTCTTTTTTTTTTTTGCAAGGAGAAATTTAAAAATCCGTGCCGAACAGGGCAAAGTAAGCCGGCAGAGACTGTCCGGACCTGTGTATCCTGGGAGGCCGAGCTGGGGGTGGGGGGGTGGGGTGGTTCTTAAACCAAACGTTGGGCGTCAATTATCGGCGAATCAATCCCACACCAGTTATGTTTTAAGGGGTTATTTATTTTGGGGGATAAAACTTAAATACACCATAAACCGTCAGGAAGGGAGCCAAGTCGCAGTAGCCGGGAGCAGGAGCCAGGAGCAAGCACCGGAACCAAGAGCCGGAACCAAGAGCACCTGATTCGGATCTACTTCTCTTTTTGAAAGAGAAATATACCACGCCCCAGTGGGCTGGTATTTCAGCAGCTATTGGCTGACGGAGCGGAAGTCGCTCCCCGCTGCACTATGGGCTCGTATTTCAGCGACTATTGGTTGAAGCAGCGGAAGTTACTCCCACAACACTTTATGTACCCTACAGCAGTCAGGAGAGAGGATTTTGAACCTTGCCTGGGCAAAAAAGTAGAGCTGGCTCTGGTGATGTGAGTGAGAGGGACCGGTATCTGAGGGCCCAAGTGCTCCTTGTTGTGGGTGCATTGGGTGAGCTAGCCGAGGGAAGCGAGCAAGCTGACCAACCCAGCTACCATCCACGCCCAGAATGAGGGTTAAGAGTTGGTCTACCCCAACATCCACTGAATCTATGAACTGGTTGAGCATGTGAGGGGAACAAACCTACAGATTCAAAGCAGCAGGAACTCTCTGAGACAGGACAATAACAGGATATCCATGAGAAGCCCCAGGAGGGCTTATTGTCAGTAGAGTAGGAGAAATCAGAGTTCTCACTGGCCAATGACTCAATGCAATGAACACTTAAAAGAAAACATGAACAGATTAAAGGGTAAACTTACAGCTAAGTGGACCACACTACAGCTTCCAGGACAAGATTCTTCCTTTATTGTTTGCTTTTGGTTTTGTTTGGTTCGGTTTTGGGTTTGTTTTAAACTTGTTTTTGATTTCAGTGGGAGATTGCAAGGACAGATGCGAGGAGATGGGGAGCTAAGTGGGATCAGAATGCATCATGTGAAATCCACAAAGAATCAACAAAAATTAAAAATCGAAAGGAAGTACTATTATCTCCTAATCTAATGTAGGGGGCTGTGGGAGCCAAGAGAGATGGGCATTACATTAGTTGTTGTGGGATATTTGATCCACTGTGTGAAAAGGCACCTTCTGACTGGTTTAATAAAGAGATGAATGGCCAATAGCTAGGCAGGAGAGAATAGGCAAGACATTTAGGGAGGGAGAGGACAGCCAAAGATAACACAGAGAAACCTTGTCTCAAAATAAACAAAAATTAAAATTAAAAATAAAAATAAAAGAAATAGAGTTTAAAATAAAGCTATGTAAAGATGGAAAATACACAGAGAATCTGGATACTGTATGCCATTGTATTATCTTTGAATTGTATGACTGCTAGGAAGGAGCAACACCTGCTAAAAAAAACATTTGATTATAAATGTTCCTGGATTAATCCAACATATATATTTTGAAAATGCCTTGACTTCAAAATTTAAGGCAAAGGATATATTATTTATATTATATTAAGTCAAAGATATGTTACTTATCTTTATGTTATTTATATTATATTATATCATGTTATATATATTATATTAAGTCAAAGATATGATACTTCAGAGAAGATGTTTTGCTTTTGTTTCCACACAAAATAAGAGCCTGGGTTAAGAAAAATAAATTCGATCAAGGAAGAGACTCTGAAAAATCAGCAGTAGGAGTTGATGGCCCAGAGATGATACGACATTTCAAAGGATCTTTGTTGGAGTTTCCTCTGAGTTCTACATCAGAACAGCCTTAAGATTGCTGGCTGAGATGATCAAGCCTCACAGAATATTTCAATCAGGACTTGATCAAAATCCTAAATTTCCTTCAGGTCTCCATAAGATTATCAGCACCCCCAATCAACAGGAAGAATCCTTGAAAACTATGCTCACATTCCCCAAAATAATGCATTATGGATGTTTATCATTGTTTAGAGTGTTGGTTAAAAGTTGTTATGGATAATGGTCTGGACAAAAGCTAAGCAAAGGAGATTAGACTCAGAGTTTTTGTTTTGAAGAAAAAGAACGGGGAAGTTCTGTGAGACATGTAGACCTCTATGTGTTTCTTTGGGATGAAGGGTTGCGGGATCTTGTGGGACAGAAAGCTCTGTCATCAATTGAGAGTTTCTCCATCACAAAAAATATGGTGTTACTATATTGTTGGTCAAAATTAAGGAAAACTATTCCAGCTCATAGAAAATGGTATATTAAAAAAAATAATTGAACAAAAAAGTAGCCACTGCTATGATATTTCCTCTTTTAAGTACCTTTCTCCATGAATATCCAGCTGTGGGAATTGCCACCCCGAGTTATATTTCCCTGCCCCCATTCGAGATGCTTATCTGCAAAGAATCTTAACTTTCCTCTGTTCCTGGAGTTGGATGAGGAAGTTTGAGTGCATGTGATTATTCCTTGATTCCTGCTGGGGTCAGGTGACAGTCCCTACTGGGGACAGATGAAGGTGGAGTGCACATGATCAGTCCTTGACCCCTACTGGAGTCAGGTGAGAGTTCCTCCTTGGGTCAGGTGACATTCCCTTCGCAGCCCCCTCCCCATTTGGTGCCATGGTATAAAAGCTAGCCCCAGCAGAACAATAAACAAGCTGCTGTTTCACCTCAACCTTGTGCTCTGTGGATTTCATTCAACCTGGACACCCTCCGCCGAGACTCGTGGTTCTAGACCGTGCAGGCGCGGTATCCAGTGGAAATTATACTTGCTGACGATGTCACACTTTAGACACAGGGAACAGAAGACCTGGATTGAAAATGATTTGCAAGCTTTCTCCTCAGTGGCATAGCATCGGAAAGTGCTGTGCAAGCACATCCTTACAAGTCTTACCTGGTTGTAAAGTTTGGGAACCACAACAATGACTTGTATGTCAAAGGGTGCAGTATGACACTTCTATCTTGAGAATTTCCAAAAAAAAAACCCAAAAAAAACCCAAAAAACAAAACAAAACAAAAAGCTGTGTAATTGAACCTAAGGCTCACTCAGGAGGAATCAAGTCATGCCTCATATCATACACCTATATTGCTATCTGTGACTGGTGGGTTCATGAACCAAAGAAGAGAACCTATTACTGCTAAGTCAAATAAATAATTCTCAACTGTATTCTAAAGACTTACCCTTACATCAATAGATAAATGGACGTCTCACCCCTTACCCAAAGCTGCTTTTGACAGCCAATACAGGTGACTGCAGAAACTCACAACTGGTCAAAGTGTACTGACCGTGGGGTTACCCAACCCTAGTTGTTAAATCTACAACAGGACCTTTACACCGAGGCTTCGGGGAACATCGTGGGAAGCAGAGAAATACTGTAAAAGGCAGATGATAAACATATCGAAGAAGAAGTCATGTCTTCTACATAGGACAAGGAGTTGTACCCAAGAGACACCATAATGGTTGCCACAACAAGATGTAGGCATTGACAGCAACAGCTGGCATCCAAAGTGTTTGTGAGAAATCCCACAAGGCCCTACCCTTAGAAAAGACCTACAGGCAATTAATGACCTTTAAAAGGGGATTCAGTGTCTTTTCCTGATAGGTTATCCAACTCTAAGAGGTCAGCTCTACACACACATGCACAACACTAAATGAACTCAACAAGTGTGTACATCTGTATATCCTTTAACAATAATAATTGAAGAACAGGTCATGAATTCATAGGAAGATGTGAAAGAAGAAAGCATAGGTTGGTAATGAAGTAGATACAGTAGTCATGTGTATAGTTATAAAAACATAAGAAAATAAATTTTAAGGATAAAATAAATTTTATCTTAAATTAGTAAAATTATTTGAAATGAAGCTATTGACTTTTTAATTTTTGTGCGTTTTTGCTGTTGGAGATGGAATCTTGATATTGTTATTTCAGTTTAATCGGTTTACCATTGAGCTACATCCTGTCCAGATTAATAAGAGTGTTTAAATAAAAGGATCACAAAACCTGAAAATATATATGAAACACATTTAAATTTTTAAAGATTTATTTATTTTATTTTACGGATATGAGTGTTTTGTTTGCATGTATGTGTGTGTATGGTATGTGTAGCTAGTGCTTATGAAGCTTAGAAGAGGGAATGAGGTCCTCAGGTCACAGATGTTGAGAACTAATATGTGTGTCCTAGGGATGGGATGGAATCTGCAACCTCTGAAAGCTGCATGTGCTTTTAATCACCTAGATATCTCTCCAGACCAATAAAGCAAATAATTTAAAAGAATAGAAACATATTTATACTAAAAATGATAAAAAAATACCATGTAGATACTAAATTTGATTCATTTTAGATTAAGTAGCCTTATTTAAAAATGAGTATGCCAGCGATACTGACTGAGAGCACAGTCCTGTCAGGCTGATCCTGGATGTTTTCTGAAATGGTGCGTGAAGAGTTCAACCCTTTACTTATGGTTTAGAATGATGCTAGGGTATATTGCTTGAATATCAGTAACACAATTGGCAGAAGTAAATCTGTTTCTTCATATGCCAGCACCACCCATGCTGGTTCCATGAACACTTCAGGCATGTTCCTGAGACAGGATTGATGTCAAATGCCTACTGTATGTTCTTAGTCACGTTTTCACATTCTTCATAGGTATGCTCTTAATCCCTTTTTTACGGAACAAATTGGTAACATGGTTAAGATGTGGTCACCTTGCTTATAAAAGAAAGCAATGAACTTTACAGTGAGACATCAAGGCAAAACAAACTGTCCCAGCGAAGTTTGCTGAACTTGAACAAGAGAAATATTTGCAGCCACAGCCACATTGTTAATTGACTTAAAGATATTCAGGAATGGGGCTGGAGATGTTTTTGCTGCTCTTCCAGAGGACTCAAGCTCAACTTCCAGCAGCAAAATCTGACAGTTTAAAGTACTCCGGATTTGTTCCCATGGGCAAACACACACACACACACACACACACACACACACACACACACCACAGATAATAAACTAAGTCTTTAAGAAAATAAATTCAAGAAAATGAATGAAATTTGTGTTTTTTTCTCAACTCATCATATGTCAGATTTTGTGTTCCTGTTCAAGGCACATACCATTCCGAGGTGAGGAAATTGTACTGTAGAATGTACTTTTCCCTTGTTATGCTCTGAGCTCCTATATTATTGGATGTTTTGTTTTTATCCAACAATAAGACACTCTGAACATTGAACTCCGAGGTGATAATTATAATTTTAGAAAAAGAATTAGTGTCTCATTGAAAAAGATAAATGGAATGTTTGTTGATAACCTTAAAAACCCTATAGCCTTAAAAGTGGGAGCCTTACATAACAACAAAAGGGAGAGCAGTTTGGTACCTGACACATTTTCCATCAAATGCACTTCCGCACACATCCCATTTGAAGTACCTTTTTCTCTTTTGTACAGAGGAATCGCTGGGAAATTGCTGACTCTGGGGCCATTTGCACTCTACCAGAAAAGCTTTCGATGATAGCAAGCAGCCTTTGAACACTGTAACTACAGGAGTGCTTCCTTTGACCAGCAAATGACCCTCAGCCCCTAAACACTGCTTCAAAGATGAGATAAAATGGAAAAGTCCTTTTGATTGTTGCTCAGTAGACCATATTAGAAGTGAAAGACAACAACAACAATGAAAGAAAACATCCTGAAATATAATGACACTGAAAAGAAATTTTCCAATTAAGTTTGGGTAAGAAAAGGAATGTATCTTACATTTTTTTTATTTTCTAAACTAACTATAAACTTCAAATTTGATATGAAGATGGATGTATTTCTGAAAAAAATTAAAGACTAACTTTAGAGTATGTTTTATTTTTTTGATAAACTACAAACATATATACTTATTTGTGTACACTGTGATACTATTATCTGTTTATACCATGGGGAATGAAAGCATCAGGTGTAGCATGATTAATAAAACTCAGAGACAGATATTGCAATTCAACCTGAGAACCATAAAAACAAAGCAGCCAGTCATTGATTCTTACCTAGAACAACAGTTTAAAAATGGTGAAACGGCCTCCAGGAAAACCTCAGAATGAGATTGCAACTGAAAGCTGTCTACTTCTGTTTCATAACCCTCTGTAAGGAATAAGGGCATGCTCCACTACCTCCTGGTTTCTATGGTAAGCTACTGGGGTTAAAGCTGTGTGTCATTGCTGCCTGTTCTGTAACTCTGGCCAGTGTGGTTGTTTTACTTTTCTAATCTTCAGATAAACTTTAGTTATTAAAATACAAATGAAATGCCACTACAATCAAGATAATTGGCATACCACCGAATCAAATATATGTTTCTTTTATGTGATGGGAAATATGTAATCTGATTTTTAAGACTAAAGAAATAAGGTGAAATAATATACTACTACATTTCCCATAACAACAAAGGCTCACAGAAGGATGCATTTTGGCTTGGTTGTAGACTATTTGGCCTATCTATGTAGACCTTGTCAGCTGGACCTGGGATCCAAGGACCTAAACACAAAGGACAGACTACAGTCTGACACTATAGACAACCTTCCTTCAGTTTCAGTGTGCTTTTATATATGAATGAAACAAAGAAAGCAATGATCCAAGGAAGGTTATTTGAGTTCAGAAAAACATGATCAGAAAAAAATGTAAACAAACATCAGTAAGCACATGCTAAATATTAACAGAGCAGCCCTTCCATAGGACTTTCTCAGGAGAGACCAGTTTAAACACAAATGCCTGAACAAACTCTGGAGTTCATCTGTAAAACATGAAATCAAGACAGGATTCAGGATACACAGACCAGATTGGGCTCTGTAGCTATGTTCTTACATCCAAGAAGAATAAGCATGTCTTATGAATTGAATGTCAATGTTTTTCAATGGAGGCATGAAATCACACCCAAGAGCAATCCAGGGAACAAAACATACCTGAGGTAAAAGGCCCTCTGCCTTTGTAGCTTCTGTCTCTTTCACACTTCCCCAGAGCGTTGTTCAACATGCTTCATTCTTTTGACCATGTTCTGACATTGGTGGAAAATATGATCAAATTGTATGGGAATCCTCAGTTTAGTTGACTGAACATCATTCAAATGCAAAAGAGTGAACAAATACAAAAGAAAAAGTGTTAGATAAAAGTAAAATGAATCCTCTAAAAAAGGTAAGAGTCTAAATGTATAACATCACAAGGTGTCCTTTTTAATTTATAATCCCTTTGTTCTTCCCCTCATTTCTACATTGACTAGAATATGAAGTGACTGTTAACTTGATCAATAGTGCCCACATGTCTGTAGGTGTCAATTTTAAATTTAAACCCCATAGAAAATGTATTAGGTTTGTCCTCATGATGATTTTCAAGAAGGCAGCAAAGCTCCTTCTGTAGATGTAGAAGTCAAAAAACATAATTGCTGTGGTAGAATTTTCTTGTACCCTGTAAAGTTTTGTAACTCTTGTTGGTTTAATAAAAATATGATTGACCAGTAGCCAGACAAGAAGTATAGGCAGAAAAATCACACTAAGAGAATTCTGGGAGGAGAAAAGGCAGGGACACAGTCACCAGTCAAATGCAAAGGAAACAAGTTGAGAATGTTGCACTGAGAAAAAGTACCAAGCCACGTGGATAAACATAGACAACAATTATAGGTTATGCAAGAGCTAGTTAATAATAAACCTGAGCTAATATGCCAAAGAGTTTATAATTAATATCAATCTCTTTGGGACTGAAGGGATATGGGATTGAGTGGGACAGAAACTTCCATCTACAAGTGGTGTCCAAAAATTTGGTAAGAATTTAAAAATAAAGACTGAAATGACTTAAAAAAAAGATTCTAGACAGACAAGGACAGAGTCAAAAATAGCTTCTTGGTAACCATCATTACTTTCTTGGCTGTGTTAAGCTTCCTGACTCAACACTAACACCAAATCCACTAGGCTCTTTGAAAATGTCCTGCAATTAAACACTTGGTGTTTTTGAGCAGCTGGTGGCATGCTTCTTGGTGGTGACAGGGTTCTAGAAACTGCACAGAGTAGCAGCAATAAACATGAGTGAGTTTCAGGACAGGTTCCAATGTAACAGAGAAACCCTGTCTCAAAAAACAAACAAACAAACAAAACAAAACAAAAAAAAGCAACCCACAAAAGCCAAAAACACAAACAAAAAAATGTGGCTCCTGCCAGTACCTCTGCCATGAAGCTAGAATCTCAAAAAGCTAAGGAATGGGATGGAACCATCTGGCTAAATTGCAGTTTTAATTCTAGCCAAATGTTTAGCAGATTAAATTCTCATGTGATCAGAAAAGGATAGATATATGTGGTAAAGACAAATTCAGACAGAAAAAAAAACCTCTAAATGGTTTATAGTGTGTTTAAAAATATAGGCTTGAGAGAGAAACGGAAAAAGCTATAGAAAAAGAATAGTTGGGGTGTGGTGGTGCAGACCTTTAATCCAAGTACTTGGGAGGCAGAGGCAGGTAAATCTCTTTGAGTTCAAGGACAGCATAGTCTACAGAATGAGTTCCAGGACAGCCAAATATACACAGAGAAATCCTGTCTCAAGAAACCAAAACGAAAAAATAAAAATTAAAGAAATAGAGTAAAAAAAAGGCAAGTAAAGATGGAAAATACATAGAGAATCTGAATATGAATACTATATGTTTTTGTATTGTCTTTGAATTGTTTGACTGCTGAGGAAGGAGCAACAGCTGTTAAAAGACATTTGATTATAAATGATGCTGGATTAACCCAACTGACATATTTTGAAAATGCCTTGACTTCAAAATTTAAGTCAAAAGATATGTTACTTTGGAGAAGAGATTTTGCCTTTGTTTCCACAGGAAACAAGAGGCTGTGCATTCAATCTGGATTAAGAAAAATAAGGTTTGATCAAGGAAGACCCCTGAGAAATCTCTGATAGGAGCAGATGACCCAGATGAGCCAATATTTTAGAGCCCCTCTGCTGCAGTTTCCTCTGAGTTCTACATACAGAACAGCCTCAAAACTTCTGGCTGAAATGATCCAGCCTCACAGAATACTCTACTCAGGACTTGACCATAACTCTAAATTTTCTTTGGGTCCCCTTAAGATTATTGACCCTAGTCAGGTGTAAGTAGCCTTAGAAAATTACACACATTTCCAAAAAGTGGATTATGGGTGTTTGTCTTTGTTTAGAGTATTGGTTACAAGTTCTTATGGATAATGGTCAGGAAAGAAAGCTAAACAAAGGAGATTAGATAGGGTTCTTGGTTTGTAAAGAAACAAAAGGGGAAATACTGTAGTAGAATGTTCTTGTTCACTGTAAAAATTTGTTAATAGTATTGGGTGAAAAAAATGCTGATTGGCCAGTAGACAGGTTGGAAATACAGGCAGGGTGACCAGACTAGGAGAATTCTGGGAAGAAAAAAGGCAGGGACACAGTCCGCCAGCCAGCTGCAGAGGAAGCAAGGTGAGAATGCTGCACTGAGAAAAGGTACCAAGCCACGTGGTTAAACATAGAAAATAATTATTAGTTAATATAAGTTGTAAAAGTTAGTTAAGCCTGAGCCAATAGGTCACACAGTTTAAAACCTCTGTGTATTTCTTTGGGACTGAATGGCTGTGGGACCAGGAGGAACAGAAACTTCAGTCTACACAGAAGACAAATTAATCCATATTCTTTCTAAAACGATGTCCATTCATATCAAAGATAATTGAGGCCAAAAGATTATTTTAACTTGAACACCAGAATCAGGTGTATTTCCCTAAGGCTATCAGCCACCCTCTTTTGACACTGTATGAAATCCATGAAAAAATATTTTTCTGTATCTACAGACTGATTTTCTCCAAATGTAACATTACCATGGTTTGATTACTGTTTTCTATAGTTTGATATCTTTCTTTTTTAAATTTGTACAGATTTTACGGGAAGTGACTGATACTAATTCAGATTAGTGACCCTGATAGTCTATTTTAAGAGAAGACCTAGAGCTAGAGAGATGTATCAACAGATAAGGGCACTGGCTGTTCTTCCAGGAGACCTGGGTTTAATTCCCAGCATCCATGTGGCAGCTCACAAGTGTCTGTAACTCCAGTTCCAGGGGATTTGACAACTTCACACAGACCAATATGTAGGTGAAACCCCAATGATCATAAATAAGAGAGAAGGTCTACAACACTGCATGAGATTCCCTTGCCACTGCTAACAAGGAAGGAAAGCATTTTAATACCATGCTCATTTCTCCTGCCATGATTCTTCCGTTGCATACCTACATGAGATCCTGAAAACCATCTGCTTTCTCACGCATTTGTGTCCACATGACACCTATTAGTCAGACTTATGAGACAGGTAATATTTAGCTGAATTAGCAATCAGAATGCCCGAATGCTTCAACGACATTTATAATTAACTGTTGTGTATCATAACAAGCAGGAACAACAGCTGCAACGAACTGCCTATTAGGCAATAAAAACAGGGAATAATTCAAATTTATGGTCTGCCCCAACTCACTTTCAAGCCATTGAATGACAAGTTAGCAGAAATTGAACACATCTCAAAGTAAAGCATAAGAGGGGAATGCTTCCGAAAATAAAGCATCACCCAAAATTAGCTTCAATAATTCAAGAGATAAAAAAGGAGACCTCGCCTTAGAGTGCTGTCTACATGCGTGTGGAACCAAGAATCCACATGGAACCCGTTTTCAATTTCTGAAGTTCTGAAACATTTCTAAGGGTTTTTAAAAATACTTTTCTTTCAATATTTCTAGATAATTGAATGAAGACAAAAATTATCATTCTCAGTAGCAATGGGGCAGATATAAACTTGAGTATACCTGCTGAAATCTCTCAGCAAACACTGTATAGAATTATACAGAGTTTACATAGAAATAATCAATTGATGGATGTATAAAAGTGTAACAGAGTGTATATTTTTTTACAATAAATATAAAGCAAGACACATGGATCCCATATCTCTTACACATTAAAATATTTTATGTATTACAGGTGAAAATTATTACCAAGAATCCGCATACAGTCCAACATTCATCTTTTAGACATTTCATATCAGGAACCTTTCAACCATAACACTTCACATAGGTAGTAGCTTTTATAATTGCAGGAAACCAGATTACTAGTTTCACTTTTTATATTTTACTTTATTTTTTTTTAATTTTTATTTTTTTTCCATGGTCATTTACCATTTTATTTTATTATTTTAAAATTTACTTATTTATTTATAAAAATTTCCACTTTCTCCCCTCCTCTCAATACCCTCCCATTCCCCCCACTCCCTCTCCTCCTCCCTCTCCTGTCCTAAGAGCAGTCAGGGTTTCCTGCCCTGTGGGAAGTTCAAGTTCCTCCTCCCTCCCTCCAGGTCTAGGAAGGTGAGCATCCAAACAGACTAGGATCCCAAAAAGCCAGTACATGCAGACAAAACAAGACCCAGTGCCATTGTCAATGGTTTCTCAGTCAGTCCCCATGTCAGCCACATTCAGAGAATCCTGTTTGATCACATGCTCATTCAGTCCCAGTCCAGCTGGCCTTGGTGAGCTCTCATTCAATCAGTCCCCTTGTATCAGTGGGTGAACGCACCCTTTGCGGTCCTGACTTCCTTTTTCATGTTCTCTCTCTTTCTGCTCCTCATTTGGACCTTGGGGGCTCAGTTCAATGTTCCAATGTGGGTCTCCATCTCTATCTCCATCCATCGTCGGATGAAGGTTCCCTCTGATCCTGCCTTCCTTGCTCACTTTCTCCCTCCACCTGCTTTTCATTTGGACCTAGGGAGTTAAGTCCAGTGTTCCAATGTGTGTCTCTGTCTCTATCCCCATCCATTGCCAGATGAATGTTCTATGGTGATATGCAAAATATTCATCAGTATGGTTATGGACCAAGGCCAGTTCAGGCACCCTCTCCTCTGCTGCCCAGGGAACAATCTGGGGACCTCTCTCTTGGGCCTGGGAACCCCTCTAGAATCAAGTCTCATGCAAACCCTAAAATGGCTCCCTTAGTTGAGATATATACTTGCCTGCTCCCATAACCATCTTTCCTCCCTCCCCCCCATACCATACTCCCAAGCTATCCCCAATCCTCCCCCTCTCCCTTCTCTCTAGTCCTCTCCCCTTACTTCCACTCCTCCACCCCCCACACCCCATGTACCCAAGTTTGCCTGGCAATCTTGTCTACTTCCAATATCCAGGAAGATAACTATATGATTTTCTTCAGGTTCACCTTCTTATTTAGCTTCAACAGAGTGTATTTTTATTCGCAATATTTGTATGTATTTACAATAGAATACTATTCACCAATAATTGTGATGAGGATGAAAATTTCAGTAAAGATCTGCTTATTTTGGGTTTGACAAGAAACTGACAATTGTTGAAGATGAGACTGGCACACAACTCCTTCTTTTTCTAATGAAGAAAAAACCAAGGTCATATTTTATAGGGTAATAAAAAGAATGTATCTTGTTTTTTAACAATTTAGTGTTTTGACTTTTTTACCTTGAATGTGAAATGTGTCCCATAAGCTTAAGTATCTGGAAGCTTCTTTTCCAGACCATGGGTTATTTGTGAAGATTCAGAAATCTTTAAGAAGTGGAGTCTGACTAGAGGAAGTAGATCAGGGGGCTGAGTCAGAGAGCTGGACATTTTACTGGCCTGGGTCTGCTTGGTTTGCTCATTCTGCTTCTGCTTTCTGATCTATGACACAATGTATCAGGCTGCCACCAACTCCTGCTGCCTTGCCTTCCTCACCTTGTGGATTGTAGCACCTCATGCTGTGATCCAAAATCAAGCCCTCCTTCTTAAAGAACTGAGAAAAAGAAAAAAAAAGGAAAAAAAGCTATACTTTGCTACTAACTGTACATTTTTATAATGCTGATCTCAATTTCACTGTTCATTTGGTTGCTCTGTTTTTTTTTATAAAGACATTTTAATTGATTTTTATTTTTTGCACCTTTTAGACCCAGAATTTCTGTGGTGACCTTTTCTACTTCCTATAGTATCAGTCATGCATCACAAGACATTCCAAGTAAATCATCTAGGCGTTGTTAAAGTCAGTGAATAACTGAAAGAACGAATAATTGTGTAATAATATGGGTGACCACATAAATCATTTTTAAGAATAAGTACAACAGTAGATATGCTTTTGATTTCAACAGATATTACAAACCTATGGTGATGTTTTAACACAAATAGTGTATCAATTTTTTTCTTGTAAGATGATTTCTGCAGACAAGAATGGGTACATGTTTCTCTCTCTCTCTCTCTCTCTCTCTCTCTCATGTGTGTGTGTGTGTATGTGAGAGAGAGAGAGAGAGAGAGAGAGAGAGAGAGAGAACAGTGACCACTCATAAGAGAAATGTCATTGCAGCACATTTTAGCAATCTCTATTAAGCAGTACAACTCATATGCCTCACATAAGTGCTCCAGAGATCCTTCAACCTAAAATTAAAAACAGCAGAGAAAGAGATAAAACTCCAAGAAGCAAGATCTTTATAAGAAGTATGCTTAGGTGTACACTATGAAAGATACAGCTAAAGTTTCTTATTTGTAACTTTCCTTCTGTGGCATTACTAAAGAAACATAGTTGAAAACATCTGCAGCTTGGATAATGCAAATTAAAAGCAGGTGGTACATTTAAGGGAGTTTACGTGGATATGAAAATGAATTTTATACTTACTTGAACTATATCATTTTAAATTAAGATGGTCTACGTATGTATGGGTCCACTTTCATATAGATGCATCTGAACATATGACACACACATAATTGTGTAGGTTCAATATCATGATTTCTAATATAACAAGATAGATTCAAAGGTAATATATAACAGATGTTCTGTGAATTCTGAGAACATACTCTGGGGTTGAAGGATAATCACTGACCAGAACTCTACTTAGATGTGAACCAAGCATCCTTCGACACTGGAGGATAAAATGAACAAGAGCTAGGCTTGCCAGGGTGGTCAGTGTACCTAGGAACCCTTGTTCGAGATACCATTTTCCTTCCAGGCTACTTGGGCTTCCTCTCACCATCCTCATGACAGCCTCTGACACTGTGAGAAATATTTTTCATGCACCTTAGAAAAGGAGTCTCTGATGGTACCCCAGACTGTGGATTTGATTATTACAGACACTTCCTCTAAAATGCAGAGGAGTCTAACCAGTTTGTTCTTTTTCCCCATCTTAATTGTTTTGACTCAGTAGTCAAGGGCATATGTCCCCACTCAGTGTGTGAGACGAGTTGCATTGTCAGACTTCCTCTTGCTGGAGTCGTCCATTTAACACTGCTTCCTTCACCCAGACTTTACACAGTGGCTGAAAGCAACTGACAATCTTCACTGAGATAGCCACTTCCATGCATCATTGTGTTTTGTTCTATTTTCTGCATAATTTATTGGCAAGTATTCAGTGAATTGAACTTAAAATGTCACAGGAGGCAGAAATTGTCTGAAAAATTCCATTAGTTTATTTGTAAATCTGTAACTGAAGTGCCTCAGGTTAATCTATATAAAACAATGAAAGAAACGCAAAGAGAGGAAGGGAACCATCAGTAAGGGCTAGTGAACAATAGAAGAAAGTAGAAAGTAAAATGATCTAAGCATATTAGGAACACATGAAAATACCACAATAAGCCCTCCAAGTTTGCACTATGTATAGACACTGTTAAGATTATTATTAAAACTGATTCATTGGACTGTCATTAATCTAAGATGATAAAGAGGGGACCAAATTGGTTTTCAAGATTAGACAATTTGTTTCGCTACATGAAAGGCTGTGGATAAGTAGAACTGAAGTATGCAGAATCCAGAAGCAAGGGTATCTATACATCGTGACTTTGTCTATAGTGTTATCAGAAGAGGAAAAGACTGATCTACAATGATGGAAGAGTGTAGACAGCCTGCATGCTATTCTGAAGGGTCAATGTGTAATTAAAGGGATTAATTAGTGCTTTTTTTTGCATTCTACTTGCCTAATGATAAATATACATTACTTTATTAAAGCAATAAAATATTGCTTTTAAATTTGCATGCATAATTATAAACATTTCTACAATATAATTGAAAGAAATTAATATCAAAGTACGGTAGCCCATAGTACGAGAGTGAAGGTTCTTTAATAAATGGCCAATTGTGCTTTTATTCATCTTTTCACTGAGCATTATAAGGAAGCTGAGACCTTACTGTCTTTGTCATCTTCCAAATTTAACCATTTCCTAGAATTCACTACTGTAAACTGTTTTCTCTTTATTTAGGTTATTTTGAAACTTTTATCATATAATCTATTAGAATAATAACCTAGTTAAATGCACAAAAGACTCAGAACTGAAACAAATTTTGATATTTAGCAAAATATTTCCTGTTAACATATGTAAATGGATTTCATATCTCAGTTCCTTTACTAGACTCCAGCATCACATCTGTATTTTGTGTTTCTAAGTAGGTATAACCACCCAGTCATTATGTCTATAATTTCCTTACAGTAGTCACCTATAAAATTGTATAATTCATGTCACTGAAGATATTTTCCTTTAGTAGGAGACAGGTTAGTCCACCCATAACGGTAGTATCAAAATGCAAAAAGAAAAAAAAAGAAAAGGAAGTAAAATAACTTTATGACCAAAGAGAAAATAAGATTTATTTTTACCTCAGCTTAAAATTGTTCTTA
Organism: Myodes glareolus; assembly: GCF_982192425.1. Taxonomy (NCBI): domain Eukaryota; kingdom Metazoa; phylum Chordata; class Mammalia; order Rodentia; family Cricetidae; genus Myodes; species Myodes glareolus. The sequence goes on from NC_142038.1 coordinate 2,460,542, forward strand.
GAAATTCTTGCCAGACCCCATCTTTTTGCTAAAAATTTCCATCAGTGAACCCAATAATTTCCCTTTGATTGTCTCCCACACACTGCAGTGTTCTACCGTCCTAATGGCCTCCAAATAGATAAATATGCCAGGAAGACCGCAGCTGTCTCTGCAGCATAACCCTCCTCATTTAAGTACAAATATAAAAATCCAAAGTGTGTTATTATTTTCATCTCGTTTATCATGCTGTGTGGAGTTCCATTTGGCTACTTGCAGAAGTCAGAATGACCCTGCCTCATGCACTAAGGTTACACCAATGCACCCTGTCCAATGGCTCATTTTATCTTCCAACACATGGAAAACGAAACATTTGGTGAAGGCAACATTTCTCCTGCTCTACCTTAAGTGGCACAGATAATCACCTGGTGTTTCCTTTTTCAAACCTCACTTCCTTACTAAACTGGGTATTGTTTGATTCCTGTCTCCTATTTCTTACTTGGCAAATCATGGATTTGTAGACACACAGATTAGGAATTCAGTCTTACTCCTTTTTGATCATAAATGATGATTGTCTTTGAGGATTTGGTGATTCTTTCTCTAAACCCCAGCTCTACTGACATAAATGTCAGATCAAAAGACTCATGTTGAAATATTAAGGGTTAGAACCTTAAGGTCTCAAACTGAGCAAAATATAATATGTACTGTATAAATATGCTATCTCCCCGTACCCTTCAAATGTGTACACTCACGCATAATGATTGCTGGACTTTAGCTTATATCATTCTGGGACTGTTTGTCCTGACTTGCTATGTGTTATTGAGTCTTTTATTTGCCAGTTAAATGCACTCTGAGTGTACCTTGTCTTGTTATTTTCATAACTGAGATTCTCCAGGCTCATAACAACTACCTAAATTTCTATTCCTCCATTGGACATTGACTTCCAAATGCTTATAGAACCTCGACCTTTCTGCAGAGTATGTAATGATGCTTCCCATTATATCACTGAATTTTAGGAACCTCAAAAAAATGCTTTAGTAAAATCGAATTATAAATACAAAGTAACAGTCACCTTTAAAAAGAGTTAAAATAAGTTATGAAGATTTAAACCACTTGATTTGGTAAAAGAAATTAGTCTACTTTATGAAATACCATGAAATCCTAAAGCTATATATTCATGAGTTATAAAATGTATTTTTATAGAAGGCAAGTATAAAGAAATCTCTACACTTAACTTGTCTCTTCTTTGAACCTATTAATTATAGCAATTTCTTTTTAAAATACACTTTTGATTCATGTTACTCTAATAGTCTGTTTGAAAAGCATTTCAGTGATTTTAACTGCAATAATTTGGCTTTGGATTATGACTTGCATACTTTTGACTGTGTTTATCTGGCAGAAGTATGGAATCCGTGGCCGACGAGCCTGGCTTCCTTGTCATTCAGTTCTAGCACCTTTGCCTCAGTTCAGTTTCTGCTCTGTCTTCTACAGCACACAATGCCACCTTGGTGAAATTCAAATGGCTGTATGTCACGTCACCTCAATTAACTGTCCTCGATACTGCCTCTGTGAAAGGAACGCAGAGGATGCATGATCAAACACCTGCTCCGTATATACAAAGGGATGGGATTGGCCTCAGTGTCAAAGTGGTTCTGACAGTAGAAAATGACATGCACACACGCCAGATGCTAGGATCCTGGAGGCGTTTGAACTCTCTGTTCTGAAGTAAATGTGATGCATTTGAGGCTTAATGAATGTCTGCACAGTATAGGTCTCTTCTTCCTCTGAATATTAAAGACTGAGTATCTAGCTAGAGTGTCATTCCTCAGAACTGTTCTTAAGTGCACTCAGGACAAGCGGCATTATCTCTGAGAAAATGTCTGATAGCTACGGAAAAGTGATGGTGTTCTTACAAAGTACTATCATCACCCACCCATTGCACAGATGGGCATGTCAAAATGAAGAAACATTTGAGTCACATGAACTTTGAGGCACCATGGCCTGCTAATAAAATTATACTTTTATATTGCTCCATATTTTTCTACAAATAGAGAATTACAGGACCAAGAAGAAACCCTTTGAATGTGTTGATGAGTGTGAATCTTTGAAATACATCCTGGGAGTACAGTCAACTAATGATTGAAAATCAATCTCTGGACTGTTGTATGAATATATCCTTTGAGAAAATAAAATGTTTATTAACCTCACTTAGAGTACAGAAGGAATCAGAGAAATAATTCCACTGATGTCTATCTTGGTGAGCCAGGGAGTTTAACTATGGTCTCTTATGGGAGCACAGGTGAGGGTTGATTGTAAAGAATGGGTCAGGGGTTATATATGGGAGCAGGACCCCTTACTATTGAAGGAAACATTTCCTGCAACAACTCTAACCGTTTGCACCGTCAGGAGAGTGACACCTCTTAAATGAAATCAGGGAGCTTTTAACGCTGCTTATATAACCTTGAGGATAGAAAAGACCTCATGTGACAAATGCTCACAGGTTCAAACTGCTTGAGGAGTCCTGTGGGTAACCACAGCTGCGAGGAGTTCAAAGGTGTCACAGCTATGCAATGCCTAGACACAGTGTTCAGCAACTACCAAAGAATTTGCAGATCATCAGAATAAAAGGAAACAAGCAAACCAACCAACCAAACAAACAAAAAACACTGGGGTATGTCTTATAGGATGATCTCAGGAAGTTATTTCAAGTTAATTTCAAGACAAATTACTCAGGATAGTAAAAATAAGGGGATAACATTGAACAAGTGTGAAATGATAAAATTTGGTGATACAGTCCCTTTCTGTTTCAAATGAGAAACTTTAACTCTGATTACAGTGTTTTGAAGGAAGCCAACATTGCCAAGCAGGGACAAAATTCCTTCTTTTCATGCTGCACAGTGCTAAGTTAGATAGAAAATTAGAATACACATTCCTTTAGCACAAACTGTGTGTGTGTGTATTTGTGTGTGTGTGTGTGTGTGTGTGTGTGTGTGTGTGTGTGTGTTTAAGTATAAGGCAAATCCAATTTCTAACCATTTCAAAGCAAAATGAAGGGTGACCGTTTGGTAAATTTCTATTCTGTGCTGTTCTTGAGCCTGACACAAATCTTGACATCAGAATTCTGAATTTGTTATTTATCACAGCTGCGGGAAGGTACCCTGTGTCTGCCTTCTGTGTGGAACAGAGTCTGTTGATGATGAGGGTTATGCAATTTAAAATCGCCCATGGAAGCCTCATGGCAAAGCTTGCTGTTTATTCTGTCTATGTATATTTCCTCATTATATTTCACTTTTGAATGTCGGTGTTAGGAAGTAGTGAGATAGAGTTATATTCTGGAGGGAAGCAAACACGGTGATAATTGCACATGCTATTTAGCTTTGTATCCTCTTCAGCGTGATGATAGCTACGTTCTTGTCAAACGCCATTTGGCAAGAAAATACAAATGTCAGCATTAGCTGCATTCATTGTCTTCAAGCAGGTAAAATTTACTTAGCTCCCTGGCAATCATGTCACAACAGGAGAGCCGCCTTTAACATGTACCCGTGTGGGAGGATAACAATGGGAGTGGGCACATATTTATGAGTTGTTATTTACGTGACAGCCATTTTTAAAGACCCTGTCTTGTTGAACACTTGTCAAGAGAAAATGCTAAATACAATTGTGTTGAATCTGTCTCCTTATACAAGAGTAATTGGGAAAACATGCAACGGAACATTTTAAGAAGAATATTATTTTGCTCACTTCAGATAAATAAGCACTTAAATGTCCAAGAAACAGATCCATAGACAAATACAAATGTAGAAAATTAATACTTTTTATTAAAGTACATTCTTAGGTAAAGGCAAATTGGTTAAAATCTGCACAAATATTTTAATAAGACACAAATGTTCTATCTCATTTCTGAGTCTCTCTTAATTTGTTGTTGAGTAGAAGCAATAATACCCCAGCTTATGGGTTTGCTTACACTAATCTTTCATAAAGCTTACAATGGCATTTGACAGATATTAAAAAATCAATTGGCATAATAATGCACCATCTTCCAAGAAAGTAAAATATTTAGTTAAAAAAAGAGGTATTTGGGTCATTCAGATTGATTAGAGAGTATGATAGATAAGTATGAATTAAAATGCAGGCTGATATGCAGTAAATTATGCATCACTCTCATTTAACATCTGAAGCCGTGTTGTAGATTTCCAAATAGTGTTTTTTAATATAATACCACTTCCAAGAGCAAGCATGCTATACTTTTAAAAACTCCAGAAATCACTTTAAAATTTGGTTTAGTGAAAGCACTATTCAGTTTTTCTTAAGTAACGATATTGCATATGTGGGGACATGTTTTTGTTTATGGTAAAATCTAATCTCTTAAATATAACATTAAATCTTTTCAGAATAGGCCATTTTACGTTATCAAAACAATTAATCAAATGGTAAATATTTCTTTAGAATTGCTCTGTGTTCTGCCTATAATAGTGATTAAAACTGTTACTTTCTTTCACAAAGTTTGTCTATTGATCTCACAGAAATCTCTGCATTTTTGTAGACTATACCAATTATTTCTCAGTATTGAGAAGCTAAGTGATTATAGATAACATTACAGTCTGTCCACACAACATATTTTCATTGTAAGAGGTTCACAGATAGACTTTAAACACGTAACCTGTGCCATCTCAACTTTGACTCAGAGTAGTTATTCAACATGGGCATGTGGGCCTCTTTGAGACACTGAATGGTAGAATTGCTGAATCACAGAAGAGCACAATCTCAACACAGTTTTTCCTCAGTATTCATTATTTTATTTCATGCCATGATTAACATAAGGACTGAGACTCACAGAGACGTTGCCATAACTGTCATTATTATTTAGCTATACATGAAAAAGAATAAACAATTCAAAACTAAATGAAGTTATTTTAAAAAGCTCATTGATGATGATTTCAACAATTATAAAGATCATTATCATTAACTTAAATAAACAGAAGTATCAATATTTGGTCAGATATTAAGCTACAGTCTCAGTGTTAGCTCTTCATGGTGAATAACAGGTAGGGCCACAGTTGCCAAATAAATTGAGTGTCACCGTCTCTCTACCAAGGAGGGTGAAGAACACAGCATTGGTCACTTCCCGTGAAGACAGAACAGAGTCATGGAATCTCTCCAATGTCTTTATAGTTTTCTCAAGATCAGCCAAGTTAATTGGTCTAATAGCACTTTTGTAAGGCTCCTTTTTTGCGAGTAAACAGAATAGAACCTTCAACATTAATTTGAATTCAATGTTTTCCCCTTGAAACAAAGCAACTTTGAACTCGGAGTGGGATCTAGTTCTATTCGTTATGTAACTAAAGATCCACTCTGTATGTGGGACCTTGGAGTTGAATCTCTATTTAAAGGAGAATCAGACTTGCAAACCTTAAATGCCAACAAATTCATAATATTTATAACCGGACTGGCTTTCTTTGCTTGGTTACCAAACCTTGCTTCTTCTTTTTTTTTATTAATTTATAAAAATTTCCACTTCCTCCCCTCCTCCCAATACCCTCCCACTCCCCCTACTCCCTGTCCTCCTCCGTCTCCAGTCCTAAGAGCAATCAGGGTTTCCTGCTCTTTGGGAAGTTCAAGTTCCTTCCCCTCCCTCCAGGTCTAGGAAGGTGAGCATCAAACAGACTAGGATCCCAAAAAGCCAGTACATGCAGAAGAAACAAGTCCCAGTGCCATTGACAATGACTTCTCAGACAGTCCCCATGTCAGCCACATTCAGAGAATCTGGTTTGATCACATGCTCGTTCAGTCCCAGTCCAGCTGGCCTTGGGGAGCACTGGACTGAGCCCCCAAGGTCCAAATGAGGAACAGAAGGAGGGAGAACATGAACAAACCTTGCTTCTTGCAAGGGTCCTAATCGTCTTTTGCAAAGGCTGGACACAGTGGGAGAAATAAGTCTCAAAGCAGTCTGTCTAAGTGCATTGTGAAACCTGGGTTTCATAATCTTTCCTGTCCTCTTTCTTTTTTCTTGCATTTCCTTGCTTTCCCCTCTCCCTGCCATCTTCTCTCCTCTTTCCTTTCTTCCTCTGTCCTGTCCTCCTCTCTCTTCCTTTCTACTTTTTTTTGTTATTGTGCCAAAAAAAAGAAATCTGTAACCTAAAGTAAATTGATCAAGAGAGAGAGTATTTCAGTTTATAGGTTCCAGTCTGTCAGTGATGAAATTCAATACAGGAACTAAAGCAGAAATCACGAGAAGAAACTGAATATTGGACTCTACCTAAGTTCACTGTGAACTAGCATATTTATACAAAGTAGTTTTACTTGATTAGGGGTGTACCACCCACAATAGGGCAGGGCCTCTTATATCAATTAGCAGTCTAGAAAGTGTGGTAGTCCAACCAGATGGAGTCAGTGCTTCAACTGGGGCCCCTTTTCCCAGGTATGTCAATCTGACAACCAAGATCAGTTAGCCCATTCCTCCACTATACCTCTTTCAGTTGTCATGTGGTGAGCAGTATTACTCAATCAAGTACAGTCTGTTGGATCTTCCTGTCAAGTGTTACCTTGCATTAAGTCTTAAAATAAATATGCACCCAACCATGAAATGATACTTACAAATCTGAGACCTCAAAAGACTTTCTTTTTTATAAATCTATTGATTCCAGTTCTTTGTTAAAGTAGTGGAATGCTGATTCACATATACAAATATATTAACAATATATACTTTAAAAAAATTCATTTTATTGTGTTCAAGAATATTAAAGGGTATAATCATATTCAACATTCATTTCTTTTTCATTATGGATATTCATCTATGCCAGGAATAAGCATGAAATACTTTTCTCCCATTTGCATTCATATTTTATTTGAATAGTTTCTACAATTATAAAATGTGTTGCTTTTTATATATCTACTGTTCATAATTTTCAAAACAATTTTGGTATTGCATATTTTCTTGCAGGTATAACCATCATCATCTGATATTGTTCACAGCAGCATAACCAATATGGTTTGTATCAAGATTTTGCATTTAATTGGATATGCAAAACCTACACTACTATTTCAAGAAGTAAGAATTTAATATTTCGAAGGAGCTTAAGTCTAAGATTATACAGACAAAAAATATAATTCCTCACTGGGACAATCAACGCTGTTCCACGTGAAGAACTGTACTTTACCACATGAGCCATGCTCCAGCCTATATTTGCACTTCAAACCTTCTCTTGTAAATTTCAGGAGTCTTTGAAATGTTTTTAGGATTATATAGTTACTTAAATATTTCCATAATTATGAAGTCTCTATTGTCCATCTGTAACACCCGATTCTGTGTTACCCCCTCGGTACAGTTCGCGCGCAACTGTACTTTACACAAGTCGGGTAAAGGCCTGGAGATTGAAAGAAACACACAAGAGACCTGGGTCATTCGAAAGAAGATCAGCCGAATGCCACTTTATTCAGCTTTTTGAAAAACTAATATACTTTGGCTGCTGCAGAAGGTTTACCTCCCAGGCAGGGGGGAATCTGGCTGCTGCAAGGATTTCCTCCCGGGCAGGTGGGAAATTATTATACCAAAGATGAAACAATGTCCTACAGCTAATCACCAGTCTAGGGCAGAGGAAGCACAAGAGCAAACAGGATGCTTAACCGGCTGGCCAGAAACCGTCCTAGAAATTTGCCCCAAGGAGCAAGGGTAGACCGGGCCCTACATCCATCCTCAGTGAAAAATATAGGATTCAACCTTTTCCTGTCTTTATCCAGCAAAATTAATTTCTTCAAGGTTTTTTTTTAAACTGATATCAAGATTTGATTTACCGAAAGGCTTACTGTTAAAATTTCTACTGATGGAGAGAACGACCTACAAATCTGTGCTACAGGAGATGCGAAGACACACCAGCAGAGGCACGTCTACCACTGGATCCCTCATCCCTCATCTCCCTTTCCTCTAGGAGGCCACTTTTCTGTTGGTGATAGGTCTCAAAATGAATGATTTCCATAAATTATAATATTTATGAACAATACCATGACTCTCATCATGTTTAATATTTTTACTGAATAAATATTGGACTTGACCACTGCAAATCCAAAGAATTTTTAGAAGAATAAATTATAGCTACATTTTCACATTTTACATAGAGAGATACCCTGTACTGCTACTTGCTGCTATCTACCCAGTTCTTTTGGGCTGTGGCTGAGGGACTAGCCCTTTTGCGAGGGCTGGAAAAGGGCTCGTTCTGTGAGCAATGTGCATACAACATGAATGTAGGAGTTAAATTCTTAAACGGGAATAAGAGAAACCTCTAGTAGAAGGTAGAGGAGCAAAATATGGAAGTATAATAAGGTATGGGGATGATACACTCACAGCACATTAGGCAATTGTGTGAGTATATAACCCAGTATTAAAAAAAAGCAGAGGTTAAATACACATTCTGTAGAAAAGCAAGTAAATGCAGAGCCAGGAGCTGGTAAATATCAATGTCTTTAAACAATGTCATGGTGTCCCTCAGCCCTACATTTCTGACTGAGACACATTGGCCTACTCTTCCCCAACTTTTCATTCTTCTTAGTACTGGAGATGCATTTAATATTGGCATTCGATAAGACCTCACATTATTATGTAATTATCATAATTATGTATTTCTCATTACAGTGCTTCATACCAATGTATATCACTGCAGTTAAAGACAGATATATGCAATTTATATACTGAATATTTCTGATTTTCAATTCTGCGACCCATTTGTAAAAAGATACCAATCATTCAAAAAAAAAAATCAACCCAGACATCTCACCCTTATAACTGATAAAACTGTAAACATGTGGGAATTTCGTCCTACGACAAACTTTGCATTAGGGAGCTCAGAAGAGGTACAGCTCAGTTAAGGGTTCACCTTGTAAGGAATGGTGATGAAAAGCATGCAGATTATAATGATGACTTTTGGCAACAGATTGTAATATGGCCTTGTGGTTTGTATGTTTCTAAGCCCATTATGCATATGTACACAGCATGATAAATCTAATGTGAATGTGTGATAAACGTTTGTGCCTTCAACATCATTTCACCTGTGCACCTCATTCCTTCATCACTTTATTGGAGCCTCTTGGTTGAAAGGAGAGTGGGAAGTGAGAGAGAGCGAAGGCCAAGCATCTGCTTAAATAGGTTAAAGGGACTCGGGTACTGTCCTGATTGGTGAATACCAGTCTACTGATGCCCGAAGCCTCGGGATTGGCCAGGGACAAGGCTCAATTGCGCATGTACAGGCAAAGGGCGCTCAGCCCCTCGTGGCAATACCAAATAAGGACTTGATTACCTCCAAGCTGCAGGACCGCCAGTGCCATCTTGTAATGGCGATATCCAGAGGGCTCCTTACATGAAGAAAGGAAGCATGGACTACAGCTTTTTAAAGTCCCAAACTCACAGTTCCCAGAGTTCCCATCAGAGCTGAATTAAATGTGGAGACAGTGTGCAAGACCCTAACACAGCCAGCATAATACAGAGTCTCTTGGGAACTCATGTGCAGGAGGCAAACCTCAAGATATATGGACAGCTGGCTGCACTAACCTGCTGTCTTATTCATGAACACTTTATGATGTTCTCCTACATAGTACATAGATGTGGGCTACAGAATAGCATCTCTAAAATTCATAGACTCCACCTGGGCTGGGCATATCAATTTCCCATCGCACACAAAGGAGATATAGACTCAAAAGCTAAAATAGTTGCTCCAGTTAAACCGATACTTTTATGGCAAAGTAGGTTCTGAGTCAATATTTGAGCCTTATACTCTGGAAGTTATTAAGGAAAATGATCATGTTTTTAAAATGTGAAAAGTAAATTGTATGATGTTGTATGTGAAACAATCCATGAATATAAGTGAGAAAGTGCAAGTTAATCCACTTAATTCAAATCTGGAGTGATAAATAATACAAACTGAACTTGCAATCCCACTGATAATTTACGCTTTAATGCAGAGGTGTCAGGAAAGTTAAATCCTAAATTGTAAAAACATGTTCCACTCCATTATACCTTAAGATACACAGATATCAGTCATCACAGAATACTAAGATGTATCAGTTACACAAAAGCAATGTATCTTCAGTACTCTTAGCAATTAGAAACAATGCTCCCCATATTTATTTAAAAGAAAAGCAAATATTGTTTTTCTTCTTAGACTGGAAGTGATAAGTTGTAGCCTCATGGGAGAAGTTTGCTGCTGTAATATCTACAAAAGGAAAATCTGTACATTGGCCCAGGAGCTGCCTACTCACAGGGAGATGAATAATTACATAATCTGGAGGTGTTGGTTAAGTTTCATTGAGCTTGCCCTTTATGAGAACTCTTCTGAATTGGTGCTTCCAGGAGCACAACAGAGGAAGCTGGCGAAAGGAAGTCCCGACTAGGCTAGGACAGATTCAGATCTCAGAGACATCATGGCACTTGCAGAGAAATTTATAATCTAATCTATTAAATTATTAAATTACTAAATTAGATTACTATAACCCCAACCAACACCAACCCAAAAACCAAGCCTCAAACAAAAAAGAAAACAAGCAAAAACCCATGAAAACTACTCACTCTTGGGTGTCTTCCCTGCTTCCTTCAATTTCCATCCCTGAAGTCAGAAGTTCTGTCCAAAAGAGGGGCTCCATGGGGTGTGGAAAAGAAATAAGACATAAAACGAAGGGAACAAGAAAAGAGGAAAATAGGTCTTTGCTCAGTATTTTCTTTGAAATCAAGAACTGGAGCAGACGTCTGCTGTCTCTCCCCCAAGTGACTAAGAGGGTTCTGTTGAACTTTAAGTTATAGGCATTTATGGAAATTTCTCCCTATATATTATGTCTACCTTTATCTTTCTACTGCATCAAAGGCAAATAAGCACAATGCTCTATATAAGAAGCCACTATGTGCTTTCTGATAAAAGTATTCATTTCCAAGAAACTTCACAATGATAGCTTACTTTTGGAAAAATATATGTATTAAAGGTCATTTATGCTATAGAATAGTTTCTACCTGGTTAAGGGAAGAAGACAATGCTTTCATTAGCTCCTCTCAGAATTTGATTTCTATTATTGTGATGAAAACTCTTACCAAAAGCAACTTGGGGAGGAAAGAGTTTATTTTCTCTTACAGAACTCGGTTACTCTTCATCACTATGGATGTCAGTGCAGGAACCTGGAGGTAGAAGCCAGAGAAGAGACCATGGAGGAGCCTGTTACTGGTTTGCTCCCAGTATTTCCTCAGTCTGCCCTTTTTTTCCCATTTATTTATTTATTTATTTATTTATTTATTTATTTATCTATTTATTTATTTATAAAAATTTCCACTTCCTCCCCTCCTCCCAATACCCTCCTGCTCCCCCTACTCCCTCTCCTCCTCCCTCTCCAGTCCTAAGAGCAGTCAGGGTTTCCTGCCGTGTGAGAAGTTCAAGTTCCTCCCTCCTCCCTCCAGGACTAGGAAGGTGAGCATCCAAACAGACTACGATCCCAAAAAACCAGTACATGCAAAAGAAACAAGTCCCAATGCCATTGACAATGGCTTCTCAGTCAGCCGCCATGTCAGCCACATTCAGAGAATCCGGCCACATTCAGAGCATCTGGTTTGATCACGTGCTCATTCAGTCCCAGTCCAGCAGGCCTTGGTGAGCTCTCATTAGATCAGTCCACTTGTATCAGTGGGTGAACGCACCCCTCGCGGTCCTGACTTCCTTTTTTATGTTCTCCCTCCTTCTACTCCTCATTTGGACTTTGGGGGCTCAGTTCAGTGCTCCATTGTGGGTCTCTGTCTCTATCTCCATCCACTGCCAGATGAAGGTTCTATGATGATATGTAAGATATTCATCAGTGTGGCTATTGGACAATACCAGTTCAGGCACCCTCTCCTCTGCTGCCCAGGGAACAATCTGGGGACCTCTCCTTGGTCCTGGGAACCCCTCTAGAATCAAGACTCTTTTTAGATTCATAAGTTCACATTTATCAATCATTGGCCTTAATGCTTGTGCTATAAGAGTCCAATTCATAAAGGCCTTTCCTGTGCCTACAATCAAAAGTGTTTATTGATTTTTCTCCTCCAAAAATCTCAGGGTGATAGGTCTGATGTTGTGATACTTGATAAATCTGAAGATGAGTTTTATGCAAAGTGACAAGTAAGGATTTTCTTTCTTTCTTCTACGCACAGCTGTTTTATGGCTCTCTTTGTCTAAAATAGATGGCCCAAGGAACTAGGCTTCATGTAGGTCCTCAATTCTAGCACACTGAAGAACATGTCTGTTTTAAAGTCAACATCATGTTTTTTCTAACACTGTGGCTCTGTAACACGACCTGAATGTGAGATGACACCTCCTGCAGTGTTTCTATTGATTGGGGTTATACTGTCAGTTTTAGTTATTTATTGTTTCTATAGAAATTTTCTGAATATTTTCTTTCAAATTTCTGTTAAAATTTGTTTAGAATTCTGATGAGGATTGCAATGAATCTATAGATTGTTATGATGGCCATTTCCACACTATAAATCTTAGTGATATATGAGCATGAGATGCCTTTTGGTATCTTCTTCAAAGATTTTTTAAGTGTATTAAGGACTTAATTATGCTTGTCTTACACCTCCTCAGCTAGATTGGTTCTAAGATTTGTTCTTTGCTTTAAATTTGGTTGTTGTGAATAGGATAGTTTTTGTGTTTTCTTTCTCAACACCTTTCTTATTGTTAATATCCCTAATGATGAAGAGCCCAGATTGGAGATTCATGGAGCCTATCTCAGCATCCTGAAAACAATATCCAGCATGCTCATGAAAAGCATCCTGGTCATGGAGAACACCTGAAACATTTCCACCAAAATAAGGAACAAGAGAAGGATGCCCATTCTCTTCAGTCCCACCGGGGTATGTGGCACATGGGATCAGCTAGTGTAGTTAAATAAGATATGGACATGAAGAACAGACAAAGAAGACCAGGAAAAATCAAAGTAACCTTGTTAGCAGATGATATAATTCTTTATACAAAGGACCTTAAAGACTCCCCTAGAAAATACCTACAGCTGATAACCAGGACCAGCAAAGTAGCAGGACCCAACTGAAGCACATATACAACCTTCCTGTATCGCAAGAACTGAGAACATTGTAATTAAATTCTACAGTTACCTTCTGACATACTTACTTATATTTTTGTGTCATAAGTAACACTTTCAAATAGTTTTCCCCAAATTATGTCTATGCATTAGTCTCCAGAACTTTAGCTGTTATCCTATATGAACAGAATTAGGAACTTTCAGAGAAGGCCTAAAAATACGGCCAGGTATTTTTACAAAAAGTGCGAACAGAGGACAGAAGATCACACAGGAGGAAGTGTTAGAGACCAGAGCCACACCGCAATTGGCCAAGGACATGCACAACCACCAGAAAATTGGGAGAAAAGGTTCCTATAAGTTGTCTGTATCAAAGAGGGCCCCTTTAACAGTCTAGTTACAGACAAGCAGCTCCTAGCATTTTACAGAAAAATCCGCATTGTTCAAAGCTTTTCAATTTAGTATGCTTTATGGGGAAGATTTAGGTAATTGATACATTAGTCACCATCATGTAGTGCTTTCTTTTAATACAAAAGAAAAAATAAGAATTTTCAGAGCAATTAAATGGCATATAAACTGATTTATAATATAAATATATATTTTTTTGATTTCTAAGGTAGACAGGAACACTATAACACTGGTTTTTTTTGAGCTCATAATACATTTGTCCCTTGTTTTTTCTGTCTCAAAACCCTCCCATACACCCATTCTTATTAACTTTGAAGTTCATAACTACGGCTTTCATTACTTGTTGCTATAAGTATGAATGTGTATGTATTTCTAAATGTAACCTCGCAAGTCTGAATAATGTTATCTGTATGTGTATTTTCATGGCTTATCAATTGGTACTGGATAACTAAACAGGACATTTCTTAAAGGCTATTATATAATTATGGTCTTCCTACATGGCAGAGTACAAACACTCATTTAATTTTTAAGCTTTAACAAATAATCTGATACCCATATTTGAAATAAAAATTCAAGATATATAATCTCTGATTCTCATTCTCTGCTCTCACAGAGATTTGCCTGCCTCTGCCTCCCAAGTGCTGGGGATTGAAAGCGTGCACCACCACTGCCCAGCCTTTTTATTTTAAATGCAGCATTGCTTGGCCTATTAGCTTAGGCTTCTTATTAACTAACACTTACATCTTAAATTAACCCATTTCTATTATTTTATACTTTACCACGAGGCTCGTGGTTTACCATTAAGATTTCCTTGCTTCTGTCTCCTTTGGCAGCTACATGGATTTCAATTCTCATTCTCATAGAATGAAGTAATTGTCTTCTGACTTGTATAGCGTTGCTGATAGAGTTAGCTGTCAATGGGTTTTCTCAGCTTGTAAAATAAGTAATGTGGTGGTAGAAAAACATACAGGAAAAAGCTCCCTGGGAATATCTCTCTTTGCTTGTTTCAGTTATAGGGTTTAGTGAAAAAAGCCTTATTAGTTATACTATAGGGTTTACACTGGAATAAACAGTCTTTATTTGTTGTTTTTGGCAAAGACAGTAAGGTTATTTTCGTCAGAAAGCAAGTGTAAAAGGTATTAAGCAAAGCTTAAAAGTAGTTTTATAAGGAAACATTATGCTAGTCAGAGCATTTAGGATACTAAAACTATACAAAAGTTCGTATTTATATAAGTAAAAAAAAAAGTCGCCAGGTTCTGGTAGCAAATGCCTTTAATCCCAGCACTCAGGAGGCAGGGACAGGAAGATCTCAAAGTTCCATGGCAACCTGGTCTACAGACTGAGTTCGAGGACAGTCAAGGCTACATAAAGATACCCTGTTTCAAAAAACAAAACAAAAGTTTAATAGATATTTAAAACAGAATTCCTTCCCATTTTGGGGTGTTTGTAGTTTCATGTACTTTAATTTTTACACACAATATTTGATGATAGAGGAAAGATATAAGGCTGGAGGTGTCGTTCAGTGGGTTAGAGAGATTGCTCCTCTTGCACAGAACTAACATACAGTTCCAGGTACTCACGTGATGGCTGACAACCACCTCTTTCTGGATAATCCAGTACAATCTGCTGGCCTCTGTGGCAACATGGCATAAATATCATGCACATACAACTATGTATATAAGCACTTATACATATTAAAAAGAAAAAATATCCAAGTAGCATATGCTAAGAAGGTACTCTAAGTTGCCATTTTCAATGCAATAGATAATTTGATTTTAATTTTTGGGCACTTTACGTACACTATGATTTGAAGCTACAAATATATTCATATACGTGTGTGTGTGTGTGTGTGAGAGAGAGAGAGAGAGAGAGAGAGAGTCTGCCCAGGGATGTGCTCAAAAACACCTCACGAACTTTAGGACATTGAAACTAAAAGAAAGAATTTGCAAAGTCTGTGGAAAAGCAGAAAACTGTGTAACTTTTCTTGTTTTTATGAGAACACTCACATTTTTTGTAACTCCTTGGAGATATATGTAATATTAGATAAAACGACGTGAAAATCCTGAGCATATGCATTTTGAAAGAGATAATGACTACTGAGAGTGTACCCTGCTCAACAATGGATTATGGCTATTATCTATCCTTTTACAGATGACAAAAATTCCACCATGGAATAAATTACACAATGTAATAGCTCCTATGAGGCATTTGAGGTGGGAAAGCTGAGTGTAGCAAGGGAATCTCTACATTTGTCCTTATAAGTAAGATGTTGACAATATTTTAATAAGCACAATATCCTAATAAAATATGATGAAAACAACAAGATCATAAAATTTATCATCATCTTTGGTTTTTCTGAGCAGTTTTGGATTGCAATGGCGAAATCAAGCACATTGATCAAGATCTATCAAAAACTAGAAGATTGACAACCAAATATTTTATATTTTTTGGAGAAATTCAATTAATTTGGACAAGGGCACATTTTCAATAATTTTAAAACCATAATGGCTTTTCTGTCTCATGAATGGGTTCACAGTAAAATTCTCTTAAGAATTTGCCAATTATGAGCTTATCATTAAAATATTATTAGCTTGTGCATCTCTGAAAAGAGTTCCCAACTTCTTTTTTTTAATTTATAAAAGTTTATTAATTTATAAAAGTTTCCATTTCTGCCCCTCCGCCCAACACCCTCCCACTCCCCCCACTCCCTCTCCTCCTCCCTCTCCATCCCTAAGAGCAGTCAGGGTTTCCTGCCCTGTAGGAAGTTCCCTCCAGGTCCAGGAAGGTAAGCATCCAAAAAGACTGGATCCCAAAAATCCAGTATATGCAGAGGAAACAAGTCCCAGTGTCATTGTCAATGGCTTTTCAGAAAGACCCCATGCCAGCCACATTCAGAGAATCTGGTTGGATCACGTGCTCATTCAGTCCCAGTCTAACTGGCTTTGGTGAACTCTCATTAGATCAGTACCCTTGTATCAGTGGGTGATCGCATCCCTCGCAGTCCTTATTTCCTTTTTCATGTTCTTCCTCCTTCTGCTCCTCATTTAGACTTTGGGGGCTCAGTCCAGTGCGCCAATGTGGGTCTCTGTCTCAATCTCCATCCATCAGTGGGTGAAGGTTCCCTCTGATTTTGCCTTCTTTGCTCACATTCTCTTTCCTTCTGCTTCTCGTTTGGACCTAGGGAGTTCAGTCCAGTGTTCCAATGTGTGTCTCTGTCTCTATCTCCATCCATCGCCAGATGAAGGATCTATGGTGATATGCAAAATATTCATCAGTATGGTTCTGGGCCAAGGCTGGTTCAGGCACCCTCTCCTCTGTCCAGAGAACAATCTGGGGATCTCTCCTTGGACCTGGGATCCCCTTTATAATCAAGTCTCTTGTAAACCCTAAAATGACTCCCTTAGTTGAAATATATTCTTCCCTTATCCCATATCCATCCTTTCTCCCTCCCCCCATCCCAGTCCCCCGAGATTTCCCCATTCCTCCCCTACTCCCTTCTCTCTAACCCTCTCCCCTTCCAACAACCCCCAGCCCACCCCCCCCATGCACCCGAGGTTGCCTGGCACTCTTGTCTACTTCCAATCTCCAGGAGGATAACTACATGATTTTCGTCAGGTTCACCTTCTTATTTAGCTTCTCTAGGATCACGAATAATAGGCTCAAAGACCGTTAATTATGGCTAGAATCCACTTATGAGTGAATACATACCATATTCCTCTTTTTGGGTCTGGGTTACCTCACTCAGTAAAGCATTTTCTATATCCATCCATTTGCATGCAAAATTCAAGATGTCATTGTTATTTACCGCTGAGTAAAACTCTAATGTATATATGTTCCATAACTTTTTTAACCATTCTTCTATTCAGGAGCATCTAGGTTGTTTCCAGGTTCTGGCTATTACAAATAGTGCTACTATGAACATAGTTGAACAAATGCTTTTGTGGTATGATAGTGCATCTCTTGGGTATATTCCCAAGAGTGGAATTGCTGGGTCTTGAGGGAGGTTGACTCCCAGTTTCCTGAGAAACCGTCATACTGATTTCCACAGTGGCTGCACAAGTTTGCATTCCCACCAACAATGGATGAGAGTTCCCCTCTCTCCACATCCTCTCCAGCATAGGCTATCATTGGTGTTTTTGACTTTAGCTAATTTGATCGGTGTAAAATGGTATCTCATAGTTGTTTTGATTTGCATTTCCCTGATTGCTAAAAATGTTGAGAATGACCTTAAGTGTCTTTTGGCCATTCGAAGTTCTTCTGTTGCGAATTCTCTGTTCAGATCAGCACCCCATTTTTTAATTGGGTTAATTAGAGTTTTAATGTCTAGTTTCTTGAGTTCTTTGTATATTTTGGAGATCAGGCCTTTGTCTGATGAGGGGTTGGTGGAGATCTTCTCCCAGTCAGAAGGTAGCCTTTTTGTCTTACTGACAGTGTCCTTTGCTTTAAAGAAACTTCTCAGTTTCAGGAGGTCCCATTTATTCATTGATTCTCTTATTGTCTGTGCTACTGGGGTTCTACCTAGGAAGTGGTCTCCTGTGCCTATGTCTTGTAGACTTCTTCCCACTTTCTCTTCTATCTGGTTCAAAGTGGTCAGATTAATGTTGAGGTCTTTAATCCATCTGGACTTGAGTTTTTTGCATGGTGATAGATATGGATCTACTTTCATTCTTCTACATGTTGACATCCAGTTATGCCAGCACCATTTCTTAAAGATGCTTTCCTTCTTCCATTGCATATCTTTAGCTCCCTTGTCGAAAATCAAGTGTTCATAGGTTTGTGGGTTAATATTTGGGTATTCTATTCAATTTCATAGGTCGACTTCTCTGTTCTTATGCCAATATCAAGCTGTTTTCAATACTGTAGCTGTGTAATAGAGTTTGAAGTCAGGGATGGTTATACCTCCAGAAGTTCCTTTATTATATAAGATTGTTTTGGCTCTTCTGGGTTTTTTTGTTTTTCCATATAAAATTGATTATTATTCTCTCAAGGTCTTTGAAGAAGTTTGATGGGATTTTGATGGGGATTGCATTGAATCTATAGATTGCTTTTGGTAGAAATGCCATTTTTACTATGTTGATCCTCCCAATCCAAGAGCACGGGAGATCTTTTCATTTTCTGGTATCCTCCTCAATTTCTTTCTTCAAAGACTTAAAGTTCTTGTCAAATAGGTCTTTCACTTCCTTGGTCAGAGTTATCCCAAGATATTTTATGCTATTTGTGTCTATCGTGAAAGGTGAAATTTCTCTGATTTCCCTCCCTGCTTCTTTATCCTTTGTGTGTAGGAAGGCAACCGATTTTTTGGAGTTGATCTTGTATCCTGCCACATTACTAAAGGTGTTTATCAGCTGTAGGAGTTCTTTGGTAGAGTTTTTGGGTCGCTCATGTATACTATCATATCGTCTGCAAATAATGAGAGTTTAACTTCTTCCTTTCCAATTCGAATCCCCTTGATCCCCTTATGTTGTCGTATTGCTATTGCTAGAACTTCAAGCACTATATTGAAGAGGTATGGGGAGAGTGGACAGCCTTGTTGTGTTCCTGATTTCAATGAAATGACTTGAATGACTTTGAGTTTCTCTCCATTCAGTTTGATGTTAGCTGTCGGCTTGCTATAAATAGCTATTGTTATATTTATGTATGATCTTTGTATTCCCAGTCTCTTCAACACCTTTATCATAAAGGGATGTTGAATTTTGTCAAATGCTTTTTCAGCATCTAATGAAATGATCATATGGTTTTTTTCTTTCAGCTTATTTATATGATTGATTACATTGATAGATTTGCGTATGTTGAACCAACCTTGCATCTCTGGGATGAAGCTTACTTGATCATAATGGATAATTTTTCTAATGTGTTCTTGGATTTGGTTTGCCAGGATTTTGTTGAGAATTTTTGTGTCGATGTTCATGAGTGAGATTGGCCTGTAATTCTCTTTCTTCGTTGTGTCTTTATGTGGTTTTTGTATCAGGGTAACTGTGGCTTCATAAAAAAAGTTTGGCAATGACTCTTCTGTTTCTATATTGTGAAATACATTAAGGAGTATAGGTATCAGCTCTTCTTGGAAGTTCTGGTAGAATTCTGCATGGAAACCATCGCGCCCTGGGCTTTTTTTGGTCAGGAGGTTTTTGATAACAGCTTCTAATTCTTCGCGACTAACAAGTCTATTTAGATTGTTCACCTGGTCTTGATTTAACTTTGGTAAATGGTATTTATCTAAAAACCAATCCATTTCTTGTATATTTTCCAACTTTGTGGCATATAAACTTTCATAGTAAGATCTTATGATTCTCTGAATTTCCTCTGTGTCTGTTGTTATGTCCCTCTTTTCATTTCTGATCTTATTAATTTGAGTGTTCTCTCTCTGTCGTTTGATTAGTTTGGCTAGGGGTATGTCAATCTTGTTAATTTTCTACAAGAACCAACTTTTTGTTTTGTTGATTCTTTGGATTGTTTTCTGTGTTTCTATTTTGTTGATTTCAGCCCTCAGTTTGATTATTTCCAGGCTTCTACTCCTCCTGGGTGAGTCTGCTTCTTTTTTTTTTCCAGAGCTTTCAGGCGTGCTGCCACGTCTCCAATGTGTGCTTTCTCCATTTTCTTTAATTGGGCACTTAGTGCTATGAACTTTCCTCTTAGCACTGCTTTCATTGTGTCCCATAGGTTTGAGTATGTTGTGTCTTTATTTTCATTAAATTCAAGGAAGACTTTAATTTCTTTCTTTATTTCTTCCTTGACTCAGGGATGATTCGGTAGTTGACTGTTCAACTTCCACGTGTTTGTAGACTTTCTGGTGTTCGAATTGTTATTGAATTCTAACTTTATTCTATGGTGATCCGACAAGACACAGGTGGTTACTAATATTTTTTTGTATCTGTGGAAGTTTGCTTTGTTACCGAGTATGTGGTCAATTTTCGAGAAGGTTCCATGAGTTGCAGAGAAGAAGGTAAATTCTTTCCTATTTGGGTGGAATGTTCTATAGATATCAGTTAAGTCCATTTGATTCATTGCCTCTAGTAATTCTCTTATTTCTCTGTGGAGTTTCTGTCTGATTGACCTGTCCAGTGGTGAGAGATGTGTGTTGAAGTCTCCTACTATTAGTGTGTGTGGTTTGATGACTGCCTTGAGTTCTAAAAGTTTTTCTTTTACATAAGTGGGTGCTTTTATATTAGGGGCATAGATATTCAGGATTGAGACTTCCTCCTGATGAATTGTTCCTGTTATGAGTATGAAATGTCCATCTCCCTCTCTTCTGATTGATTTTAGTTTGAAACCAATTTTGTTAGATATTAGAATGGCCACATCCTCTTGTTTCTTAGGTTCATTTGCTTGGAAAACCTTTCCCAACCCTTTACTCTGAGTAGATGTCTATCTTTGTGGCTGAGGTGTGTTTCTTGTAAACAGCAGAATGTTGGATCCTGTTTTCGTATCCAATCTCTTAGTCTGTGCCTTTTTATAGGTGAGTTGAGTCCATTAATATTAAGTGATATTAATGACCAGTGGTTGTTGATTCCGGTTATTATTTTGTTGTGTGTGTGTGTGTTGTAGAGTTTGTGTATTTCTCTTCTTTGAGTTGTGGTTGTGAAGCGTCGCTAGATGTCTGGGTTAATGTAGGCAGCGCTGGCAATGTTGGATTCCTTGGGTTGCGATTTTCCTTCTATTACTTTCTGTAAGGCTGGATTTGTGGCTACGAATTGTTTAAATTTATTTTTATCCTGGAATATTTTGTTTTCTCCGTTGATAGTGAACGATAGCTTGGCTGGGTATAGTAGTCTGGGTTTGTATCCATGGTCTCTTAGTTTCTGTAGTACCTCTATCCAGGACCTTCTGACTTTCATGGTTTCCATAGAGAAGTCTGGTGTAAGCCTGATAGCTTTACCTTTATAAGTTACTTGACTTTTTTCCTTTGCAGCTCTTTATATTCTTTCTTTAATCTGTATGTTTTGTGTTTTGATTATTATATGGTGAGGAGATTTTTTTTTTTGATCCAGTCTATTCGGTGTTCTGGATGCTTCTTGAACCTTCGTAGGAATATCGTTCTTTAGATTGGGAAAGTTTTCTTCTATAATTTTGTTGAATGTATTTTCTGGACCTTTGATCTGCAATTCTTCTCCTTCTTCAATCCCTATTATTCTTAGATTTAATTTTTTTATTGTGTCCCAGATTTCTTGAATGTTTTGTGAAGAGAATTTGTTGGATTTGCCATTTTCTTTGATCAGAGCGTTTATTTTCTCTATGGTATCTTCAGAATCTTAGATTTGTTCTTCTATTTCTTGTATTCTATTGGTTATGCTTGATTCTGTAGTCTCCGTTCATTTACCTAGGTTTTCCATATCCAGCCGGTTCTCGGTATGTGTTTTCTTCCTTGCCTCCATTTCAGTTTTCAATTCTTGAACTGTTTCCTTTACCTGTTTGATTGTTTTTTCTTGGTTTCCCAGGGTATCATTCACGAATTTACTCATTTCTTCAAACTTTTTGTTATACTTCTCATCCAATTCTTTAAGGGAGTTATTCATATCCTGTTTAAGGGACTCTATTGCTTTCATAATGACACTTTTTTCCACTTCTTCTGGATTAAGGTGTTCAAGTCCTTCTATTGTAGGGTTGTTGGGATCTGGTGATTTCATGTTTTTTTTCAGATTGTTGGAGGAGGTCTTGCCTTGACGTCTGCCCATCTCTTCCTTCAAATGCTCTCTATTGGATCTTCTGGTACCGTGTCAGGTTCCCTTGTTGGACAGGGACTTCACTGACAGAAGGCCTACCTTTCCTCAGGCAGGCTATTGAAACATAGGCACTCCCTCCTTCCGGGTTGTGCCTACATTTCAGGCCCAGTGTGCAAGGCAGTTGAGCTGGGGAAATTTCATGACCCCACGGGGAAGGGAGAAATATAGGAAGATGTACCTGGATGGAAGCTGTGATGGCAGGTGGGAGAGCTTAGCAGGGTGGAGCCACCACTTCAGGGTGACCTGGGAGTCAAGGGGTTCAGGGAAAGTCTGAACTCTTCTTTGCCAGGCTTCTGCCATGAGCCAGAAGCAAACTCACCCCTCCGATGGCTGTCTGCTAGAAGTCAGTGCCCCTTGCTGGTCAGGAATGTCACTGAGCTGACACAGAGCCCACCTATCCTCAGGTAGGCTTTTAAAACACAGGAACTGCCTCCTGCCTGGATGCACCTACAACCCAGGCCCAGTATGCAAGGTAGCTAAGCTGGGGAAATTTTATGGCCCCAGGGGGAAGGGAGAAATATAGGAAGGTGTACCTGGATGGAAGCTGGGATGGCAGGCGGGAGAGCTTAGCAGGGTGGAGCCACCACTGCAGGGTGACCTGGGAGTCTAGGGGGTCGGGAATAGTCTGAACTCTTCTTTGCCAGGCTTCTGCCGTGGGCCAGAAGCAAACTCACCCCTCCCATGGATGTCTGACTTCCCAACTTCTTGATGTCAGCCACAATTTTAGAATTGTCAAAGATTTGGTAATATAAGTAGTCAGAATGTGGTGCTGCTACTAATTGTAGTGATCTGTGATAGGATATTAAATTAAAGGCCATTCAGTTGATAAATAATGGAATATATTTCCTCTGTTGTTTTCATTTCTATTCAATGATCAAGATGGCATGCATTCAATATTACATAATTACCTTGTATAGTTTAAAAAAAGGAATTTAAAAACTCATAAGATAAAGCCTGTAAAAATTACATGATGAAATGGGTAGGGACACATGGATACTCACACCTAGCTGAGGAACTGTTGGTATTTGATGGCCACTGGAGAGTAAGATTCAGGTTTTTCTTTTCTTTTTTTTTTTAATAATGTGAGCCCTGTTAGAGTCATTGTATTTCATTGGATGCATTCATGTACTGTAACCTCTAAGTGGGTTTAGTGGGTTGAAAAAATGCATTAAGTTCAAAGAGAGAAGTGGTAGGAGGAGTCTGAGCAGAATTTGGTTTTATTAATGGGGACTGAATTGATCAAAACAGCTTCTGCACATGTGTGAAATCTATAGTAATTATGATAAATACCTTCAAAGAACACTTACAGACACTATAAATTCTACCAGTCCATGAACGTGGGTTGCCTTTCTATTTTTCTAGAATCTTTCTCTGCCTCTTTCTTCAGATATTTAAAGTTCTCATTATAAATGCCCATCAGTGACTTAGTTAGAGTTATTTCCAGGTATCTAATTCTGTTTAAGACTATTGGGAATGGGAGCTTGCCCATGAGTTTCTTCTCCATATGTTTGTTTGCTGGTGTATAGAACTGCTATATACTTTTGCAAATGATTCTGCATCCTGCCACACTGCTGAAGCTGTTCATGATTTCTACAATTTCTCTGGTAGTATTCTTGGGATTACTAAAGCGTAGCATCAACTTGTCAGCAAATAGGGATAGTCTGACTTCTTTCCCCACATGTATTCTTTTATTTCCTTCTCTTGCCTTATGGTTCCATGTAGTACTTTGAACACTATATTGAAAAGGAATGAATCATTCCTGACTTCAGTGGTATCATTTCAAACTTTCTCCATTTGGAATGAAGTTGACTGTAGATTGCTCACAAAATGCTTTTGTTGTGTTGAGATATGTTCCGTGTAGCCCTATGTTCTCTAGAACTGATATCGTGAAGGTGCTTAGGATTTTGTTAAAGTTTTTTTTGTGTGTGTCTGTTGAGATGATAAAAGAAAATCTTTAAGTTGACTTTTGTGCCTTATTATATTTATTGATTTTCATATGTTGAAATACCCATGCATTCCAATGATAAAACCAGCTTAATTATTGTGAACAATCTTCATGAGGTATATATGTATTGTGGTCTTTCTAATTTTAAAGGTATCCAAGTAGAGTATAAATTTTGCTTTAAGCTCTGCTTTCAATGTGTTCCAAGGGTTTTGTTGTGGGGTGTTTTTCCTTTCCATTTAGTTCTGGGAATTTTTTTATTTCTTTCATGATTTATTCTTTGAACTGTTCATTATTCAGTAATGAGTAGTTTAGTCTCCATGAAATTCTGTACTTACTAGAGATTTATTTGCTATATCTTTTGCATTTTATTTCACGTGGTCAGGTATGATACAAAAACTTACTTTAGTTTTTCTTTTTTTTTTGAATTTGCAAAGATTTGTTTTGTGTTCCACGATGTAATCTGTTTTAGGACAGTTTCCCTGTGATATTGAGGAGAATGTGTATTCATTCATTGGAACTTGGGTGGAATATTCTTTCGGTATCTGGAAAGTCCATTTAATGTAAGATAATAATTAATTCTGATGTTTCCCAGGTTATTTTCTTTATCTAGATCACATGTCTATAGGAGAAAGTGGAATACTGAGATCTGTCATTATTAATGAGGTGATGTTAATCTATGTCATTACATCCATTAGTGCATTTTTTTATAAAATTGGATGTACATATATGTTTAGGTTAGCAATGTCTTAGATAAGTGTTTTCCTGATTGGAATGAGTGTTCCCCTTGACATCATTTTACCTTAACTTTGTAATCTATTTTATTAGTTATAAAGATAGTGATGTGTTGAAGGAAGGCTGCTTGTTTGTTCCCAGCTGCTTAGCCCTGAAATAATCACACAGAAGCTGTATTAAATAAATGATGGTTTTGTCCATTAGCTCTATCTTCTTATTGGCTAATTCTTACATATTAATTTAACCCATTTATATTAATCTGTGTATTGCCACGTGGTTGTGACTTACTGGCTAAATTTCCATATGGTTACTGTGGGGCTATATGGAGTCTCTCTGACTCTGTCCTTCTTTTCTTCCCAGCATTCAGTTTAGTTTTCCCCACCTACCTAAGTTTTTCCCTGCTATAGGTCCAAAGCAGTTTATTTATTCATTAATTAAAAACAGAGCACGCAGAGGGGACTTCCACATCAGAGATGCCTGTTTATTTCTTTATTATATTTGAGGGGAGTACCACTCTCAATGTGGTGCCCATCTCTAAAGTTAAGTAGTGTTTCTTATAGGGAGAAAATAGATGAGCTTTCACCCTTGATCCATTTATTCAGTCTGAGACTTTTGATTGGAAAATTGAGATAATTGATATTTAAAGATATTATTGAAAGATGTTAATTTCAGTCACTGTGTTGTTGCTTTTGGTGTTGTTTACATTCTCACTGATATATGTATTAATTAAAGAAATAACAGAAGAGCTAGTGTTCCCATATTTCTTGGCCCCTGGTTCTGTGGTTGCAGCAGCATGCAGTTTCCTAAGTCAGTCTAAATTTCTGAATTAAAATGGTAGGTTTTCCTTTGATTTTTCTATTTCTTCTATAAATACACTTTTCTTAATATAAAAGACTTCACTTTCTAAGCTATTTTTCCTAACATGGGCTAATTGTATACCACAAAACCACTGCCTTACTGAATTGCTAACATGGGTTTGCTTATACACCACAAGGTAACCATCATATTTACTTCATTCAAATACCATGCCATTTCCCTCTCTTCTCAGTTCTCCAAGTAGATTTTGAAATTTGAAGTTTATCTGCCCAATTCTTTTAATATCTAAGAAAATTGTCCTCCAGTTCCCATTGTAGTATTCTCTTTACATATTTTATTAATGAAACTGAGGACCCCAAGAAGGACTTCCTCAGTATGGTATCTTTGGTGTAAATAAATAGTATTTATATTAATATTATTTTTATTTAATATGTGCACATATATTTCTTACCAAAACTCTGATTTTCAGAAGTTTTCCAGTATTATCTGTAATAGAACTTGGACTCTAGTCTAGTTTTCCCTAGTATTCCTGCTCTTCCTCTACATTTTTGTTACAGCTATAAGGACCCCAATATGAAGGAGACTTTATGTGTATTTGTTCTGAAATATTTAGATAATACTGAGGGTGGATTAAAAATGATTATCTTGGCAGGAACATGTAGGGTATGTTAGGCTATAGGGAACTTAGATTAATTTCCCAACATTCAACAACAACATAGTCCTGTGGAAGGTAGAGATGATTAGGGCAAACTGTCCTTGGGAGTAGAGCTGGAGTTGAAACAAAGTTTGAGATGTAGAAAACATCATTTCTCTTGTGAATTCAGGAAGCATGGATTTAAATAAACTTCATATTGATTCATAAGTTTGGCATTTTTGTAAAAGTTCACCAAGATTGTACTGGTTCATCACTAAATGAAGACATAAAAACAGAATGGAATCTAATATCTACTGTACTACTACAGCCACTCAGTCATGTTTATGTTTCCCGCATAGAGTTTGTTTTCAGAAGAATTTATAGGGCTTATCTTTCCAAAAAAAGATGCTCAAGTTTGTATTATCATCTGTATTATCATTTGTTTTCAATCCATTGTATTCAGAAAAAAGGTTAGTAAATCTCACAATAATGGAATCAAATAGATGGATATATGCTCACCTCAACTCCATCAAAGACAATATTATAAAAAAATCCTTCATAGAAAATTACCTTTGTTATGAGGAATTAATTATCATATGAATCACGTGCATTATCTCAAATCTTTGATATGGTAAGTCTTAAAATACTGTAAATACTGTTGTTGTGTTGTGATGCTAAACCAAAATTAAGACTACTTAAGATTAACTCCTTAGTGAGGTGCACCAATACCTTTACTGATGTTGTTTCAGGTTGACTTCTTCCTGTTATCACAGTCCACTTATTTTACAGAAAGTTGCATTTTTTTACATAAAAACTCAGCAGAAAATTGTCACTGAAAGTTATTTAGACCATTGACAAAATTTCACAGGACGATGAACTTATGCAAGCAACATTGCCCCTTTCATTAAAAAAAAAAAAAAAAAAAAAACAAGAGAGGGAGACCATGCTCCTCCATGCTTAGTCTTTAGTGCTTCATTTACCCACACTTGTAGGAATGAAATAAAATATTTCAATGGCCAAAAGATGCAAATCTAAACAAAATTATATAAGGAATTAAACCAATATTAGGAAACACATATATTCATAAATAGAGCACAATATTCTTGCTTGAATAGATCAAAACAAAACTAAACTTATCAAGGTCAAATTACTTAGAATCATCTCAATCTGCATACTACTTTTAGGTGTCATTATCTTACTGATTTATCTGAATGCTTTTTTATAAATTAAAAATTCTGATACTGAAAATTCCATTCGAATATGGTACCTTAGGTATTTTGCAATTAAATAAATTAGAGACTTACTCTGTAGCCCAGGTTAGGTTGAAACTCACCTTTTATCTCAGACAGGCCTTCAACTAATGAAGTTTTCCTACCTAAGCCTCCTATGAGCTGTAATTATAGGTATGCATCACACATTAGACTTAATTGGCTTTTTAATTCTGGCTTATTTATAAACTTGAAAGTATTCACGTAGGCTAATTCAATTTTTTTTTCAGTCGAACCAGAGAATTTGGGTGTACACTCAATATACATAGAACATTCAATATGAACTAGGCATTCAAGCAATCATGGATACACAGATGTCTCCAAACTTAATACAATGATGTCTCATAAATCCTTATAAGTTGAAAATACATTTAATACACCTGTTCCACCCAA
Source organism: Myodes glareolus (assembly GCF_982192425.1). Taxonomy (NCBI): domain Eukaryota; kingdom Metazoa; phylum Chordata; class Mammalia; order Rodentia; family Cricetidae; genus Myodes; species Myodes glareolus. The sequence continues at coordinate 2,488,466 of NC_142038.1, forward strand.
TATGCTAGTTGAGTAACCCAGGTGTGCATCCTTGTGAACTTCTGTTTGACTGGGAAATAAGACTGCAATTGCTCTGCCCCGTGGGAAGGTCTTTCCTTGTACTTCTTGTTCTGAAAGAGATCACACCCCAAAATGTGAAGCCGTTTCACTGACTGTGTGTGGCTTCCACACAAAGATGCAGAAAATGTATTTTAGAGCTTTACAACTTTGCTAATGTTTATATTATAAACAAGGTTATAAGGGCTCTTATGGATCTTAGAAAATATTTTCAGCTGCTTATATGTTTTATGTCAAGATCTACATAAAACAAGTAAAGGTGAGAACTTAATCACAATGAGAAATGTATAGCAAATCCAAAAGTTTTAAATTTTGTCTTTTGTGCATTCTTTTTGTGCATTTATTTGGGTTTGTGCAGACAAATACATTGCCTGAAGAGACTAGAAGAGAGTATCAGAGTCCATCAAGTCAAAATTACAAATGATTGTGGAACAATAACATGTTGGTTATAAGAACTGGACTTGGAGACTCAGAATGAATGCTCCTTTTAATGACTAAGTTTAATCTTTAGTCCCTATCATGGGTTCTTATATCAAATTATTTATCTACTGCTTTTCATAGAAAACTGACAATTATACCCATTGTTGTAGCTATTAGTACTGTTCATGCCTGTATATCATAGTTTGAATAAAGAGCTGGATTTATATAAGGCTGTAAATTGCTAGTTGTTGCTAGGAAGGAAGTCAATTAACCAAACAGAAACTAAACTAACTTGGGAATAATTGAGATGGCAGTATATATATGATACTAACAACAAACCTAGAAATAAAAGGCCCTATATCACCAAATGCTTATTGTATAGCTGCTAATGTTCCAGATTCTTTCCTGGAAATATTATTATTCTGGGTTTAGCAGTGTCTTTTCAAAATTCAGATGTTGAATTACAACCTTTAGAATTAACCAAAAACTACCAGTTCAACACATTTGAGTACTCATACTTTTTATTTAAAGATTGATTCAAAGTGAGATTATATGCAACCATACTGATCGACTCGACAAACTCATTGTATTTCATGGAAAAGTATGGTAGTCAGTTTTATCATCCTGTCCGTGTGTGGTTATGGTTGGGATTGTGATCCCTTGGAGTTTCCAAGAAAGAAAGCCATCTCATTTTTACCACAACATGTGATTCTGGTTTTTGTTCAGGGAATGCTGCCCCCGATACTGTGCTCTGTGTACAACCAAAGGTAGTGAGGATCTGGGGTCAGGTAAGGCGATCACATGGTGTCACGGAGTCAGCCTTAGGAGTCCTATTCTTACTTGTGTCATCAACAATTACGTTAGACCCACTGTGGGCTATTCCAGGGAACAGTGTGAGGTGAGTAGGTGAGCAAAGAAGCCTGACTTCTCTTCTTCCTTCTCCTTCACTCTTCCCTCCTGTCAAGCGTTCTACTGGTGTAGAAGGTCCTTCTGTCTCCGTGTTGCTTTCATTGGTTAATAAAGAAACTGCTTTGGGCCTGTTGATAGGACAGAACTTCAGTAGGCGGAGAAAACTAAATGGCATGCTGGGAGAAAGAAGCAGAGTCAGAGAGAGACGCCATGGATCCATTGGAGAGAGACACTGGGAATTTTACCTGGTAAGCCACTACCAGATGGCACTACACAGATATATGGAGGTGAGTTAAATTAATATGCAAGAATTAGCAAATAAGAAGTTAGACCTAATGAGACAAGCAGTGTTTTTAATTGATACAGTTTCTGTGTGATTATTTCAGAGCTAAGCTAGCCAAGCAGCCTGGACAAAAAGTGGGCCCCCCTCCTTGCAACATCTACCTATACATGAGCCCTCATTTTGGGAGCTATCTTTGGATACAAAAGAACATGCTGATACTTACTAGGTACTTAAAAAATGACAGCTTATTTTTGGACCTACCAAAGAAAATGTGATGTTCTTATCTCTGAAAGTGAAGGTCATTCACAAAATGGACACCAATTTTCAGATAGTGCATTATAATGAATATTCTTCTGCGGGTGCATCACCCAGCTTTTGGCTCTTCCTTTAATGCATTTCTGCCACACACACATACTTTTCTAAATGATCTTTTGCTTTCTGAAGATGCTCTTTATATACTTTTGCCATTAAAATTTCATAGTCTTCAATTTCACACCAAATTCTATCATTTTTATTGAGCCACTCCACATTTTTTTCTGTGAAATACACAATTTAATTAGTGCTCACCAGCACACCAGAAGTGCTTTATTTGCTGTCTGTATTTACCTTTAAATTTAATAAGTGGGATCTCTGTGTTATCTTGACTGCTAAGTTGTAAACTATACAAACACATGAAATAATTCCAATGTGTGTCTCCAGATACCCAAAACTATTGTATATTTTTGCATATGTTCATGCCCTATTAATAAATTTCAAATGTATATAATTTTATAAATGCTACCACATATAGAATGTGTAGAACTACAGTAAACAGAAGGTGTTTCTTCAAAGATTCAGTAATTCCTAGCTGTTTCATTATTGGTAATATATGATCATCTAATAGAAAAATAGATAATTTTTAATTGTTTATAATCATTATAATCACTGTTGTTGGACAGTGTGTAGAAATCCTCAATTACCCTGCACTGGTGGTAAAATGATGTTTACAGTGTTCATTCATGTGCCGTGAAGGCTGTGTTTTAAATGCCTGTTCTTTGATTTTTCACATTACTGCTTGGTTTCTTCCTAACCATTTTAAAGTATGTGCTGCTGATTCTGAATCAACCTGTTTCTCTGTCTCTGGAAAAGTCTTTATTTTGAAAGATATTATTTATGGGCATGGAGTTCTGTGTTGTCATATCTTTTCTGAGTTTTGAAGCTGCAGGTTTCCTATTATCTCACTCATATTTTCACATTTCCCCCACAGCAATTGTGCTGCCTTCGTTACTTATTGTGTATTTTAACATTTGGAGCTGCTTTAGTTTTAAGAGGTTGTACATAAAATGACTGAGCTGTGAATGAATAGTTTTCTTAGGGTTTCTTAGGTGTGAATTCAATGAGCTCACTGAATATCTTTATAGTTTTATAATATTTCAAAAGTTCTTGGAAACACATGGAAGCTCTGATGTGTTTTGGGAAACATGGAATTACCACACTGTTTGTGGATTGTATATAGAATTTTTGCTTACTCTGTTTTCCTTGTTATGTATTTTATATAGATTTATTCTGTCTTCAACATTTTTTCCACTTTAATATCTTCTATACATTCACTTAATGAAACTGATTATTTTTATTTCATGTTTATCTCAAATATTTGGTGTCATGAATTCATGATCACCACATAACTTCCTGAATTATAATAAGCAAATGTAAGCTGCAGAAATGGCATAGAAGAAAATACAATTCAAAGTTACCTGGATATAGTATCTCTAAGAATCTTAACTTTATATATGTTATAAAGGCAGTGGGATTATTCTCAGTAAAATACAAAACAGTTTTGTAACCTTTTCACAATTTGTTAGGAGTCCAATAGTTATATAAACTCTATTACTGTTTAATCTTCAATATACTACATTCTTAAAATAAACAACTATATTCATTTAAAAAGTGGAGACTGGAAAAGTGATAAAGTTGACTAATAAGGAATGTCATAAAATGATTCACTATATACAGTTTGCCCATCACACACATCTGTTTAATATTTGTAAATTCAGTGAAATAAATATAAAAAATATAACTCAAAAATTTATATATCCCCATGTTAAAAAGTAATAAATGACCTAGATAACTTTTAAAAGTTTCATCTAAACCAAACACTGAAATAATTTTTAAAAATCATTTAAATAGATGGAATTTATTATATGAAAATCACTAATACAAAGCAATTACACAGCAGTATAAACAAAAAATATCCTACATGTGTGAAATATTTGAGAGGATATGTGAGTGTTCTACATAAATGCAGTACCACTTTATATGAATAACTTGATCATCAGCAGAGCTTGGTGTCAGTTTGAGAGGTGGCCGAAGCACCAGCCACACACAAATACTCTATTTGGAATTTCTGAGCATAGCTCTTACATTTAACACCATCCTATTAGATTTCCACCTCATTGCACTTCCTCTTCAGATCATGCTCTCCCCGGCAAGCCTTGTGTTTAACTCAGTGACTGTTTCATAGCTTTATTTTCACAGGAGAGACGCAAAATACACATTTCTCCTCACCCCAACAGGAAAGACATCACAGACCAAAAACCCACCGAAGTCCATCTTAAGAACGAATGCATTTTAATAGGGTTACTCACAGGAAGGTAGGTGAGAGAGACTTGCAAGAGCAAATACGACTCAAAGACAACATCACCAAAGCATTGGAGACAACTCACAGAAGCTGTGAACCTGGACCCAAGTTCATCATAGGCAGCTCAACAGGTTGGAAAGTATTCTTTCCACATGATTCAGTTGGTCTAAACCTCTCCCTGGCAACCTGCTTAGTTTCTACTTCTTCAGACAGCTAGTCTAGTTTTAGAAATTTCCTTGCAGCTTGAAGAATCTCCTTTACTACTTGGCTTGAATGAGAAATAGTCTCAGCCATCTTTATTGCTTAATTCGGGAAGCAGGGGCCTAGCGAATCAGGTCAGTTTCAGAGCTATTTTATGTTTTTTTTTTTTTTCTCGTATTTTGAGACAGGGTTTTTTTGTAGCTTTGAAGACTGTCCTGGAACTAGCTCTAGTAGACCAGGCTGTCCTCAAAGTCACAGAGATCTGCCTGACTCTGCCTCCCAAGTGGAGGGATTAAAGGCTGTACCACCGCCCCAGCTGTTTTTGTTTTTTAACGTTCTGTCTTACATGGTATCTATGCTGGATGGAATATTTTAATCAGGAAGGAAGCTACTACATGTCAGTGGCTGATATGCATTCAGATGTAACTATAAGTGTTTAATGTCTGACATTGACTGAAACTGAGCCCTTCCAGGCTCAATAATTGTTGCATATTTGTTACAGCACTTTTACTTCTTTCTTCCCTGTGGGACAGAGGGATTCACTGATATTCTTCACTACCTGTGCTTTCTCTGTAAACGTCTGTGGCCATCCACTAAGATTCCTTCAGAATCTTAAAATTTCAAATTTACAATTGACTTGAGCTTCTTGGCTTTTTGGATTAATGTCTGTTCCCCATGTGCAGGCGTTACTCCTATGTCAGTCTGGGGATTATTTCAGTACACCTGCTGGGTAAATTTTATCAACTAGAACTTTATCAACAAGAATTATGCACCTGCCATTCTTCGTTCACTTTGCTCTGTTGAGTCTATGCTTGCTATTTCTAATGCACATCCTTTTTGTGCATTATTATTCTGAAATGTGACGATCACTGTTTGGTTCTAGGAAAGTTCATTTAGTACTGCATTGACACAAGAAGACCAGATACTACTGGACTTCCAGAGTTCTGCTGTCTTCTCTCTTTGGTTCATAGATTTGCATTAGAAGTTACACTATCTTGCTAGGAGGGGTGGCACACCCCTTTACTCCTAGCACTTGGGGAGCAAAGGTAAGCAGATCTCTGTAAATTCAAGATCAGCCTGGCCTACATAGCAAATTTTACACCAGCCAAGACCACACAGTGATACCTTATCTCTAAATAAACAAATAAATGTTATACAGTCTGATATTTGAGAAACAAATTATGTTTGAAAATGTCAAGTATACTTTGACAATTTTGATTGTTGTAAAGAGCCATAGATCATATATTAATGAAGTAAAAACGTTCACATAAGATATTGCCTATCAAATTATTTTTGTTACTGGAAAATTATTTGAAAAAAGACACTGCTCTTGTTAATTCCTAAGCCATATGTAAAACATTTAAAATTTAATGAGGGAACAACAATAACTATTGTCACAAAAGGGAAAGGGAGAAGTTTGCACTTATTATTTTTACATCAATTGAACTCAAGATAAATATCAACCACATGTGATTGGAACTAAGTATATACAATTACCAAGAACTCCAATTAATTACTGCAACTCAATGAGACTTTCTTGTACCTAAATAATCATCTCAATGGATCCAAGATAAACTTTTAATGTGATGTGATAGGATGCTTGTCTTTTCAGGTTTATGATTATCAGAGGTACTTGATTAAAAAAATGAGCTATACATTTCTGCTACAGTTGAATGCCTTGGAATTCACATGCAGAGACATATTGAAATCACAGGTGTCAATAAGTTTATATCTGTGACAGTGGGGTACTCGGTACTGGATGCAGCGAAGGACTTGGAGCATTTCCTTGTCTTCGGATACAGCTGTAAACACTGTTACTTGAGAAATAAGTTTCAGATTATTTTCCATAGGACTGCCTAGAGATGGCCTGATGGCCTCACTTTGCCACTAACTGTGCCTGCATTACTCATGTCTGTCACTAATAGAATATGTGACATAAATAACTTAAAGGAGGGAAGATTTATGTTCTCTTATCTTCAGAGACTTCAGTACCTGTTCATCGAGCCCAGTTTCTTAGGAAGAATGGCACAGTGACAATAGTACATGAGAGAGGAAACAATTCACCTCCTAAGAGCTAGGGAACATAGTCAGAAATGAGAGAGATACAGGGAAGACCACTGTTGACAGAGGTTTCTATCCCACCAGGTCCCACAACCATTTAGTCCCAAAGAAACACACAGATGCCCACATTAATTATAAACTTGTTGGCCGATTAATTCAGGCTTTCGTTTTAACTAACTCTTACATCTTACATTAAATCATAATTCTTGTCTGTGTTAACCATATGGCTTGGTACTTTATCAGTGAGGCTTTCTCATCTTGCTTCTCCTGCATTTGGGTGACAACTGAAGACTGAGCTTTTCCTCTTCCCAGAATTCTCCTGTTCTGATCACCCCCACCTATACTTCTTGCCTGGCCAATCAGCATTTCATTAAATCAATACAAATGACAAATATTTACAGGGTACAAGACCATTGTCCCACATCACTCCCCATCCCTTTTTTTTCAAGACAAGAACTCTGAATCTAATCTCCTTTGATTAGCTTTTTTCCAAGCCATTATCCATAACAACTTGCAAGCAACATTCTAAATAAAGAAAAACATCCATAGACTACCACTATGGACATGGTCCAAAGGAACCACTCTCTTCAGATAGACCCCATGTTCTAAAGTTTTTCTAACCTCCCAGCATAGTCATAATAACTAGGGAATAATTCAATCCATGAGTATATATAAATCCTTTCCAACTCAAGCTGAAATTGCTCCTTTAGCTTATTTCTCCATAACTCTTTCTCCTTCATCCTAAAAGAAAAGAGAAAAGAAAGGATTTGTTGGGATTTTTTTTTGTATTTAGAAAATACACAGCTTGATAGCTTTAGATGGTCTGATTGCTCCATGAATATTTATTAAATTACAAAATGGTTAAAATTGATTGTATTTATTAATCTTTGTTAGACAATAATTATCATTTAAGATGCATTTGAAGAAAAACATAAACATCTATATTAAATAAGAAACTGTAGAAGACTGGGGAAAATTTAAACCAATAATGATTACCTAAAAAAAAATTGGAGTGAAATATTTTTTGATAAAATTAAAAGAGGAATGATTTAATACACTAAACATCTCCAGAAAATACTCAGTTTAAAGTCTGGTAAATCTACTGTATAATAAGTATTTTGCAAGGGAGGCAGGTAAAATAGTAGTTTATATTTACTTTTGCCTTGTCAAATATTTCCTCCTACTTGGAGATATTAAATAACAAATTTCCAAAATTAGAGGAAGATTACATATGAACATGTATTAGTGTTTAAAGAAGTCAATAAGAATTCACAGAAACAAAGTTCAAGTATTTGTGTCTCTCAACAAAAACACAGATCACAGTTATATGGTCATATACTCACCAAAAATACAACTTCAATAACACACATGATTTGTAAGCATAAGACAGTGCCTGCAGAGATTTTATAATATTTGTGAGTTTAAAATATCAAAGAAAAATAGTATATTTCAAGAGAAAACAAAACATTGATGTCTCCAGAGTCTGTTTCATGATCAGCAACATTTATCAGCAAAGACATTACTATACCTGGCCTCGTAGTAGGAGGATTGAAAACCCAACGTTTTTGTGCTATATGGCATCCCATTGTTAAGTGAGTTCTGATCACCACAAAACAGCTTCTGGGAGCAAGTCTGGCATTATCTAGAATCAGAAGCAAAATAAATAATTTCAATTAAAATAGGGCAAAGAGGGAAATCTTATAAACTCTGATACACACCTAGGCTTCCAAACCAGGCGAGAGTGGTAGGACCTTGTTCAAAGATTAAACTCTTTATCAGTCTAACACATAGAGGCCCTCATATACAGGTACTACTATGCTTAGAACTCTGATCAGCATTCAGTGTAATACACACAAAATGTTGAGTGTTGTGATCTCTGAGAATACAGTGTGTGTATCTTACATAAGATGCTGGGAGCTGGGTATGCAGAGTCATATTTTCAAAAAAAAATCTTAAAGCACAACACTAAGAGTTTTCTGCCATGAGATACCAATCACAGGTCTGACAAGTTTCTACTCTAAGTTCACGATGCATGGGGTGGGATGGAAACAGAGAACAAGAAGACAATGTCAGTCTCCACATCCTGCTTCACAATACTGAGACATTTGCCCCACCAAAGCTTCAGTGTATGCCTGTATCCTCCTCTCACCCCATCATTTGGATTATTGCACTGAGTAATGAACCTATCTACTTAAGTGTAATGATTCTCCGAACTCAATGAAGACTCAGTCACATAGTCTCTGCACCAGTGTTTGCATGACTCGGCTCTCCTGGCTACCATCTCATGAGAATAACCCTCTGCTTCTCTGGTTTTTTACAAGGTATGACTACTATCCATTCCCCTTCATTGAGCTTGTTATCCTGCAGTGCATATATCCCTAGGCATCTTTTTTTAAAAAAACAAACAAATAAACAAAACAAAACAAAACCCCAAGAAAAACACAAAATAGGAAAAATAAGACAACTAACAAGGTATTACAGAACAAAGTCTACAAAAATATTAATAAGCTCATTCTCTGTCAGCTTCTGTGAACATAAAGCCTGCCCTGAAGTTTGGTTAATAGTTACTGAGTACAGTGATACTACACTGGTGAAAACTAATTTTTATAGAATAAGATTAAATAAGTCAGAAATAGAGCCTTGCATTTACTCTCTGTAGTCATGTAAGCTCAATCAGGTGCTATCATGCCTTGTAGAAAATTGCAAAACATTTCAACTCACCTTTAAGTCTTTGGTAGTTACTGTGATGTCATTTGAATTTTCACAGACATTTTCCAGTACAGATTACTTACAATATATCTTTTGAGGCATTGTACTCATTTGTCTACTGTAAACAGAAACAAACATAGCATTACCTTTAATTAAATGCATATCCAATTGTTTCTCATTTAACTTTGCTGGTTGTAGCCCATCTCTGCCTTGGATGCTCTGTGAAGGTGAGTGCTCACGCCACAGCAGGGACTTGGCTCAAGCATGATCTTCCTGTCATGTCTGGGCAGCTAGTACTCGAAAGAACTGAAGCTGTGTGCAGTGTGCATTCTCCTCAAAGGCTGCAGCCAGACAGTTGCAAAGAGGCCACTTTGCATATATTGAAATTAGCCATCAGAGGCCACAGCTGGCTGTGAGGGATGCAGCTGGGCAGCCATCTGTCCTGCTGAAAAGAAAACACAGTGATATTGCTGCTTTCAGGAAACTGGTAACATTGCCAAGCAACATCAGAATTATTAAGGATGTATATTTTCATGCTTTTTATTCCCAGAAGTTTTACATGCAGTAAAAATAATTGTACAGCCCATAAAGACGTTTAAAAAATGCACAGGGAGATAAAAGATTCAATTTTTAGATTAGTCATGGACTAACAATATCAACTTTCTATAAATGTTTATTTCCTAAACCTAGTGAGCTCACCCCAGGCAATGACAGTTCGTCCGTATGGCTAACATTCCCTCCTATGTTTAGCACAATAGTTGTTTGAAAGAAAAAAATTAAACAGGTCATTCATTTCTGTGATTCAGTGTTTTCTTGTCTACAGTTCTTAAGCAAAGCTGAAATTGGAAATCTTTTCCCAGATGACTGAAACTCAGTAGAACCCTTCAGCCAATTCTAAACAGCCAACAGTGGATCAGCTCCACTACATTATTGCTTCCTTCCCACAGACCTTGTCAGTGGGCAGACTAGTCTCTGCCAACTCAACACAAAATAGAATCATCTGGGAAGAGGGAATTCCCGTTAGGGAACGGTTCTCACCATAACGGTCTACCAGGCATTTTATTGATTAGTGATTGATGCAAGAATTCTGAGTCCACTAGGGGAGGTGCCATCCCTGAGAAGGGGGTCCAGAGTTGTACAAAACTGCAAGTTGAGTGAGCCATGAGAAACAAGACTGAAAGACCAAAAACAACCTTTTTTGTCCCACATCCTTTGATTAAGTTCTTGTCTCCAGGTTCTCCCTTAAGTTTCTGCCATGACCACTCAGTGATAGAGTGTAATCTGGGCATGTAAACCAAATAGATCATTACTTTTTCAGTTGCTTTTGATCATGATGTTTCCCACAACAGTATAAAATAAACTACGGCATCCATTAAGGATGGTGACTGAACTGTTGCCAAATAGGAAGTTTCATTTTTCTTTCGTTTTTTTCCCCTTTTGGTTTACATATGATTTCTTAATGTAGCACAGGATGTTTTCAGAATTGTTTTTCCTTAGGCTTTCAAGTGTTTGATGTATGAATGTAACTGTGTGCTGGGTTGTATGTCAAATTCTTTATCTCTGTGTTCAGCACAGAGATAAAACTGACATCAAATTTATTCCATAATCTAGGATGAATGTGAAAATCTGAGAAGCTTGCTCTATCACTTGAATGAATGAATCACCAACTGAATGGCCTAACATTATAGAGCATTTTAAATAAATAGTCCAAAACCTTACAATTTTCAAAGGTATTCTTGTATTGTAGGAAATGGCTAAAGTCAATAATATAAATCTTACACTAAGGCAAAAAAATCTGAATTGAGAAAAACTCTTAAGTATTTCATTTCTGTAATCTTAATAGGAGATAGTGGAACGCTGTCACTTTTTCAGTAAAAAGTAAGTAATAATAAATCCTTCTTTATGATAAAACTGAATACATAGATTGATGGTTTAATTGTTGTCATGGAGTTGAAATACCTAATAACTGAACATGGCATCTCTCAATGAACATTATATACAACCCAAAGCTCAGGATAAATATATAGAAATAACCTCAGAAGAATATATCTTAAAACTCAATGCCAGACCTGGGAGGACGGCTCAGTTGATAAATCAACTGTACCACAAGCTTGCTGGCTTTTATTTGAATCCTCAGAATTCTCATGAAACCTGAAACAGCAATACAATCTGTCATCTCTGCTCTTACATCAAGTTGGGAGACGGAAGCAGAATTCCCAAATCACAGCCCAGTTATCCTGGTATACACAATGAAAACAGGAGACTGTCACAGTGAAAGGGGAAGGCAGTGATTGCCACTGAATTCCCGACATGCAGCATAGCACACGTGTTCCCACAAGCACATGAACAAGCATGCACATGTACATAATACACATGCACACAAAAACTAAAGGAATAAAAACAAAATACAGCAACAAATCACCTCAATACCAGATATATTGGCATAACATGCACAAAGCATACAGAAAGAAACATGTGCTCAAATTTTTAAAGCATAGTTAATTTGTGCATCAACTTTGGAAGCAAAATATGAATATTTCTCATGGAAAATAACAGAATATACTACATACATTTCCCTCCCAAACTGCTATGTATTTAGAAGAGCAACATAGCAAATGACAACATAGAGAAGTTATGGCATAAAATCATAAGTGTAACTATCCTGAATGAAGTAATCCAGACCCAAAAAGATGAATATGGTATGTACTCACTCATAAGTGAACAGTACCTATAGGCAAAGGATATTGAACCTTATAATTCATGCTCCGAAAGAAGCTAAATATTATGGTGAACCCTAAGAAAAATATATAGATCCACCTGGAAAGTGAAAACAGACAAGATCTCCTGACAAAATTGGGTGCATGGGGGTGGGGGAAAATAGAGGATGCAAGGAGAAGAGGAGGGGAGAAGGGGAAGGGTGAGGAGAATTGAAGGAATGGGATAGTCGAGATGGAGGAAGGACAGAGATGAGAGCAAGGAAAGAGATATCTTGATTGAGGAAGGCATTAAGGGGTTAGCAAGAAACCTGGCTCTAGAGAAATTCCCAGGAATTCACAAGGATGACCCCAGCTACAACTCTAAGCAATAGGGAGGGGACCCGATCTTGACTTGCCCTGTATTCAGACTGATAATTATCTGAAATATCACCATTGAGCCTTCATTCAGCAACTGATGGAAGCAGAGGCAGAGACCCACTTCAGAGCACTGGACTGAGCTCCCAAGGTCCAGTTGAAGAGTGGAAGGAATCACACAATTCCTCATAAAGACTTGTCAGGTGATATAACTTGTGCTCATTTGACAGTTAAACTGACTACCACACTGGTTTTCTGAAATACAAGTGTGCATGTAAATCACTGTGACCATGTGACCCATTTAGGTATAATAGGTAGAGACTGTTTCTTTTAGCACTATTTGGTTATTATTCACCAAATTTATGAATTTTTCACATTATATATGCATGCCTAAACATCCAGTAAGATAACATAAAGGTATGTATATGAATTTTCATTGTTATTTTCAAAGTCCAGGTTTAGCAAAGCTCTGAATGTCTCTTTGTCCACAATGACTCTAAACTAACCCAGAACATGAGTCCAAACAGAAGTACAGGACAATACTAGGTATCACCCCATGGGTTTATCATGGTTCTGGCCTCACAGTGCCCTTTGAAGGTGGTACATATTTTAAAAGAATTTGAGAATTACACAACTTATATTTGGCCAGTTATTTTCAGTGCATAGCAATTCTTAACCCAACTCTATCAATCATCTTTCATGCTGTAGCTTCCTCATTCACCTAAATTTTCCTCTTCCCCCTTCTCTTCCTGATACAATTGGTCTACTGAGCATTTGTCATCTCTTTGATGAGTTAATTTGTGAGAGTATACCCACACAGTTGGGTTTAATCTTTTTTCAGTGTCTGTCAAATTTAAACCTGCAGTGTCCAACTTCTGAAATTTTTTATTTTGTTCTTGTTGACTTTTATTTTTCTTTTACCATCTCTAGAGCGTTATCACTTTTGTCTAATACATAAAAACATCAGAAACCTTTCTCAGAGTTATGAAAAGCAGAGACATTGGATTTAATTCTCTTTCTTAAAGGAATCAACATAGATTATCTGTCTTTAAAGCAGTTCCATCTTTATGTGGTGCATTGTATTACATTATTATATATTGCATTAAGGTTCACTCATCTATGTATAGCCTTAAAATGCACTTATACATACTTATTTGTATGTACAAATGTTTACTGCAGGGATATATGAGCACCATATGCATTACATAACCAGAGGTCAAAGAGTTCATTGGATCCCCTGAAATTTATATAACAGTAGTGATCCACTATGTGAGTGCCAGAAATCAAACACAGATCCTCTGAAAGAGCAATCCTGAGCCATCTCTCCATCACCAGTTGATGCGGGAGAATTGCCTGTATTCTG